>NC_135637.1:20688361-20991392 GCF_053574225.1 Canis aureus | reverse complement strand
GTGAGGCTGGACTCCCGTATAGTGAACATCCCAAGAGTGATGCCAGTGCCAAAGTTTAGGCTTCATTCACTCGTGCATTCATTCATCAAATATTTACCACGACCCTGGCTCTAAGATGACTGTCCTCCACTAACTCTCAGATTAGGTCCTTTCATAAATGATTTCTTGCTAAAGGTAGAAGGGATTCCCTCAGGCAGCCTTCTGGGGGCTGTTTTCATTTATAAATAAAAAGATAAAAAAAAAAAAAAGATCAAGCATCAATGCGAATGCCAAGGAATGGGTTCTTAATGGTGGACTCTGAAGCCTTGGCAGCTCACCTGGATGTAGAGATGGGCGGTGGCCTCACTCACCTTGCCTCGCATCTTACCTGGACAAGGTGGGTGGAGGAAGGGAGAAGGACACGCCCCACACCCCCCAGGTGGGGTTTCAGACCATAATGACATTAACATATGTGATATCTCATTTCATCTCAGCTGTGCTGGGCGGTTGTGGGGTTCCCCAGGCTGGCAGCTTGGTCTCAGACAGTCCTCCCTTTCACCCCCATCCCCACCTGCCAGAAGTCCTCGATCTCCTCCAGTCTTAAGGGAGCAAACAGGCTGGCTGGAGAGCGGACAGTGGTAGAGACAGCAGATCAATCAAAGTGTCTTCCCTGGAGAGCCCAGGTCTCGCACATCAGGCAAGGGGTAAAGCATGGTCTCCAAGTGGTGGGAAGAGATGGTGGAGGAAAGACCGGGTGGTAGAGCCCAGAAGGCCCTGGAGAGTCCTAGCTCCCTGGTATTTAAGTGCCAACCATGCAGCACACCCAGCTGAGACCTCGTAGCACCTCTGTGAGCTGACACTCTTACCTGCCCATTTTCAGAGGGGGCTGAAAAAGAGGACGTGTCCAAGGAGCTGGCCTGCCTGGCTTCAGAGCTCCTGCCCCACCCACTGTACTACCTCGCTTCTACTGCTCGCTTAATCCTCTCAAACCTCCATGGGTTTGTTTGTTTTTTTTAAGATTTTATTTATATATTCATGAAAGACACAGAGAGAGGCAGAGACATAGGCAGAGGGAGAAGCAGGCTCCCTGCAGGGAGCCCAATGCTGTGGGGACTCCATCCTGGAACTCCAGAACCACGCCCTGAGCCAAAGGCAGATGCTCAACTGCTGAGCCCCTCAGGTGTCCCACCTCCATGGGTTTTATGTCCGTTTCACAGGTGCAGAAATAGAGGCCCAAAGGGTCAAATCACTTGCCTGAAGTCTCAGTGAGCTGAGCCAACCCTCTGCCCAGTTCCATCAGACCTCTGATCCTGGGGTTCCCTTCTCCTTGTGGTCTCTGTGAGCAAGAGCCTGAAGGAGACAGAGTGGGGTATACCAGCCCATTTCTGGCTCAGCGGACAGTGTGTCCAGCGGGGTGGAGCTCCAAGACGGTGGTAAGAAACCATGAACCCTCCTCTTCCTCTGCAGCCTAGAGACTCTCTCACCCCCAACAGAGGCTGCTAGTGTAGCTAATAAATCTTTATGTTTCTCTCTCTAAATGTAAATGACAGGTGAGTGGGATGTTATGGGTTTGGGAAAAAAGAAAAAGCAACAGAAAAGTAATTTGCATTAGATATGTGTGCAGCTCTTGACACAATCTCGGGAGACAAGGATTCCCCAGCTCTAGGTTAAATTCAGGGCCCCCACCTCGCAGGGTGGTGAGGGAGCATTCTGTAGAGGAATGATGGGCCTCACTTCCCACCACTTGGAAGGCCCCCCTTCCCCTCTCCGTCTGTCCCTCTCCCTCCCTCACCTCTCCTCCCTTCCCCAGCTCCCTGCTTTTCTCTCTCCCCAACCCCCAAGAACCCCGCTGGTGCGCTCCACTGAGAGGCAATTTATAAAGCAGATGTTTATTGCAAGGTTTCACGCGAGCTTGGTGCCTCGCCAAACGTTATAGTAATTGGAGGCTGTGTTTAATTACTGATCAATGTAAAGTTGGGACGAGACAGGCCTGGAAACTGCTTTCGGTCTAGACTCTCCTCTCAGCTTCACAGAAGGCAGGAGCTCCCAGCCTTCCGTGGCAAAGCCTGGGCAGTGGCAAGGAAGGGGGATGTGGGTACAAGTAGCCTGCTGGTCTCTAGGAAACGGCTCTGCAGAGAGGTTACCAGATTCTGCTGCAGTCCTTCTCTCGCCATCCTGTCATTTGTTGGTTCCTAGTCTTGTGTCAGGCACTGTGCCGGGCACTGAGGTCACAGAGATTAATGGATTCCTCCCAGTACCCAGGCTGAGAGCTTTGCATACACTATCATTCAATCCAACACAAGGCAGGTGTGGTAGCCAAGCTCCAAGTTAGCCCAAGTGATCCCTGCATTAGGGTATCCACCTGCTGTGCAGTCCTCTCCCACATGGAGGGACTAGGACCTGTGTGACCAACACTGCAGACATGAAGCTCGTGACTTATGAGGGTCAAGTCATTAAAGACATTACAACCTCTGCTTTGCTCTCTTACCTCTCTTGCTCTAGGGGCAGCCAGTTGCCATGTCATCAGGACACTCAAGCAGCCCCACCGGAAGATCCACACAGGGAGGGATTAAGGAGCCACTTTGGGATCCTACTGGAGTAGGATCTCCAGTCCATTCAAGGCTTCCGATGAGACTGCAACCTTGGCTGACATCATGGCTGCAACTTCTTGTCAGAGACCCTGAACCAGAACCATGTTAGGCCACTCCCAGGTTCCCGACCCACAGAAACTATGAGATTCTAAACAGTTATTATGGTAAGCCACTACGTTTTGGAATAATGGATGACTAATATAACAGCCATGGTAAAGAATGAAACATAAGGAAGACTAATAAATAGGGAACATGAACAAATGTGGCAAGAAAGAAGTCTGCCATAAAACATGTAATTGTATAATCACTAAATATAGATACAGATTTTTTGATGTATTGATATATATTTTATATGTGATATTATAATCACAATAAATGTGAATGAGTTAAATTCACCGATGAAAAGAAAAATCTTATTTTATTCTTTCCTCAAAATAATCCTATGCGATACGCACCCTTATACCCACTTTACAGGTAAAGGAGCTGAGGCTCAAAGTAGGGAAGAAACTTGCCCAAGATCTGCCAGCTCAAGAGCAACAGGATGGGATTGAAACTGGATCCTTCTAACTGCAAAGCCCTAAACTGTATTTTCTTGTTTTATACTGTTAGCTCTTGTATTGTTAGCTTCTTTGGATAGAAGAGGATATTGAGACTCAGAAAGGGTGAGTGACTTGCCCAAGGTCACACAACAAGTTATTTCAGAACAAGGAGCCACCTTGGGGAGTAGGACATCTACTCATTGAGGCAGGCATCTGACTCATTGTCTAATGTCTGCCCCATGAACTTTGGAGCTCGGTCATCAAAGCCCAAGAATCCCAGGGGTTTTCTATTTTCATACCTGCTTAGGACAACTGGAGATGTTTTGACTGTGACCAGAGATACCCTCTGGGGTCAGGTGGATGAGCCTCCTCGGTGGGGAGACCACCAGCACAAAGGAACGTGCTGGGACACAGGGTGGGGTGGCTCGATGCAGCGAGCCGAACTCCAGTAATTACATCAAGGCCAGCAGCGTAATTTGTATCTGGGTGATGAATGTCTGTGTTTTCGGGCCTGATTGCCCTATTTACATTTGGAATTTGCTGATCTATTATTAATGTCTCCTGGAGGCCAGTACAACGGGCGTGAGCAGCTAGGTGGATTCCCTCCCCCGCTGATGCAGGGAGCACTAGCTTTAGGCTCTAACTACCCAAAGCCCCCCAACCTCAAGCCCCCTCTGTGTGACCCCAGTTTTCTTGGGGCTATTGGACTAATGGGCAGAAAGGCTGAACTGGGATGAAGTTCCCCAGCCTCTTAGAGATCCATGTACATACCCTCAGATGTACACATGTGCAGGCTTGGCACGCGCCTACATGCACACACTCACACATGAATATACGTCTACATCCTTCTATACCCACAGGTACTTTCATATGAACATGCACATGGAAATACAAACACATTCATGTGTGCATGCATCTTCATGCATGTACGTGTGCACATGTGTACAGCATACATACTGTGATAGACTGTTGGCGGCTCTCCCACCCCACTCCATATGTTGAAGCTCTAACCCCAAGTATGATGGTATTTGGAGATGGTGCCTTGGGGAGGCATTAAGGGCTAACTGTGGTCATGACAGTGTGGCCATCATGAAGAGATTATGCCCTTATTAGAAGAGACACCAGAGATAGAGCTCTGCCTCTCTCCATGCATGCAAACCATGAAAAGACCACGGGAGTCCACAGCAAGAAGGCAGTTGTCTATAAGCCAGGAAGACAGGTCTCACCAGAAACTGACAGCTAGGGGCACCTGGGTGGCTCCGTCAGTTAAGGATCTGCTTCTGGCTCAGGTCATGATCCCGGGGTCCTGGGATGGAGCCCCGCGTTGGGCTCCCTGCTCAGCAGGGAGCCTGCATCTCTCTCTCCTTCCCTCCGTCTCTCAAATAAATAAAATCTTAAAAAAAAAAAAAAAAAAAGAGAGAAACTGAATCAGCTAGCACCTCAAACTTGAACTTCTTGGACTCTAAACCATGAGAAAAGAAATTTCTTTAGTTTAAGCCACCCATTCTATGGTATTTTATTGTGGCAGCCCCAGCCAAGACACGCCCCTACACCATCACGTGTCCTATCATGCTAGGAGCAGCACAGCTTGAGAGTGGTATGGCTGGATCCATGAACCGTGGACCTGAATGGCTTGGGTTTGAATCCCAGCTCTGCCATTTACTGGCTGTGTGACCTCGAGCAAATTACTTCACCTCTCTGTGCTTCTGTTTCCCCATATGTAAAGGGGAACGATAAGGTTCCCATCTCCCAGGGTTGTCATGAGGATTAAATACATTAATAGAACTCACCAGCCTGGTGCACGATGCACACTGGCTATGTGTTTGTTATGCCATTTATTATTATTGTTGTTTATGAACCTGTCACATAAGAGGCTGAGTCATTTTGTTGAAAGATGATTAAACACACCCTTCTACAACCATGCACTCGTAACACACACGAACAAAGGGATACTTCCAGGGTTCTGTGGTTTCTCCCTGAAGCCCCTCCCAATGGCTCACTCCTCCACGTCCACCTCAAGGCTGCAGGCAGGGTGGGATTGGGAAAAGACCTCTGGATGTGGCTTCTCTGACCAAGCATCAGACCCTGCTTTGCCACTTGCTGGCATCATGACCTTGGCCCAGAAATCCTAAACCTCAGTTCCGTGATCTACACAGTGGAGGGAATGATAGAAACCAGCTCGTAGAAACCGCGCCTTGGATGGATGGCTGACGATGGAGTTTACAGGCAGTGTAGGAACCTGCACACGTTTTCCCAGCCCAGGCTGGGCCCTGCTGAGGGGTGGGGGGACTGCCCTGGCATGCAAATAAGTATGCAAATGAAATGCATTCCCTTAGACCCCGGGAAGCCAGGCACGCCCCAAGCTGAAAGGCTCCGTTTCCAGCCAGCTCTTTGTTGAATGGCACAAGGTCAGAGGAAAGAGCACTGGACAGGGAGTCAGGACAGGTGCTCCAGAAATGGCATGCACAGGCACTACGTGTGCGCGCAAGGGGCATGCCCATCTCCTTATATCGGCACATCCACGCAAACACGCAGGGACACGGGAAGATGCGCCCGTGCAAGAACATGCAACTAAATGCTCTTGGTGCATCCACGTGGGAAGGGTCTGGACCTGGAGATGGGTGGTGCTGTGTGGCCTTCCCTGAGTCTCTGTTCTTCCCTGGGCCTCTGTGTTCTTCCTTTATAAATGAAGTCAGTCACACCTGGCCCACATCTGGTTGTGGTGAGCAATGAATGAGACAAATGGAGGGCAAGCTATGACCGGGGTGCCTGGTATACAGTAAGCACTTCATATATGGCGATCATGTTTTGAGCATTGTCGTCTGTGAAGCGTGAGGCTGGAGGAGGTGCTCTCAGCTGCCGGTCTGCTCAAAGGTCCTGTGTTTCCATGAGTGGTACCCATTCGCCACTCAGAGCCTGTCAGCCCAGCCTAGGCTGGGGGGCCTTGTGTAGGTTCCAGAAGTTGGCCCCCAAAAGATGATTCTGGCATTCCTCGATTATGCTGGAACATCTGGCCCATGGCAACTAGGAGTACCATGCTGGTAGGCCCTGTGATGAATAAGAAAACCGAAGAAGGGGTGGAAGTCCCCAAGGCCCGCTCCGAGTGGGAGGTGGGACCAATGCCGGAATCGGGCTCTTGATTACTCAGGGCTGGGCTCATGCACCAGTGGTTTCTGTAGCTTCCTCTGCTCAGAGAGAAGCAGGGCCTGGCGGCCAAATCTGGATGTCCTTCTACTTTAAGATATGGCCCATTCCAGGATCACCAGGCCCCAAGCAGGACCTCCAAAAGACAAATCCGTAAATCAAATCGGATGTGAAAACCCCAGAGTAGCAATAACCACTAGCCAATATTGAGTATTTACTACACGCAGAACACTTGCAGGTGTTTTACCTCCTCCAGGAGACAGAGACAGAGACAGAGACAGAGAAACACGCATGCTCAAGATCACATAGCTCAAAAGTAGCAGACTTGGACTTGAACTAGGGTCTTTCTAACTCCAGAGGCTCTGCCCTTATCTCACACTCCGGCACCTCCCAGAAGTAGCCAAGCAGAGAAAAGGGTTTGTAAATTGCAACAGGCCAGAGGCCACGATTGCTCCTGCGGGTGACAGGAGAGGACATGAGGCCCCACAGCTATGACAGCAAGAGTGTCCCACAGCACCTTTCAGGAAGGCCCCCCTACCCCCACACCAGTTTCCCTGCCATCCCCGGGAAGGTCAGCAGCAAGCGCATGAAATAAGGACATAAATTTGTCATAAAGGCCTGGAAATGAACGAGGCTTATCATTTATGGATGGAATAATTAAGCCACTGTGCTCAGCGGTTCACTGAGGCCGGAGCCCAGGGACCAGTTTGGGGACTTTGCTGTCACCATCCCCACCCCTCGGCATCTCAATCTGGTGTGTGCAGACTCCACTAGAGGCCAGGGCTGCTGCCTCACAATACATCATGGTGATAGCCCCACCCTCGTGATGTCATAACATCCCTGGCTAATCCCAGGGAGACTTCTCCCAAAGTTTCATCTATGGGGTACCCAGCCCCTTAGATGGAGGCGGTGGGCCTGGCTTCTCCTTGGGATGTAAAGTAGCTTCTTCATATGGTAGAAAGTGTAAGAACTTTAGACTGACTTGGATTCATATCCTGACTCACTCCAGCTGTATGCATCTGGGCTAGTCATCCCACCTCCCTGGGCCTTTGGTTTCTCCTCTCAAAATTGGGAAAAATTGAAGTGCCTGGCTGGCTCAGTCAGTACAGCATGTGACCCTTGATCTCAGGGTTGTAGGTTCAAGCCCCACATTGGGTACAGAGATTATTTAAAAATAAAAAATCTTTTGGGTGCCTGAGTGGCTCAGATGGTTAACTGTCTGCCTTCAGCTCAGGTCATGATCCCGGGATCCTGGGATTGAGCCCTGTGTCAGGCTCCCTACTCTGTGGGGAGCCTACTTCTCCCTCTCCCTCTGCCTGCTGCTCCCTCTGTTTGTGCTCTCTCTCTCTGTCAAATAAATAAATAAATAAAATATTTTAAAAAAATAAAACATGTTTTTAAAAAATGGGCAAAATAATTATTCTATGGGTTATGTGGAGAATCAAATTAATTAATAGTTACAAATTACCAAGTGAGGGTCTGGCACATACTGAAGGTGTCACAAATCCAGCATTTTATTCCTTACTCCCAACAGAAGAGGCAGCCAGGCAGGAATCAGGAAGCTCAGAGACACAAAGAGACTTGACCAAGGATGCACAGCAGGTGAGCAAAAAGTGGGCACCTACTATCTTCACCTAGAGTTCCTGTCATCTGTCACATGTGGGAGGGCTCAGCCATTCCCCAACAAAAGATTGAGGTCCCTGGCCCTTCTCTGCCCCCAGCTACCCCAGGTCAGTGGAAAAAAAGAGGTGTTTATAAAGATGACCATAAGCACTAACAGTTACAGAATTCTTGCAGGGGCCAGGCATTGTCCTACAGGCTCTGCAGTTTTATTATTTATTTATTTATTTATTTATTTATTTATTTATTTATTTATTTATTTATTTATTATTTATAACAGATTGAGAGAGAGAGAGAGAGGCAGAGACACAGGCAGGGTCCATGCAGGGAGCCTGATGTGGGACTCGATCCTGGGTCTCCAGGATCCGGCCCTGAGCTGAAGGTGGCGCTAAACCGCTGAGCCACCAGGGCTGCCGGGGCTCTGCAGTTATGATCTCACTTCATTCTCCAGACAGCCCTTGGAAGTAGGAACCATTGTTCTCTCCATTTCATAGGTGAGGAAGTGGGGGCTCATGCTCAGACTCTTGACTTTGAGCCACTCAGCCAAGAAGTGGGATTTGCATATGGTTCCCTGGGTCCCAGCAATGCCAGGCTTGGGAGGAGGGTGGCAAATTAAAGACTATTTGGAGTCTGAAAGACACGTCATGTGACTACACCAGCACGTTCCAGAATTCCAGCTTTGTTATTCCATGTTCTTGAATGGGTTCGAGACCTCACGTTACAGATGGGAAGACTGAGGCCCAGCCACCAGAGGCAGAACCCTGGGGCTTGCTCACCAGTTCTCCTGGGCCTGTCGCATGGGTCCTGGACACCAAGGCTGGCACCATTAAAGAGGTCTCTGGCACCTGCCTTGGGGAGGAGTCCGACCCGTCCTCTCCTCCCTACCCCACCCACCCTCTGTCACCATGGCAACCATGCAGGTGAGCCTCATCACTGCTAATCCTCTAATTACCAGCCACCTCTTCAATCGGCTGTAATTACTTTGGGGACACAGTTAACCTCTCATTAGGAACGCACGGCCGCTTTCTCCAAAAGCACAGCGGTGACATGCCTAGTAATTTACCGCCCCGGCTCGCGGGGCCGCTTTGTGTTTAACTCGGGCGCCATCGCATCCCTGTCATTACTCCAGCCCGGTTGTCATGACGATTAATCATTCAATCCCTCATCAGCAACTTTTGCCAAATGTCACCCCGCTCTTGATCAAAATCCATCCTGCAGCCCGACACTGGGGGACTAATGACTTGGAAATAGGCTTCTCCATTCCCGAGAGCTTTTCCCCAAGACTCCTTCTCAGCTTCCTCCAGAAAGGAAGAGGAGGGTCTGAGCTCAGCATGGCTGTGGTGGTGGCGGTGGGGTGATGAGAGCAGAAGAACTGGCATGTGTTGGGCGCTTATCCTGTGCGAGGCACCTGAAGGGCCTTGATTGTAACTCGGACCTGTCTGACTCCAAAGCTGAGGCCTCAAGGATAATGCACATCACCTACCACCAAGATCCTGGAATGTCAGAGTTTGGGGCAGCATTATAGAAATTAGCTGTCCCATTAAATTCAAGGCAGAAAGCCTTTAGAGCACTTTATGATAAGGAGCCCAATCTAGAGTGAGCAACTAACTGTCATGAACACCTATGTCTCAAACAACAGGCAGCAGCATCCAGCAGATAGAGACCTCACAACCCAGATGGAGAAACAGGCTGAAATATATCTGTAGTGGGTCCATGAATTGATCTAGAACTGAGCTTCTTGGCCTACGGTCATTGGCACTTTATAATGAGCTTCAGTGGCCGGTGAACTCCCCGAAAATGCAGGATACAATGGGATTGGATGTGATTATGTGCATTTTTCTAGGGAGATGCACAACACGTGTTAAGAACTACATTTGTCTTTCGCCACATCCTTATTTTATGGAAGAGAATACTGAGGCCCAGAGAGGAACCAAGACTTGGCCAAAGTTCCATAGCAATTCTGGGTGGAAACCACTGGTCCAAGCCAGGGTGAACTCTTTCTCAGGTGCCCAGGATAGGCAAGTAGGTCTGTGCAAGGGGAGGAATTCCTCTACCTTCAGAGAGGCTTCCAACCCCCTAGCCCCCAGCCTCCTGAAAAAGCCCAACCCCCCATCCTGCTAAAGGAATCTTTCCGAGGCCCCTCCCAGGGAATGTTCCTGCTGGCTGGGCCGCCAGCATGTGTGAGACATAATTACAGCACGTTGTAAATGGCATTAACAGACTGTCACAGCAGCCACATGGTATTAGCAAACGGCTCTGTCTTCATCATGCAGTCCCCGCAGCCTCCGGGCTGGAGCACCTCCCAAGGGGTCTTCCAGGTCCAAGTTGCAGAAGTCTCCTGGCAGGGGACTGGGGGTGGGGGCAGTGATTCAGCTCACAGAGGCCTGGAGATTCCCCCAAGATTTCTGAGGTCTCAGCAAGGAGCTGAGTAGAAAGTTAGGAAATCTGATTTATAAACCTGGTTCAGCCTCGAAGAACTAGCCTTTATCAGGTGGCTACTTATGAGCCAGGCACTGTGGAATGTAATCTCATTTACACCTTATAACCACCACCTAAAAGATCGTGTTCTTCATTCTGCTCTATAGATCAGTTTAACTGAGGATCAGAGGGGAAAGGTGACTGGCCCGAGTCCCTTCAGCTAACAAGCAGCAGCTGTAGGATTCAAATCAAGCTCTGATGCCTCTGGCACTTCTGCTTCTCTGTACATCATGGTGTCTCCTTGCAAAAGCCTCTGATCAGTTTTCTGCCAACTGATACTATAGCCTTAAAGGTAATTCCCTAAAGCTACCAGCCCACGGGAAACTTTACCAGCCCCTAAGCTCTCACCCGGGTTTCACCAGAGCAACATAGTATCAACATGGTAGCAATCAGAATTACAACAAATACTCCATACAGTTTCTTCTATGTTCTTTGGAGCAAATCCGAGGGAAAGATTGTTTCTTATTTGAGAGAGTTGAGAACTAAGGCCCAGAGGGGGGGAAGTGACTTGCCCAAGGCTCCACAGCTTGGGGTTGTGGCGGAGCTGGAATGAACTCCCCTAGTCTCCTGATTCCCACCAACCCCCCCCCTTCCTGGTTCTTTTCCAAGCCACTGAGAAAGTATTCATAGACCTGCGGCCAGGGGACTGAGCAGGGGGTATTTACTCTTCGGGTCCCACCTGCCCTGCGGGCGCCGGTGATTTATGCATTTTCCTGGAGGCCTCCAGGCTGCAGGCAGCAGGATGGGCTGCCTCCCGACTGGTAAGCAAATCCCCTGCTGAGCAGGTCATATTTTATCCGGGCCGCCACCTGCCAGCTCATTTGCTTACAGATACAGGTGCTTCATCAGGGAGGAATTAGCGATTACTTAGCCCAGAGACCCTGGCAGACGGAAGGGCAAGCCTTGGCCATAGCTAGGGTGGGAAGTCAGGAGCCTACCTGTGAGGTCTCTATCTCCTCCCAGGCCCCTTAGCCTTGCTCTGGAACCAAAGGGCAGGAGTTAGGATGGAGGAAAAGACCTCTCTGCTTTGAGGGGAACTGATCTTCCACTCCCAAACCTATTTCTATTTTACCAATTCTCCAAGGGTTGGGTGCCAATATTCCCACTCCCTGCAGCCTTCCCAGGTCCTCCACTCACCTGCCAAAAATAACAAGCTAGTATATTTAACAGTCCCACAATGTTTCTTGGTGCCTGGCACTCTATATGCATTGCCTCATTTAATCCAAATCAACTGATAGTCGGCATTTTAAATTCCCCATTTTACAGACGAGGAAACCAGTTCAGAAAGATTAAGCAGGTTGCTCAAGGTCACACAGTAGGTGAGCTGTAGAACTCAGGCTTCTCTGATTGCAGATCTCTTCTCCCAACCACGAATATTGTCTTCCCCAGGCCATTTCCCAAACACTGTGCTTCGCTTGTTCAATTTTATTTACTTGTTTCTCTATTTACTTATTTTTAAAATAATTTTTAAAGGATTTTATTTATTTATTTTAGAGAGAGAGCGAGAAAGCAGGAAGAGGGCCAGAGGGGGAGGGAGAGGGACAAGCAGACTCCACATTCAGCCCCAAGCCTGATGCAGGGCTCGATCCTACGACCCTGAGATCACGACCTGAGCTGAAACCAAGAGTCCGCCGCCCAACCCACTGAGCCACCAGGCGCCTCGAAAATAATTTTTAATCTCAGAACAATCTTAGACTTACAGAAAAATTACACAGATAATACAAAGATTTCGCATATGCCCTACACCCAGTTTCTCTTATTATTAACATCTTACATCTGTCACAATTAATGAGCTGATATTGATACATTATTATTAACTAAAGTCCATTCTTTATTCTGATTTCTTTAGTTTCTACTTAGTGTCCTGTTTCTGTTTCAGGATCCCACCCAGGGTACCACAGTGCATTCAGTTGTCACTTCTTAGAGTCCTCTTGGCTGCAACAGTTTCTTGGATCTTTCCTTGTTTTTGATGACTTGGACAATGCAGAGGATTGCTGTTCAGGTATTTTGTAGAATGTACCGCAGCTAGGATTTGTCTGATGTTTTTCTCATAATTAGACTGAGGTTATGTGTTTTAGGAAGACCACAGAGGTAAAGTGCCACTCTCATCACATCAAGGGTACATAGCAATAGCATAGCAATTCAAGATATTGCTATTGATCTTAATCATGATCATGTGGCTGGAGTAGCATTTGTCTGGCTTCTTCACTTCTTTTGTGCCTACTGTATGTACTGTTTTTTGACTTAAGGACTGGGGAGTTACACTCCCACTCCTTGAGAGCAGAGTATCTACATAAATTATTTGGAATTCTTCTACACAGGGGATTTGTATATTCTCCCTTTTGTTCATTGATTCAGTCATTTATTTATATCGGTATGGACTCGTGGATATTTATTTTATATTTTGGGTTATAATCCAATACTACTCTGTAGTTTTTAAGTGACACTTGGTTCTCTCTTCCTTGGTTTATCAGCATTTTCCAAAATCTATTCTGAGACAATCTCATTCCACGGGATTTTTAACAGGCAATCCTCTTAAAATAGGTTCTAGAGACAAGTCATTTGGGGTAATAGTGGTTGAAAAGGGTTGAAAAGAGTTCTTGACTGTAGGACTTGTCAGATCTTTTAATGTGCTAATAATGTGAGTAGTGAATCACCCAGAGGGGGATCTAATAGGCAACATTTCCCACATTTCTTTTCCTGACACCCTAGGGTAGGGCAGGGAAGACACATATGAGAAAATAATCTATGTATCTCATCTTCCCCTGGAGACCCAGAAGTTCTTAAAAGCAAAGATGATGCTTTCTTTTATCTTTATCTCTGGAAATTCACATTGAGGAGGTGCTAAGGGAACATAGTCGGATAATGGAAGGATGAATGATGAATAGATGGATATATGGATGGATGGATGGATGGATGGATGGATGGATGATACGGATACACAGAAAGATGAACAAAGGATTTGTAGTTGGTAGATGGATGGATGAGCAGGTTGGTAGGTGGATGGGTGGGTGGATGGATGGATAGATGGATGGAGATGGATGGGTGCCTAGGTGAGATGGATAAATGGATAGATGAACAGACAGAAAGAACAGAAAAACCAGGCCTTTGACTCCCTTCTTTTTCCTTGCAAAGGCATAA
Organism: Canis aureus; assembly: GCF_053574225.1. Taxonomy (NCBI): domain Eukaryota; kingdom Metazoa; phylum Chordata; class Mammalia; order Carnivora; family Canidae; genus Canis; species Canis aureus. The sequence continues at coordinate 20,977,900 of NC_135637.1, read as the reverse complement.
CCAAGGCATTTGCCTGTCAGGAAAAAGCCTTCACCTTGACTAGAACAGCTCTGAAATCAGACAACGAAGATGCAAGTCGTGGTCCTGTCACCAGCTGTGTGAGCTTGCACAAGTCTCTGCGACTCTTTGAGACAGGTTCTTCATCTGTCATAAGGGACTAGTTACTATAACTCAGGGTTCACTGACAACCTTAGATGCGCTAATACATGTAAAGTCAGCTCATTAGATAAAGATTTCCTTTCTTCCTTCTCCTCTTCTTGCCCTGGGGAAGAATCCAGTGCCCTGATGGCCCCTCTGGAGAGAGGTGGAGAAGAACCTGCTGCTTATAGGGTGGGAGTTCTTTGGGATCCATGAATAGGTCTTACTGTGTTCATGAGCCCCAGGAATATTAAGCAAAACTGTGTGTGTGCAGATGCATTTTTCTGAGTGGAGAGTCTATAGCTTCTATCAAATGTCCAATGGGGGACAGCCCTGGTGGCTCAGCGGTTTGGCGCCGCCTGCAGCCCAGTGTGTGATCCTGGAGACCCTGGATCGAGTCCCACATCGGGCTCCCTGCATGGAGCCTGCTTCTCCCTCTGCCTGTGTCTCTGCCTCTCTCTCTCTCCTCTCTATGTAGTCTCATGAATAAATAAATAAAATCTTTAAAAAAAATGTCCAAAGGGGTCCATGACCCCCCAAAACCCAAGGACTCTGAAGGTCTGGTCCAGACTCTTGTCACATGCTATCCTGCCCCAGACTCCAGGCTCAGTCCTTGGTCCATCTACCAGCCTCATTAGTCATCAGACCCCAGCCCCGTTCTTCCCCTGCCACAGGGAGAGAGACAGGCAGACCTGGTTCTCAGGAGGGTGCAGGCCAGGATCTGGGCTGATACCAGGGAATTCAGGCCCAGATATGTATGGAACACTCCTGAGGGGCCTCACATGTCATCCCCTTCGATCATCCCCAACCCTTGGGATGGAAGAGCTGTTACCATCCCCGTTTTAAAGATGAGGACATGGAGGTCCGGCGAGAGGAGTGGGAGGACACACACAGTAGAGGCAGTACTGGGATTCGGACCCAGTGCTAGTTGATTCTGTAGCCCATGCTCTTTCCATGGTGTTGCAGGGGACTGAGGCCATCCCCGGCGGCCCAAAGGTGGGAACAGGGCTGCAGGACACACTTGTTGAGTTGTACTATACCCAGAGGCACTTGGTTGACGCAGTGGGATTGGAGATGAAATGTATCTCAAATTCAGCTGAGGCTTGTACCACGAGCCTTCAAGAGCCTAGAGAAAATGCAGCCTTTTGGTAATTATTGTACCCGGAAGGGTGATTTTTCCTAATCGGTCTGCCCAGACAGGATGCTTTTTCCTAACGCCAACAAAGCCCCTTCATGGGCTCCCTGAACTCCTGATGGAAACACATTTTAAAAGGCAAGTACATTCTCCTAGGGAAGTTGGGGCCAACGGGGGGGAGGGGAGGGAATGGGACTTTGTCCGTTCTGCTCAACTGCAGGAGAACATCCCATCCTACCCCAATGACCCCCTATCATCCACCCCCTCTACCCTCTAAAGTCCAGGCATGGAAGGCAGGGCTCCATCTGTGGTCATTTCCTGAACCACCTGGACCTAAAAACCAGTACCATCTTTCTAGGGAAGGGTGGGCAGGCCCTCCTGACCCTCTAGAATATCCCTCTTGCCCAGCATCTCCCAGGAGCTGTGGCTGCTCCTCCCCAGACAGCCCAATGGACATGTAAGGAATGATCACCCAGGTCCTCCAGCATTCAGCATCCATGGCCACCTTTCCCCTCTCCTCCCCATCCTCCCTTTTCCTGCCACCACCTCCAGCCTGATTAATTCCCCTAAGTCCACCATGCCATAGGGACTCATCAGGCTCGTGGCACACTCATTGGCACTCAGAGATCTGACAAATGGCTCTGTTTGTGGGTTTCCCAGGCTGGGCTGGGTTCACGTCATGCACCCAAACCCCTCCAGGTTTGCCCCTGAAATGTGAGCTGGAGCCTCAGGCAGGAGGGGAAGCAGAGGACCCAGGACAGAGGGAGGGCCCCACTATAACCCTCATATTAACCCAGCTTGCCACTTCCTAGCTGTGTGACTTAGACTAGGTTGTCTCCCTCTCTGAATCTTGCATTCAGGCTCCTGCACTATCTGAACTGGACCTCGTCTGTCCAACCTCCGCTCCTCAGGCATGCTGGCCCTTCCCCTCCATCCAGCCTGCCGGATCACAGCTTAGTCCCACTTCTCCAGGGGGAAAAAGTATCTACATGATAGGTGTGTGTGTGTGTGTGTGTGTGTGTGTGTGTGTGTGTATGAATATAACTTCTACTGATATATATGATATTGATATTGACATGTGGCACACAATTTTAAAATAATAGCAAAATACACAATTGTCTTTATTTTTTAAAAGATTTTATTTATTCATGAGAGACACACAGAGAGAGGGAGGCAGAGATACAGGAAGAGGGAGGAGAAACAGGCTCCATGCAGGGAGCCCGATGTGGGACCCGATCCCAGGACCCCAGGATCACGACCCGAGTCAAAGGCAGACGCTCAACCACTGAGCCATCCAGGCGCCCCTTTATTTATTTATTTTTTTAAGATTTATTTGTTTATTCAGAGAGAGAGAGACGCAGAGACACAGGCAGAGGGAGAAGCAGGCTCCATGCAGGGAGCCCGACGTGGGACTCGATCCGGGGTCTCCAGGATCACACCCCAGACTGTAGGTGGAGCTAAACCACTGAGCCACTGGGGCTGCCCTACAATTGTCTTTATTGTAAATTCCTAGAATGGATTGATTCTCATAAAACGCTTTCGTTAATTTTTGCCGAACTCTGGTGTCAATTGCCAGCCTATGGTGGGAAGTGATAAACAAGTGTAGCTCAGACTTGAATCTGGGTTGATGTTTTTCATTTGAGTGTTAATGGGCAGGTTGATAGTGGAATGGTGAAAGTGGATGTCAAAACTTCACTCGTGTCGGTGATGTAAGCAACTCCTTTGCTAAACTGCATAATGATTTTTGAATACTGGAAGAATGTTTCCTATGTTTCTTGTGCTATTCCCAGGTAATGGCTATAAACACAACACACTTTGGGGTTTCATCTGTGTTAACATCTTCTCCATTGCTAACTGTAGACAATCAATGCAGAATAAGTTAAGCCCAGATTCATAACACTTGACAATTACCAATTATCAGTCGTCAGATGCTCTGATTTCAAACCTACCAACATGTTGGTGAATGTGGGCTTGGAGAGAGATGCATAGATTCCACTGTGTAGGGGCACCTGGGTGGCTCAGTGGTTGAGCATCTGCCTTTGGCTCAGGGCATGATCCTGGGGTCCTGGGATCGAGTCCCACATCGGGCTCCCTGTGAGGAGCCTGCTTCTCTCTCTGCCTATGTTTCTGCCTCTCTCTATGTGTCTCTCATGAATAAATAAATAAAATCATTTAAAAAAAAAGATTTCACTGTGTAACATTTCCACCCTAGAGATGCAATAGGTAAAAATAACCTCAAGCGCATAGATAGTAACAAAATGTAATAAAATACTAAGAGGGATCCATGGCTGGCTCAGAGGTTTAGCACCTGCCTTTGGCCCAGGGCATGATCCTGACGTTCCAGGATCAAGTCCCACATAGAGAGATTGCTCCCATGGGATCGCTCCCTGCATGGAGCCTGCTTTTCCCTCCACCTGTGTCTCTGCCTCTCTCTCTCATGAATAAATAAATAAATAAATAAATAAATAAATAAATAAATAAATAAATAAATCTTTTTTTAAAAAAAGGAAGACATTAAGAAATGATGAGTTTTGAATATTTACTACTGTTTGTCAAATGATTGATTTAGCTGTAAGTGTATGTAATTTAAATGTCAATAATCACCGTGTGTTGTGTAAAAAGAATGTGGCTGACCTTTGTCCCTGGTGCCTGGAAGAAGACTAAATCTTTAGGCTTTCTGAAGTGATAGGAGCGTCTATACGTATTCATGAGCTGTTTGGATCACCTCTGAGTTTATGCTAAGTGATGGGGTGACTCAGGATGGGGCGGGTCAACAGAAAGACAGACCATGTGATCAGGAGATTGAGGCTTTCAGGGCCCCCTCCCCAATTAGTGGGGAGGCCTGGAGATTGAGTTCAATCATGTGGCCAGGGATTCAACCAAACATGCCTAGGTAATGGAAAGCCAATAAAAATGCCGGACCTCAAAGCTCTGTACTGCTTCCTGGTTGGTGAACGCACTGATGGGCTGGGAAGGCGATGAGCCCACATTCCACGGGGAGAGGGCACGGAAGCTTTGAGTTTGGGAACCCTCACCCTTCATTTGACTGGTCCTGATTTGATCCTTTATAATAAAACTGTAATCTCAAGTGTAGTGCTTTCTTGAGTTCTACCATCTGTTCCAGCAATGTATCAAACGCAAAGGCGGTTCTGGGGATTCCCCTGAATTTCCCCCTTTTGGTTTCGAGTGTAGGGACCCCCAAACTTGCAGTCTTGTTGGGATACATGGCCCTTCACCCGTGGAGTCTGAGGCTAATTCCAGGTGGTGAAGCATCAGAACTGGACTGAATTACGGTGTGCCAGTTGAGAAATCCTGTGTTTCACAACCAGATCACAGTTCCTAACAATGTCACAATTGGTTCTCATTGGACTGATAACACCACCGTCTGCTTCCACTTCTGAGCCTTCACTCACGCTGTTACTTTTCTGCCGGAAGGTGCTCCCTACACCATGTTTACTTTTTTATGCACTTGCCTATTGACCAAGTCTCTCTTGAGTGCATGCTCTTTGCCAAGCTATACTAGGTGCTTGGGATGGTGAAGAAAATAGACATCACCTCAATGGGTACAATTAGTGCCTGGCTCACATCCCCTGGGGCCCTTTGGCCATCTCTGTGTGCCTCTCTACCAGCTTCCCGTACTTTTCTCCCATTTGCCTACTACATTTGTGACTCCTTTAAAGAACTATCTTCTTGCTGTTGGAGCCACTTTGCTGGCCTGTGTAGAGAGCCAGGGGGTGGACACCCCCTCATCTCCATGCTGAGGTAGTTCTTTTAATTTTTTTTTAAGATTTTATTTATTGGGATCCCTGGGTGGCGCAGTGGTTTGGCGCCTGCCTTTGGCCCAGGGCGCGATCCTGGAGACCCGGGATCAAATCCCACGTCGGGCTCCTGATGCATGGAGCCTGCTTCTCCCTCTGCCTATGTCTCTGCCTCTCTCTCTCTCTCTCTCTCTCTCTCTGTGTGACTATCATAAATAAATAAAAATTTTAAAAAAAGATTTTATTTATTTATTCATGAGAGACACAGAGAGAGAGGCAGAGATATAGGAGAGGGAGAAGCAGGCTCCATGCGGGGAGCCCGATGTGGGATTCGATCCCAGGACCCCAGATCATGACCTGAACTGAAGGCAAACGGTCAACCACTGAGACACCCAGGTGTGCTGGGGCAGTTCTTAATCAATGGCTGGCAGCAGGCAAAAGTCCATTTCCCTTGCATCAGGTCAAGATAACTGTGTGGTGTCACTCATGCTCCCAAGCTCTTGAATGAGATCAGGGGAAGCCACCCTCCATGGGGTTTTGCCTGAAATTGCACCCTACTTGGCTTTCTCCCGTTCCCTGTCCTGCTTCCCCCACTCCCTTATTCATTTCCCATGGGATCACTTCCTTAAACAATCACTTGCACGCTGAGGTCCAACCCAAGACTTGCTCTGCGAGGCTCATAGCTTAGTGGGGAGAGAGGCATTGTTCACAGGGTCTTAGAAAAACAAAATTTTTTTTTTTTAAGATTTATTTATTTTAGAGAGATAGAGGCTAGGCAGGGTAGAGGCAGAGGGAGAGGGAGAGAGAATCTCAAGCAGATCCCCTCAGTGCTGAGCAGAGGTAGGGCTCCATCTCACGATCCTGAGATCGTGACTTGAGCTGAAATCAAGAGTCAAGACACATAACCAACTGAGCCACCCAGGCACCCCCAAAACAAATTTCTTTATAAATGAATATCAGTGCTTTAAAGGGAAGCAGAGTCAGGAACAGAGTCTCTGAGAGCTGTAACAGAGACATGGCCTGTCAGAGCACGCAGGAAGGCTCCCTAGACAAAGTGATGCTTTCTTCCTGTAGGATGAAGTCCAAAGGATAAGGGGGAGTTTAGCAGGTGAAGGGGACAGGAGGGAGGGAGGAAGCTTTGCAGGCAGATGGCATAGCAGGTGCAAAGACCCTGTGGTGGGAGAGATCGGCATGGCCAGAGCAGAGTGAGATGAAGCTGGAGGAGCCAATAGGGGCATGAGTGGGGATTTGGGTTCATTTTCTAAGGGGAGTGGAAACACACCTAAATGTCAAATAGAGGGCTGACTTGAGAGATTTAAATTTTGAATTTTTTCAAGTTTTGAAATGTAAAGATTCTTTGACCTCCAGGAGTTTGCCTTGTGAATAAGGCCACCTTCTTGTACAAGGATGTTCACTGCAGTGCTGTATATGATAAAAAATGGAATGCAGAGGCACCCGGGTGGATCAGTTAAGCGTCTGCCTTTGGCTCAGGTCATGATCCCAGAGTCCTGAGATGGAGCCCCACATTAGGGCTCAGCAGGGAACTTCTTCTCCCTCTCCGTCTGCTGCTCCCCCTGCATGCTCTCTCTTTGTCAAATAAATAAATAAAAATCTTTTTTTAAAAGGGGGACAGGTTTAATAAATTTGGTTCAACCATTCAGTGGACCCACAAACAGCCTTTTAAAAGCAAAGGGAGGGCAGCCCCGGTGGCTCAGCGGTTTAGCGTCACCTTCAGCCCAGGGCCTGATCCTGGAGACCCGGATCGAGTCCCACATCGGGCTCCCTGCATGGAGCCTGCTTCTCCCTCTGCCTGTGTCCCTGCCTCTCTCTCTCTCTCTCTGTGTGTGTGTCTATGTATAAATAAATCTTTAAAAAAATAAATAAAAGCAAAGGGAGATGTAAATATGTTCACACAGAACTCTCTCTAGGTTGGGATGCCTGGGTGGCTCAGCGATTGAGCTTCTGCCTTTGGTTCAAGTTGTGATTCTGGGGTCCTGGGATCGAGTCCCACATCGGGTTCCTTACAGGGAGCTCCTTGCATCGGGCTCCTTGCTTCTCCCTCTGCCTTTGTCTCTGCCTCTCTGTGTCTCTCATGAATAAATAATTAAAATCTTAAAAAAAAAAAAAAAAACACCTCTCCCTAGGCTGGGCTTTGGATGAGTAAAATGTGCAAAATAGGCTGTTGTCTGTTCACATTCACCTAAAAGCAAAGTGTACCCAAAAAGTGTTTCCAGAAAGACACACACACACACACACACACACACATACATAAAATTATTGAGAGTGACTACAGCAGTGCTTGACACATAGTAGATAGTCAAACAAGATTAATTGAGTGACTTAATAAAGGAATGCATTGTCGTTTCTGGGGAGAAGAGTTGAAGGTAGGAGAGAGTTTTCCTTGTTTACTTTTTGATCCTATATTCTTCTGTGACTAGTAGTGTTCTATTTGCTTGTGTTTTTTTCTACTTTAATCATTTAGCTTTAGCAAAGTGTGATTTACACGCAACCAAATTCACTGATGGTAAGCAAGAAACTAGATGGATATATGAATGTATACGAAAGCATACAGCTTGTATACAAATGAATACAGTCATGTAAACAATCCCATAATCAAGGTATAGAACATTTCCATCACCTTCCCTGTTGCCCCTCTGTCGTCTATTCCCATCCATACACTTTGCCCCTGCCCCCTTTTTGCACCCCACCCCCACCCCCAGCCATCCTCCATCTGCTTTTTGTCTTTTTCTGGAATTTCATACACATGAAATCACATAGTACATAGTCTTTTGAGTCTGGCTCTGAAGGTTGAGGGGGAGTTTAGCCCCGTGAAAGGGAATGAGGTGGGTTGATGGGTCAGGAAAGCAGCTTTGCAGGCAGCTAGCTTAGCAGGTGCAAACATACTGTGGTTTGGTTTGATTTTGTTTTTTGAGATTTAGGCATATTACTGCCTATCTCAGGATTTCATTCCTTTGCATCTCTGAGTAGCGTTTCAGGTATCAGAGGATCACAATTTGACTATTCAATCACCACTTCATTCTCCTCACTTATCTGTTCACACATCTGCTCACATGGCCTCACCTCCAGCACCCTGCACACACCAGCTGCAAAGTTGTTGCCTTTCCCCCATGTAGGGAGGGACTACATTCCTCTTCCGTGATCTTTAACAGCAATTAGGTAAAGGTGGTGGCAGTTGAGGCCAGTTGGATGGTCATGGCAGCTGCCTCCTCCACCAGCTGAGGCCAGGCCTTGAGTTTGGGAGACACCTGGGCAGAGAGCCAGACAGAGGGCCTTGGCTGAAGATTCTCTTGGTTGAGACTCCACCATCGCCTACTCTGGGTCTGGAGAAAGAAGCCAGGACTGGATCCTTCCAGGGCTGCCAAGCATTCCCCATGCTTCTGGGAATGACCTAGTTTAATCCCTATACCACCTTGCATGGTATGAGACTCCCCAGTTTGGAAATAGGGAAAGGGCAGCTTAGAGAGGGCAAGGGCTTGCTGGAGATCACCCAGCTCAGAGCGAGGACAGGCTGGAATTTCACCTCCTCACCTGCTCGTCACTGAGGTGCTTGGAGGCCCCTCAAGATCGGGGCGGGGGGTGAGGAGTGGAAATAAGTCCTAGACACACTCAGGCCATTGGGAATGTTGGAATGGACCTGGGCTGGGTCATCCTGTTCCTCCCTCCAGGATCCTCTGTGACCCAAGTAGGGGGCAGGGAACACTGCTTCTCTAGACTGGCTACTTGGTTCCCTCTCTCTACCAGCCCCCTACCACAAAGTAGCCCAAACCACTCCAGCTGTCACCTCACTGAGAGAAGGGGAGAAACTAATGAGGGGTCCCTCTCTACCAGGCAGGAGAGAAGGTTAGACCCCAGGACTAGGAGGAAGGGGATAGTCACCTGCCTCACCTAGAGCTGTTCTTTCTACCCTACCTGCCTATTTACATTCCCTCCCCCTCTCCCTCCTAATAAGCCAGTAATAATAATAATCCATTTAAAAAACCCCCACAGTCCTGACTTCTGGGCTCAGGGATGTGAGATAGCAGCCTCTGGCTGTCCATAAACGTGAAAGACAGATGTTGTCAACATCTGGAGATCAGGAAGGCTCAGTCCTGACTGGAACTGGGAACAGTGCCCAGCTGGGTGGAGTGCTCCAGGATAGGGGGGGAAGGGGACCCCTACCTGTCAGTTATCTGGACAGGGGCTACTTTCACCCTAAAGGAGGGCCTCCAGGCCCTGGCCAGGGCTCCCAGGCTTAGAGGCCCCTTGGGAGTGGAAGCTGGGCGGGTGCTGCCTGCAGGGAGGGGACTTCAAAGGCTCCCTAATCCCTGGTGACAGTTTCAGACACAGGGGTTTGCTTTTTTATGCTGCGGATCAAAGCCCAGAGCTTTATAAATAACCCTCATAAAAGCCAAGGAGCTTGTAAAGTTAAACAATAAGTCACAAACAGGGTGAGCATTCAGGGGCAGGATGGAGGCTGGGGGAGTCAGGCCTCTACCCCTGCTCTGCCACCGGATGGCCACCCACCTCTACCCCTTGGGAGGTCTGGGGCGGGGGGTGAGGGGGTGTTGGGTTGGACTTGGAGTTTCTTCTCCAGCCTTTGCCAGCCCCTTAGTCTGTCGGCATCCTAGAGCTGATCATTCATTCCTTAAATCATTCCTTCCTTCCTTCAGTCACTCACTCAATCAACAATCACTTTCTGAACATTGTCATACAAGGCCTCTGGCCAAGGAGCATAAGCTTGGACATTACCAGGATCCAAATCCCAGTGCTACCCCTTCCAATCTGGGTGCCTTCCAAAAAAACCACCTCACCTTCCTGTGCCTCAGTTTCCTTATCTGTAAAATGAAGCTACATTTTGAACCTGTCCTAAGGCAGATGTGTGGGCATGCCCCATGAGCAGGGCTCAAAACCTTTCCTGGGTGATTATTACTGTTAATCAGACACAATAATCATAATCAGTGGTCTCTACAGGGGGCTGCTTTGCTTTGGCTCCCACTCTCCTGAGATAACTTCCCCTTCTGCCCTCATGCCGTAGGGCCCCAGTTGGGAGGGGTGTTTTGATCTATGTTTTCTGTGAAGTCAGAGGGGCCACAGAGCCATCACTCAAAGCAAAGCTGTTTCCAGAGGTGGGGTGGGGAGGATGGGAGTTCAAGTCCTGGAGCTCTGTTCTCCCTCTCTGGGTCTCAATTTCCTTATCTGTAAAATGGGGGGCAGTGGGAAGGATCCCATGAGGGCAGGAACAGCCAGTGCCTGGTACGTAGTAGGTGCTCAGTAAATGACCATGGATACTTTCAGCTCTTCTCTCAGTGGGAGTTTCCATAGGGAGAACTGAGCATCTGTGAAAAAAGGGAGGGAGGAACAGGATCGACAGGATGAGGGTCCCCCAAACCAGCACACAGGGAGCTGATGCCTGGGCCCTCCCTTGGGTGAGGAGGCACCCAAGATGTGGGACAGACTATGCCTGCACGTATCCTCCTGCCCCGTACTTCGGATCTTCCTGCAGTACACACGGCAGCTTCAGGGTGACAAGTCCATTTCCCAGATGAGGAAATTTCAGCCCAGGGCAGTGAAGGCATTTGCCTGCGGTCCCCCAACTCAGCTGAACTGAGACTGGAATTCAAACACAGGCCCTGCACGATTCCAGCCTTTTCTGCCACTCGCATAGGTGCCAAAAGGAAGCATCCCACAGCCGGCTTCTCCCCAGAGCATCTACCTGGCCTGGCCATTCTGGAGAAACCAGTGAGCCCCCGGAGCCGAGAGAGAACCTGGCTTTACATCAGTGCACCTCCTGCGATGGGGATTTGGGTTGAGCTGTTGCCACTCCAGCTGCCAGCTTCTGGGTTCTCTGCAGAGGTTGACCTGGGGCAGGGGCGGGGGGCAGGTGTTTTACTCTGTTCGGGCTGCTATTAACAAAATGCCAGAGCTTTGAGGGCTTATAAACCACAGAGAATTGTTTCTCATAGTTTTGGAGGCTTGATGTCTGTTGTCGGGACCAGCATGGTCAGGCAAGGACCCTTTTTTGGGATACAGACTTCTCACTGTGTCCTCACATGGCTGAAGGGGCGAGGGGGCTCTTGGGGCCTCTTTTATAAGGGCACAGAACTCATTCCCAAGGGATCTGCCCTCAGGACCTTGTCACCTCCCAAAGGCCCCCCCTCCCACTACCATGACCTGGGGCATTAGGTTTTCAACACATGAATTTTAGGGAGACACACATTCAGACCATAGAAGCATGCCAGTGAATTCTATTAATCGGTTCCATCATCCACTCATTTAGTGAGTGAGTCAGCCATTGAACAAATGTTTATTACCACTTACCATGTGCCAGGCTGCATGCCGGACACCACAGCTGCAGTGTAAAACCAGATCGCCTGGGTCCCTGCCCCTGTAGAACTGACTGCGAGAAAGCAGGTGACACAGTCCGGTGTGATCAAGGAGAGGCAAGGAAGAGCAGAAGTGAAACTCAATCCATATGTGGAGGAAGGGCAGTGAGACCGCTTCCTGGTGGAGGTGACAATTGAGCTGGGACCCGAACCATGAGAAGTTAGCCTGGAATGGGGGCTGGGAAGGGCATTTCAGGCAGAGGGAACAGCCTGGGGAAAGTGAGAAGGGATAGGGTATAGACACAGAAGGGACCTCCCCCTCAAAACTCCTTTGTTCCATTTCAAGATCAGAGTCCTCTGAGCAGCAGAGTGCTTCTCACATCCACCATGCCCCCATGCCCATCCCCACGTAGGGCAATACTCCCATTATGGCATCTGAGGCAAGGGAGGCTCAGAGAGGTTGGGTAACTCGCCCAAGGCCACACAGCAAAGACACTTTGGATCCGGAGCAGCTTGGTGGATGTGGGCATCAGGGGGCTGTTTATCAGGGTTTACAGCCTGTGCCCCCAGCAAGTCACCCGTCTTTGCGGAGTCTCAATTTCTTCATCTGCAAAATGAAGTCCCCCCAACACCTGTTACAGTCACATCTCTCACTGACCTCATTAGGGCAGTTGGCCTGGAAGCAGCCGTCCCTGGTGGAAGCTCGGCTCAAACCCTGTCCCAACTAGGCCAGCCACAATGGGCTCCCCCTGTGGGCATTTGGCCTAATTGGCATCAGACCCCTGGGAGCTGTGCCAGCTTCGCTGCGATCATTTTACAACCCAGGAAACACTCGTCTGGAGCACCTTTGAGCCAACCCCAGGACGCACCTCCTCTGTGGCTGGAGTACGAGCTTCACCCCCCCAGCCCCGACCGGGCTTCTCTCCCTGCCAGGCCCATCCTGGGTGCCTCCCGTAGATGCCTTCACTTGGTTTCCAAAGCACCCGGTGAGGTCAGTACCTCTGCCCCTGTCTTGCAAAAGAGTCCCAAGGCAAAGCAGGGGAGGGGACCACCCACAGAGCCCTCACCATGCTGGATGCAGCCCTTGAGGGGCTCCCTGATGTTCCAGACCCCAGTTTCCAAGCTGGAAAATGAGGATGATGAGGGCCATCTCGTGTGGAAGGCACTGGCCACTGGCCTCGGTTTTCTCATCTGTAAAATGGTGTGGGTCTCACCTGCCAGGTTAGTATAATAATTAACCACCAAATAATAACAAGAGTGCACAATTATTGAGCACCTACTGTGTGCTGGGTACTTTTTAGCGGCTCTATGTGTATTAACTCAACCTTCAAAGCAACCACAGGAAGTAGCTCCTTGCTGTTATCCCCATTTTATGGTTGAGCAGAGGCAGCAAGAGGTCAAGAAACTCACCCAAACACAGATAAAGGCCTTAGCACAGGAGGCCAAATCAATAAAAGCTGGCTTTTATTTCTGTTCCACTCCCTTTAGCGACCAAAGAATCCCTGCCCACACTCCCCACCCTTCCTGTATCTTCCGCCTCCTTGTAGACAGCTTCAAAGGGTGGTATTCATGGGATCACCTGGGGGGCAGAGTTGTAAATGCTTTTACCTTGACTAGAGTTAGACAGCAGAAGGAACTTCTGAGCCATGGGGGCTGCGAGGAGAAGAGTGTGTTCCCCACAGTCAAGGCCAAGAGATGCCGAGATAGAAATGTGAACCAAGCCAGCAAGAGGGACAGGTGGCCCTTTCGAGTTCCTTCCCACCCTGGGACTCCAGAAGCAAGACAGCGGTGGGGCCTGCATGGTGCTGCCTCTCTTGGCTGTTTCTGTCTGAGGCTGGGGATGCCAGGCTATTGTCTGGCACTGGGGGAGGGAGAGTTCCTCAGTGACAGGATCCTGAGACTGGTGAGAATACCCCTTCCCCATGCGGCGCACACCAGCCCCCCAGAGCAGCTGGGCAGCATTTCTGCTGTCTGCGGGCTCATTTATCATTCCGAGGGGGGCATTGCCGCCGTGATGTCCCCCGAGACAGCTCTGCCATGGCCCCATCTGATTGAAATCCAGGCCCAGTGCACACTCGGCCCAGGGAAGTGGCTGCCCAGAACCCGAAATAAATAATACCACAGGCAGGAGGCACAAATCTGCCGCTAATTACGGCATATCCTGATTAAATGGGGTGCATAAATAAATATTTCAGCTTGGAAGATGAATTGGTCAGGAGGACCGCCACACCAACCCTACTTGGAGCCTCTCTTGTTCTGTGTCTTCCCCCTGGGGACAAAGACAGAGCCTTGGCCCCACTTGCCTGAACCACAGCTCAGGATCCATCACACACCCTGCTCCCACAGCTTGGCCTCGACTTCCTTACCCATCAAGTGGGGTATCAATGACCAGCCCTCAGCCAAGCCCACGAGTCTGGAGGGACAATCTGAAAGGGTTGGGATGACCGGGTTTTGACAGAGCCAAGGAGGCAGTGATTATAAACAGTAAAGAACAGAGAATTCGGGGCCAGGAAGTCTTGGGTTTGAATCCCAGTTCTGGGACTATCCTGGTGTCTCGGTTTCTCCTTCTGTAAATTAGGAGGATGTGGGCAGCCCGGGTGGCTCAGCGGTTTAGTGCCTGCCATCCACCCAGGGCCTGATCCTGGAGACCCGGGATCGAGTCCCATGTCGGGCTCCCTGCGTGGAGCCTTGCTTCTCCCTCTGCCTGTGTCTCCGCCTCTAATGAGTAAATGGGTAAAATCTTCAAAAAAAAAAAAAATTAGGAGGATGTGACTGGCCAATGATGGCTCTGAGCCGCGCCGAGCTCGCAGCATTCGTGGCAGCTGCCATGAGGATAAGGAATACCACACACTCGAATCCTGGCAGTTACTATCATTAGCTGTGGAGGTCCCCAGAAGACCCAGCCCCAGGCAAGGTCCACACTCTTCACACCCGCTTGCAGGCCCTGCCTAGAGTCTTCTGTGCCTGTCCTCACAAATGCCACCTACTCATTTCCGAAAGGCAGAGCGATAATAGAATCGGGGGCCCAGGGGAGGGGAGGAGGAGGGAGAACCATCCTGGAAAAGTTTAAATCAATTAACTCCCTTCCAGAAAACAGGCTGAGAAATGTAATGGAGAAATAATGACTTTTCTCCACAGGATTAAATGACACAGACCAGGGCCCAGTGAGGAATCGGGAAGGCAGGAACAGGAGCCATGTCTGTGACTGTCCATGTGGCCTTGAGCAAGTCTTATTTCTTTCTCTGAAACTTAGTTTCTTCACCTGTACAAGGGGAGGCTTGGGCCGGCCTGGGAATGGCCAATAGAAGGCACACCTCCTGTCACTTCCCAACCTTGCCCGTGGCAGGCATTGCTAATCAATTGCAGTACGGTTCTCATTGGGCCCAGAGAGGAGAGAGCAAAGCCAGTCCAAGCCGGAGCTCTAGGCATTCCCTCTGATGGGTCAGAGTTGGCATACAAGCACCAGGCTGGGTTTAGGTGGTCTGCGAGGTCTCTTCTAGCACTAGGTTGATATTCAATAGTGTTAATACTGCTGATAGACTCAGAGTCTAGATAGATAGATAGGTAGATTTATTTTTATTTTTATTTTTATTTATTTATTTTTTTATGAGAGAGAGAGAGAGAGAGAGGGGCAGAGACACAGGCAGAGGGAGAAGCAGGCTCCATGCACCGGGAGCCCGACGTGGGACTCGATCCCGGGTCTCCAGGATCGCGCCCTGGGCCAAAGGCAGGCGCCAAACCGCTGCGCCACCCAGGGATCCCGATTTTTTTTTTAAAAGTAGGTTCTACACCCATCATGACCCCAACTCATGACCCCAAGGTCAAGAGTTACACATTCTTGGGGCACCTGGGTGGCTCACTGGTTGGGCACCTGCCTTTGGCTTGGGTCGTGATCCTGGGGTCCTGAGATCTAATCCCCCATTGGGCTCCCCACAGGGAGCCTGCTTCTCCCTCTGCCTGTGTCTCTGCCTCTCTCTCTGCATCTTTCATGAATAAATAAATAAAAATTAAAAAACAAAATAAAACAAAACAAAAAAAGAGTTGCACATTCCACTGACTGTGCTGGCCAGGCACCCCTATGCTTTCAATATGTTAACTCAATAAAACCTCACAATCATCAGATATAAGGAAATTACTATTATTACAAAGCTTATTTTACAGAGGAGAAAACCAAGGTCCAGAGAGGGGAAGTGATTTGGCCCAAGGTCACAAAGCTACTACACGGAGTCAAGATTTGAACCCATGCTCATCTTCCCTGAAACAGTCCGGATGGGGTAACATGACCCTTCTCCTCTGATTGGGAGTCTGGGGAGGAGGGTCACCAATTTTTCACACCAAGCTCTGTGTCATGTGCATCGCATACACAGTCAGTTTAGGAGTGCAATTATTCTCATTCTCTAGAGTGGGAAACTGAAGTTCTGAGGGATGATGGGACGTGCCCGAGGACATGTGACCAATCATTGGCTTTATAATATCCATTTATCAGCCCAGGCCTGGGCTGGCACACTGGAATAGTAGAATGAATGAAGAAGACAGCTGGTACTAGAAGAATTCCAGGGTCAGGGTACACCCCACTCCTTCCATTACTAACCCTCAGACCCCCAAGCTGATTCCCTGGCCCTGGCTAGATGACCTGTCACCTCTGCCCATGGCCCCAGATGACCCTGGAGCTTCTGGTCAGGGCCCAAATCCATCATTCCTGAGTGGTCTGTCCCAGCCCTGCCTCCTCCCATCCATCTTCTCACCCCAGCTAGAGAGAAGGAGGTGATGCTGGGATGGAGGGGGGAGGGTCCCACTTTAGGAAATCCTTGGCCCCACTGAAGTCCTCTGCAGTGGCCTCCTCCACCACCTCACAGGCAGACATTCCGCACCTGCAGAATGCTTTGGTCAATGCCTTGGACCCCAACATATAAGAAAGCCAAAGGCAGAGGGCTCTAACCAGAGGGTGTGGGGCATGAAGGAGTCCTGCCTGGTGTCTCAACCACCCTCTTTGCCTTCAAGCAGCCCCCAGGGAGGAGACCCCCGGAGAACCTCCAGAAAGCCATGGAGAATGACTCTGTCCTGGGGACCAGAAGACCTGGGTGTGAATTCCTGCCCAGTCACTGACTCACTGGAGCAAGTATCTTTCCCCTCTGAACTTCAGATTCCCCATCTATCACACCAGAGGATTGAACTCAGTGGCTTTCAGGCTTTTATTGCTAGAACAGTGGAAACCTTTTCTCAAATTAAAATCACATGCAGAACTCCAATATGAAAAAGCGATGAAACTGACCCTGCTCTAGTTGAAGTGGGTGGGCAGAGGATGGAGCTGGGAACCCAGAGCTCTCCATTTACCAGCTTCCTCGGCCTACCCCCACCATAATAGTGGTCCCTGACATATCTTCTTAAAATCTTAAGGTTCCTAGAAAGAGGGGCACCCGGGTGGCTCAGTGGTTGAGCATCTGCCTTTGGCTTGGGTCATGTTCCTGGGGTCCTGGGACCTAATCCCCCATTGGGCTCCCCACAGGGAGCCTGCTTCTCCCTCTGCCTGTGTCTCTGCCTCTCTCTCATGAATGAATGAATGGAATCTTTGAGGGAAAAAAAAGGTTCCTAGGAAGAGTTTGAAAATATAAGAATAGATATTTTCTCAATTATTTTATTTTGAAACATTTCAAACATACAGCAAAGTTGAAAGACAATGAATACTTAAATATCCACTACCTGGATTATACCATTAATGTTTTATTGTACCTTGCTTTATTAAACAAGGATCCCTTGGGCCGCCTGGGTGGCTCGGCGGTTTGGTGCCTGCCTTCGGCCCAGGAGACCTGGGATCAAGTCCCGCGTCGTCTCCTTGCATGGAGCCTGCTTCTCTCCCTCTGCCTGTGTCTCTGCCTCTCTGTGTCTTTCATGAATAAATAAATAGAATCTTAAAAAAAAAAAAAAAAAACAAGGATCCCCTCTCAGCTCTGTAAAATTTCATGACTTGGAGAGGACTGTGCCCGGGTGTGTGTGTGTGTGTGTGTGTGTGTGTGTCTGTGTGTGTTGGGGGCCTCGGGGAGAGAGGAGCAGTGTTCTGAGTCCTTTCTAGGAAGCACTGTGAATTTGTAACAGCAACACAACTGCTATAACAAACAGACCCTGGCATCTTAATGGTGCAACTCAACAGATGTTCATTTCTCATATAACAGTTCAAAGCCTTTGTTGTTGGTCAACAGGTGGGCAACTTTCCTCCGCAAGTGATTTAGGGGCCCAGGCTCCATCCATCTTTTGGCCCTGCTCTGCTCTAGGAAGGTCAATTGTCTGCCTTGGGGCAGAAGAGAAAACTTGTATACAAGAGGCATAATCACTTCTTACACTATGCTTGCTCACATTTCAGTGGCAAAAGCTACTCGTTCAGCCATGCCTGGAAATGTGGCCTCGAGCTACTTATTCCCACTGGGCTCTGCTTCCCAGCATCCATTTCATCCCATGGAAGGAGATATGAATTTCAGCAGTGAGTTGGCTGTCTGTGCCATACCCAGTATGTCTAGAAGCACCCCCAAACCTATCCTAAATCATCCTAGCCATCGCCCTGTCTCCATGCTATCATGCCAGATAAAGAAGGCCTGGTCAGCTCTCCAGAGGTATTTAACTTTGTTCAACAAACACGCACGGAGGTCTTACTGTAGACCTGGCCTCTGTACCAAGCATTACCACACAAAGATGAACAAGATTAGGCCCCTGTCCTTAAGAACCTTCCAGTAAATGGAACAAATAACTCTTTTCTCCAGAGCCCTCCCTTTCTTGAGAGAAATCCCATGAGAGCTTCCATTCTACGAGGGTGAGTAGATTTGACACTGGAACACTGGAGGGGGGCACCTGGGTGGCACAGTCGGTAAAGTGTCTGAAGCGTCTGCCTTCAGCTCAGGTCACGATCTCAGGGTCCTGGGGTGGAGCCCTGCATCAGGTTCCCTGCTCAGCGGGGAGTCTGCTTCTCTCTCTCTCTCTCTCTCTCTCTCTCTCTCAAATAAATAAAATCTTAGAAAAGAAAGAAGGAAGAAAGAAAGCAAGCAAGCAAGCAAGAAAGACTGAAAGAAAGATCTGATTTGATAACTCTCTACTGGTCACTTTCTGCATGCCCAGAACATTGAGCTCATTTTGTTCTTCTCTCTTGCAAAGACATTTTTTCCCCATACTATATAAGGGAATGAATGCCAAGTCTCAGAGTGGTAAAGTGACTTGGCTAAGGTCACACAGCTAACAGAGGAACTGGGATTTGAGCCCAAATATCACTTCCTAGTTTCCCGTTTCTTTTTGCCCCATCTAGGTGTGTGCTGGAATCTAGAGTAGGAGAGAGACACAGAGGATTAGCTTCCTGACACAGGCCCTAAGCGAGGTGCTTTACATGTGTCCCCTCATTTCTTCCTTCTTACCTCCATGAGGTTGGTGATGTCACTCTTGGCATTTTAGAAAACAGGAAGCCAAGGCTCAGAGAGGTGAAGTGACTTACCCAAGGTCGCATGGCCAGTTTGGTTTCATATCCTGATCTATTTGACCTGATTGGGGCACATCTTGCAATATGGGTGGTTTTTATGGCTAAACACAGAAGCAGTGAGATCTTCCTTTGTCACGAGGATGGCTCAAAAGGCAAGAGGATGCCTTTTCTATTAATAATGGGGTGAACTTATTTTAAGGCATCTTTGAGCCATATAATGGTTTACAAAACAGCTGCAGACAGTTTAGCAGATCCCCTCCCCGCTGGATCCCAGCCAGAAAGGGGCTCCGGGGCCAGGGTGGAGGCACCTTTCTGGAGCTTTCTGGGTCTGAGCCAGGGGTTGGGGCCGCGGGAGGGAGCCCAAGGCAACTGGGCAGGAAGCAGGGACCTGGCCTATCGACAGCATACGGCCCAATCAATGCTATCTCCCCAGGCCATGCCTGGCTAGACATTGATTTCTGCTGCTGTTGTTAACTCCCTGTTTATGTAACGCCTGAACTTTGCACAACTGAACCGTTTCATGTGCAGAGAGAGCCTGTTGCCATGAAAACCAGGCCGCGCATGACAGCCGGGATGCGGCGGTATCCTTGTTTTATTGGCCGGCGCTGAATGTATTTTAACCTTGATAAGTCAATAACTTTTTGTACAAAAGGAGATCTGCCAGGCAGGCTTGGGAGGCCCTGCTGGCCTTTCCAGGCTGGGGCGGGGTGGGGGGTGGGGGAGGCCGGGCAGGCTGCGTTTAATCCCCTGGAAATCTGCCTGCCACTCAGAGCCTGGGAGAACCAGGCCCAGCCAGGCCAGAGGAGCAGAGATCAACCTTGCAGGGGTCCTGGGGACCACTCCCACATCCAGCCCCCATTTCCCTGAGTCAGAAACCTATGGCAGAGACACATCAGGGTTCAGATCCTCGTGCGGCACACCCAGGAGCTCAGTGCCACCTGGAGCAAGGCCACTGATGCCAGCCTGTAGAGAGTCCACATCTATAACCCAGGCCTGTGTTTCCCCTTCATGGGCTTGCTGCGAGGTTTGCAGATCATGTATGCAAAGCACCTGGAGTGGTGCCTGGTCTGTAGTGGGGCCTCGCTAGATGCATATTCCTATCACTGCTGCCACTTTATTTTACGCTAATAATCATTGGCTGTTTGTAGAACCCATTAGGTGCTTTTGGACATAGTTGTCCTCGTTTTCTCATTATAGTCCTTCCTTGAAATAGGCAGCACCCCAGTAAGTAGTCACAACTTTTGGTTGAGGAAACTGAGGCTCTGGGAAGCTGCCTGGCTTAGGGGTCACATGACAAGACAGTGGTGCTGATTGAAGGAATGAAACCCTGGGCTCCCAGTCCAGTGCTCTTTCAAACTTTGCCCACAGAATAGCCTGTGGGCTACTAGCTCCCCCGACGGCTAACCCCAGACTCAGCAAATATCACTAATTGATGGTAGCACAGCGCTTGTTCCCTTCTGAACCCAGGTGAGGCCTCAGAATCCTCAACACAGAGCTGGTGTGTGAGATGAGACTCAAGTGAAACTGTGTGCCCTCAGAGGGCTCTGGGCTCAAGTCCCACCTCTGGCCCAAACTTACTGGGTGACTTGGAGCAAGTGCCTTCCCCTCTCTGGGCCTCCTAATCCCAAGGGGTGAAACAAGGGGATTTAACGAATCCTAGATTCTCTTGGGTTCTCCCGGGTGGAAGGGACCCCATCACCTTCTGGCTGATATCCGGCATCTTGAACTCTCCGGGCATCTTGAACCTTCTCCAATTCCATCCACATAGATCGACATAGAACCTAATGTGTGCAAGTGATCACACATGATGCTGGCGATACAGCACCGAGGATGATGACCAAGAGTCCTCCCGGCCCCAGAGCTGACCATCTAGACAGGGAGATGGAAAATAAACAAGTCAACTTACAAGAGCCCAGGGAGTTGCTGACGGTAATAAGTACTCCAGAGGCAAAGCAAAGGAAGGGCCTCTGGGGAGAATAACCGTAGATGGGGTGGTCAGGAAGGGCTTCTCAGAGGAGGTGATATTTAACTGAGACCTACACTGTGACAATGAGACAGTCATGCAAAGAGTGGAGGAATAATGTTCCAGGCAGAGGGAACAGCTTGACCAAAGGCCTCAGGGGGAACTAGTTTGGCGCCTGTCAGCAATCAAGAGGAGGCCAAAGTGGCTGGAGGTGAGCGTGGCAGGGGCCAGTCCCTGAGACTACGTGGGCCTCCTCAACCCCCCTCCCCTGGGCTCCTGGCCCCATCTCTCTGGGCCTGCCCTAGAGAAAGGCTCCAGGTACTGGGGGGAAGGGGTGGTGGGCAGAGCTGGGTGAATAACAAGGTTACACGTGCTGCTTCTTTCTCCTTTTCTCCAGGAGGAGCATAAAGAGCTCTTTCTTTTCTGCTTATTAATAGCTCTGATTAAATTATCTCTGAAAAACCTACATGGTGCGCACCAATGGGGGCTCGGCTCCCTCCAGGCTCTGGCCTAGATTATGGCAACAAGGGCAGGTGAGGCAGGTGGGGGCTGGGGAGGGAGGCTGGGGCAGGCCTGCTCCCCCACTCCCACCAGGACAAAGACTCGCCTCTGCTTCCTCACCTCCCTCCCCAGTTCAGCTCAGCCTCTGACCACCTCCACTCCTGGGACAGTCACAGCCCCCTCACTTGGGACACCAGGCCTTTGCGTTGGCAGTTCGCTCTGCCAGGATCATTCTTCCCCTCACCCATCCCTTGGCTACCTCCTACTCATTTTTCCACAGGGCCGCCGATCAGCCTTTCTACCATCACTAGCCCACCGGCTGGGTCAGGTGCCTGCTCTGGGCTTTTCCCTCTCCTGTTACCCTGGATGATCACTGCTGGTTGTTTTATCTGTCCCTCCATGAAACTTGAGCCCCACAAGGTCAAGGACTGTTTGGGTCACTGCTGAATCCCTAGTGGCTGCCACAGAGCAAGTACTTAGGAGATATTGAATGAATGAATGAAATGAATGAATCAAAGAATGAACAGAGTTAAAGAGGGAACAGGCATGACTAACCTTACATACATGGGAGAGTGGGAGCAGAAGTTTCAGGCTCCAGACCCCTTGAGCTGTGCCTATGTGACAACTAACCCCATTTCACAGATGGGGAAAACCAAGGCACAGATGAGTCACATGACTAATCACCTGAAGAGTCAGGATTCAAGCCCAGTCAGCTTGATTCCACTTCCTCCTCCTCTCTCTGCTTCTCCACCACAAAGAAAACCTGGGCCATGTTTATTCATGGATTCAGAGATTAATTCAACTAAACTTTATTGAGTGCTGACCATATACCAGGGCTGTGCTAGGGCTAACACAGTTTAAATGCAGACCCTGGTCTCCCAGAGCCTTCAGGTTGGTGGGAAAGACCGTCAAATATGTGAGTCATTATAAAACAGACAAAGTACATTTATGAAGGGGGAAGTGCTCCAACCTGGAGGGCAGTAGTCAGGGAAGGCTTCCTGGAGGAGGGGATACCCTAGCTAAAATCTGAAGGAGAAGCAAAAGTCAACTACCTGAAGGGAGGATATTCTAGGTGGAAGGGACAGAATGGGTAGAGACCTGGAAGTCAGAGAGACACCTGGGAGGATGTTGCAGGCACTTCAGCAAGGCTGGAATGTAGGAGGTATAAAGGGACTGTGAAGACTGAGATGCTTTCTGTCCCCCAACCCCCTCAGGGCCTCTTGAACCCCTGGCTGCAGCCAGCATTCAAGCACTGGCCTGCCTGGTGGTTCTGTGGACCGTGGCAAATCTATCTTGACACTGTCTCCATTCACATAATGCAGAGTTATTGCACATGACCATAGCAAGGGGAGGCCGGATCAAGGCTGGGAACTGGGGACCTGGGGGGCACTGACAGGAAGGCCTGACCTCAGGGAGGTGGGCAGTGTGAGCGTGAGTGTGGGAGGGTATAAGCTGAGCATCTGTGAGGCCATTTACCTGCCTGGACGGGTGTGAGGGGCACCTGAAAGACTGGGCTTTCCACCTATGCAGCTGCCTTCCAGTCTGAAATCCCACCATTAGTGCATCATGGGCTCCCAGACCTTTGGAGACGGAGGGGCCCTTTGAGACCTTCTAAACCCCCTGCTGTGCATTGGAACCACAGCGAGACCTTTGGAAGCCACTGAGTCAGGGAGGAGTGCCACCTCAAGGGAGTGTGATTGGTAGGGCTGGGTCCTTAGTCCCGCCCTCCATTCTACAACAGAGAAAACTGAGGTCTGAAGAGGACAGGTAACTTGCCCTCAAGGCTGCACCCAGTCAATTAGTGGCTGGCATAGGGTGCAGTAAATCAAGATCAGAGGCTCTAGCGTTTGGGACCTGGTTCTGTCATTGTGTGACCTTGTGCCAGTCACACAGCCATCCTCAACTATGAGATGTGTACAGTAATCGAACAGACCTCACCGGGGTGCTGTGAAGGTAAAAGGAGATAGAAATATGTGATATAAACAGCATGGAGCATGTGCCCTGCACATAGTAGGTGTCAAGTCATAGTTAACTGACGATGGAAAAAAAATCCTAAATTATAGAAAATAGATGGTGTGGCCCTGCAGCCTTCTTCTCCACTTCCTGCTCTCTCTTTCTTCCCAGGGTTTTGGTTGTCACCATCCCTCTCATTGCACCTGGCTGGAGTGCTGCACCATATTCTTCCCACCTGTCCACACCCTGGGTCCACCCAGTGCGTTGCCCGGGTAACCCGCCCTGACGTCACTGGCAGCTCTTGTGGCTGGGCCCTGGAGCAGAGTGAGCTAGCGGAAACAGCTGGATCAAGTTCCCATGTACATCCCCACCCCCACTCCAACTCCAAGAAGGTTGGGTGAGACAGCCTAGGAGAACTAGAGCAGGGCAATGAAGCCAGGAGCTGCTGGGAATGGCACTCATGGCAGAGGCTCGAGGGCCTGAAACAGGGCCAGCTCCTGCCCTAGATAAGGAGGCAGGTGGCCTACTTGGTCGGCCCTGGAGCTCCACCACAGGCACCCCCCCACCCCCAGGCTCTGGGTAGAGGTGTGTTGGCTCCTAAAAGTAGGCTAGCTACCCGCCTCCCACCCCAAAAGCAGCCCATCTCATGGGTACACTCACCAGGGTCTTTCTTCAAAGCCTTCCAGGTCTGGATGACTACAGTTGGCATTTATTAAGCACTTAATGGATTCCGAATCATTTCCAGCAATAATTTTTGTCCGCACAACCACTCCCTCGGATAGGAATTATGATACATAGACAAGAAACTGGGGCACAGAGCCACGAAGGTAAATGTTCAAAGCCAACAGCTAGCAAGGACAGGGATGGAATCCCACTCAAGTTCCATGGGATTCCATGGGGTCACACAGACATAGCCTGAGAGTGGTCAGAGGAGTTCTGTGGCTTTGCATCTCTGTAGGGATCCTGAAGTCTCTCCTGGAAAGCTGGCTCCCCAGCATGCTGTGTGATGGACACAAGGCAACTGAGGGAACTATCCCTCCCAGGACTCAATTTCTCCAGCTGTAAAATGGGACTTTTTACAGCAGGCCACCATGGGCTATCAGTCAGACCTACTGAGAACCTATGAAGCTGCTTAGAAAGTAAAAGGCAAGGTGCAGTACAGTTTGATAGACTCAAAATTTGGGCACCAGGTAATACTGTGCCTCAATTTCCCCATTTGTTAAATGGAGGAGAATATCGGGGCCTGCTTCCCATATATGTGGTGTGGATACCACGCAGTGGACTTTGTAAAGAACTTAGCACAGTGCCTGGGTGTATAGTCAGTGGTCCACAGATCTCAAATGTGATGCCAAAAATCATTCACTGCCGAAAAATATCTTGGGGCAAAACACTCCGGGACAAAGTGTCACTTCACATCTCTTAACCACAATTTCCTCTATAAGCTGGGAGTATAATAATAGTACCTACCATGTCGGTTTTCTCATTTGTAAAATAGGGATAATACTATCTACCTTACAGGGTTGTTGTGGGCATTATGGCAGAGTATGTAATTACATAAGTGGTAGCTTGCTACTATTTTTAATAAATTCCCCGTAGAATTGTCTTCCAGATTAGCAGATAATGAATGCTCTTCGCACAGTGCCTTGCCCCAAACACGTGCTCAATAAAGGATACTTGTTTTTCCACCTCCGGGTCCCGACAAAGGGACTACAAATACCAGCACGCTCTGCGCCTCATGTCGGGGCCCCTCCGCCCGGCGCCGGCGCGCTGCATGCCGGGACTTGCAGTCCTTGCGAGGCCGGGCCCGCCTCGCCCCAGCTTGGGGGAGGAGGTTGGAGAGCCGCCCTGCCGGCCTTTGAATTTTGCCGCGAAAAGCGCGCGTGGCGGCCCCCGGCCCCGCCCCCCGCAGGACGCGGCGCCGCGTCACCCTGGTAACCGCCTCTCGGCCGCCGCTGATTGGGCCGGACCTCAGGGGGCGGGCGGGGGGCGAGACGCCGCGGCCGCTGCCGGCGCTCGCGCCTGTCAGTCGGGCCGGAGCGGAGCAGCGGGCAGGACGGCCGGGCTGGCGGCTCCGCGGGAAGCCTGCGTGCTCCAGCCGAGGGAGGTGAGGAGCCGGGCCCGCCGCCCGCCGGACGCTGCGCGCCGCACCGGGGCCTGAGGCGAGGCTGGGCGCCGGCGCGCGCCAGGCGGCGCGAGGCTGAGGCCCCGGGAGCCCCCGCGCGCCGCCAGGGGCCATGGGCGCGTGAGAGCCCGGCGCGCGCCACCCCTGCTGCAGCTCGCGAGCTCGCACGCCCGCTGTGCCGTGCCCCGGGCCGTCCCCACGTCCGCCCTGCGCCACCCGGACCGGTTATTTGGCGGCGCCGAGGCCCCCGGGACTGCCTCGAGCCTCCGCCGCCCGCTGCCGCCGCCGCCGCCGCCGCGGCCGCCGCTGCTCTCCAGCTTCCCCTCCCCCCACACCCAGGGCTTGGAGCAGGAGCAGGAGGAGGAGGGGCCGGTGCATTCTAGCCGCCGCTCTTTGCAACCTGCGGGGGCCGGTGCGTGCCCGGCGAGGGGCCGGGGCCGCTGCAGGTGCGTGTAACCCCGGAGGAGGCGACCCCCTCCCGCCGCCGGGCGGACCGGGGGCTGCGAGCCGCGGGCGGGCGGTCGAGCGAGAGGAAGCAACAAAGACAGGCTGCGGCTGGGGCCGCGAGAGGGGCCGCGGCCGCCGGGCTCCCGGCGCGGGCGGAGAGGGCGCCCCGGGGAGCGGCGCGGGCCGAGCTGCAGCCCTGAGCGGGACCCCGAGGGGAGGCGCAGCGCCGCCCGCCGGACGCGCTGAGCACAGGCCCCGGCGAGGATGCGCCGCCTGAGCGCCCGCGCGGCCCAGGTCCCGGGCGGGCACGACCCACGCTGAGCCGGGAGAGCCGCCGCCCCCGCCCCCGGACGGCGCGGGCCGGCGCCAGGACCACCGTCGCTGACAGCGTCCCCTTCCGCCCCGAGAGAGGCATCGGCCCCCCCGGGGCGCGCCCCCGGGCAGCCTCCGCCGCCTCCGCATGGCTGCGACCCGGCGGGCCGAGAGTCGTCGCCGCTGAGACCTGGTGCCCTTCAGCGGCCTGGCGGATCCGGTGAGTTCCTCGGGGCGCGGTTGGTTCGGGGCCGGGGGCACTCCCTGGCGTCGGGGCGGCCGGGTCGGAAATAAAGGGGCCCCGAGCTGTTGGGAATCTTGGAACAGCGCTGCTCCTGGTCTCCCCCCAGCCCTTCCCCTCTCACACACAACTTGTCCAGACAGGCCAGGCGGCCGGCGAGGAGGTTGGGGGCCCGCTGGGGGGACTCCACGGAGCCCCGGGCGAGGCGTATGCCGGAGAGGAAAGGTCACCCCACCCCTAAAGCCAGCAGACAAAGGTAGCAGCTCCGTCATCCGAAAATGCCCTGGGAACTCCCGTGTCTTGGAGGGCCAGGGAGGGGGGTATCCAGGATGGAACCCTTGGGGTCTCCCAGGCAGCCTCTGAGGTCCTCAGGGGACCTCAGCTCAGACAGAGGTGGATGTGGAGTCCCAACCATGCAGGTAGCTGCGTTTGGGGATCGTCCCCTCCAAAGCTAGAACACAGCAGAGTCTCCCGAACAGTCCTCCTTCTTCAAAAAAGCTGGCAAGGTTGGTGGGTTCCCCCGTGGGGTCACAGCGTGACGTCATGCCAGGCCTCTGACGTCACTGGGGTTGCCGTGGCGACCTGATGTGCTTTGACCCAGGGTCGGAGGGGGCGGGGTCGTGGTAACCAGGGGCAAGGCTGGATGCCTTTGGGTTATGGAGGGGTGAAGGCAGATTCGCCACCACCCTGGACTGCAGTCCTCTGACCTAAATCCCCAGCTCTTCCATGAGGTGGGGGAGGGAAGCAGTGCCAGCTGTCCCTGCGGATGCTCCTCCCCCCAAGGACAGGTGTTCAGCTTTGCCCATATAGCCTGGCACTGCCTGGGGGCTCAGGACTGCCAAACAGAGCAACTTTATGCTTTCAGAAGGGATGCTATGGAGATCTCCTTGAACCCCACTATACACCCAGCCAGCCAGCTGGAGTTCCCAGAGAGATGTGCCCCCCCCCCCCCCTTAAAAGAGGCCACTTCTGATCAGCAAAAGTGTGCTCCCCCAGCCAGGGAAAGTGCAGAGGAGCTGCTGCCTGCAACCCCTCAAGTCCAGGGGTTCCCCGTGCTGTACAACCCCAAGATGAAGGGCCTTGGCCAGGCCTAAACTCCTGTCTGCCCCACTCTCCTTTTGCTGTTTAAGATGATTTTGACAGGCACAGTGTGGTGCTCATTAAGTGAATGGAGGGCAAGTCAGGCCCGGCAGTGCCAAGGTCTGAAAAAAGTGTGTCCCTGCCAGGGGCCAGCTTTGATGGGACTCAGGCACCAGCCCTCTTCCCCACACGCCCCAGCACTGGCCCTGTGCCTTGTGAAGGCCCAGAGAACCCCCCAGCCAGTATCCTGCTGTTGGGTTCTTTGATTCCTCTTCTGAGTTCCTCCCGGCAATTGCTCCTGTTGTCGGCAATTGCTCCTGTTGTCGGATGTGGGTGAAACTGCTGTGATCACATTTGGAGGGAAAGGTTAGAGAACTGTGTCACTGCTTCTGCGCAGGGTGGGGTGAGAGCAGAGGGAAGGGGGGGGTCATTATGAGAAGCCCGACCCCAGTCTTTATGCAGCCAGCATTTTTTCTCTTCTCCTACCAGGCTCTCCAGCTAGATTAACAGGTCAATAAATATCAGCGGAGCTGCTTTTGGGGGCTTGGCAGGGAGATGATATTTCCAGCTGAAATGGTGTCGTTAAACACACAGGCTTCCAAGGACAGAGCAACAGCAGATGGGGGGAGAAGTGGGAGAGGTGGGCAGAAGGGCTGTTTGCACTGCCTCTCGAAGCTTCCCAGTTTAGAAACAAACCCGGAGTGTGCGCCAGAGATCCACAAACACAGGCAGTTGGAGGTCCTCCGTGGAGTATTTACACTTCCACAGCCAAAGCGGAGGGAAAGGCTGTCAGAATTGGGCAATTCCTTCTGTTCCCTTCCCTGGGCTTGGCAGTAGCACCAGGCGAGGAGCAGGAGGGAGTGCCAGCTTACCCGCGTCTCCCCGTGTGCCAGGCATTGTATAGGATCTCAATTACCGTTACCGCTGGAGTGGCTTGTGTGCTGTGGCCCATTTTGCGGATGAGGAAACAGGCTCAGGTGCTCAGCCAGGCAGCTGCAGAGGTTTGACTCCGAAGTGCCTTGGCACCAGAGTCCCCTTCCTCTGGGGTGAAGGGGAGGCCTTACACCACTTGTTGGACAGGGTCTCTGCAACAGTGGGGGGCTTTCGGCAATGGTAGGAGTCTGGCCTCACCAGCATGCCTTCCCACACTGAAACCTGGGTTTGAATCCTGCTTCTTCATTACCTACAGGATATGTTGACCTGAGTAGCAACTTATGCCCTGGCCTTGTGGACAGACTGCTTCTCTCACCCCTGGTATGCCTTTCTCCAGCACTGAGGGAAGGGTTGAGAGAGCTGGCCCTAGGCTCATTGTCATCTGCCCCTCTGGCTCCCCTCAGGGAGAGGTGTGAGGCTGCACTCACCTACTGAATGGACCCTCCTGGTGGGCATTCAGCTGGTAGGGAAGTCAAGGATGTGGATGAGTCAGTGCCAACCTTGGTAGATGCGGTTCCTGACCCAGCCTGAAGGTTGGCAAGGGCCCTGTAAGGAGGAGTGCACTGTGACTCTCGGGACAAGTAGGGATCTGCCAGGCAGAGGATTGCAAAGAGTGTTCTGGGCACTGAATGTGGCCTGTGAGTGCTGGGGTGTGCTGGATGAGGGGAAGTGGTGGCGCCAGCGTGGGCGTGTCCTGGAGACTCGTGGATGGGAGAGGCTAACCAGGGGAGAGGACCCAGTTAGGGCTCCCTCAATGGGGATGGTAACCCTGACCAGTCTCCTCTCAAGGTTAGCTCCCTCCCTCCACTCTCTACCCCAACTCCCCCAGTAATCCTCACCACTTGTCTAATTCCACCTAAGCTCGTAAGCTAGCCCATCCCCTATCCCTTCTGAGCCTCACAGTTGCTCTGGCCAGGGGCTAGGCTGGGTTGCTTAACCCCAAGCGGTGGCAGTGTCTCATGGTTAAGAGCCAGGCTGTGGAATGGGTCCACCCTTATTGGCTGTGTGACCTTGGGTGAGTGGCTTTGCCTCTCTGAGCCTCATCCTCAGAACAGAGCCTCGAATGGCTCTCCTTGTCCCTCCTGGAGCCACAGATCAGACTGCAGGGTAGTCAAGGACCCTTCCAACTCCTCTCGACTGGCTCTCCCAGCCACCTACCCAGAGCACCCCCACGTGGTGAGCACACGTGGCTCCCTCCCGTCCGAGTTCCTACGGGGCCGAAGCCGGGGCCAGCCCCACCCCCCACCCCCCACCCCCCACCGCTCCCGGCCCCCTCCACCTTCCAGTCCCTCACCAACCGGAGGAAGCAAGCGGAGCAGCTCATATTCATGAACCGTAATTCAATCAGGCGGCGATTCCTCCGGGCTCGGGGCGGGGGTGAGAACGAGGAGGCGCGCACAAAAGGGCCGCTTTATTACCTCCCGCGGGCCGGGGATGGCTGCTCTCCCCCAGCAGAGGCCGGAGCCGCCTTTATTGTGTTAACCCATTTGCGTGTCAAGAGCTATTGTGCGCTTTCCCCGCCTGTGCCGGGCGGACTGCGGGCGGAGGGCTGCACGCCGGCCGGTCACCTCCGCGGGCGCCGCCCACCGCCCTGATTGGTTGCTAAGTGATTTGCATCCAAGGTAATCACTTTTATCTCAGAAGGATGTCGACTATAATTATAAGCTACTGACATCTTTTGAAATCTGCCTAATGACTATTTTAGTCTGCACGGGCTGGGGGTGGGGAAGGGGATTCTGGAGGCAGGGGTGGGCGGGGAGGAGGCTGGAAGGGGGATGGATTCCTTACACCTGGACCACTGATTCGTTAGTTGAGAAATATCCGAGGGCCTCCTGCATGCCTCGCCTGGCCTTGAACAAAAGAGAGCTTCCCAGACCCGGGTCGCGTTGGTGTGGGCGGAGTTAGTACCATTTCAGAGATGGGGAAATAGAGGCCCCGGAGGAATGAGCCACCAGCCCAGAATCAAATACCCAATCAACGGTTGGAACGCTAGTCTCTCTGAGCCCCAAATTCATGTGCTGGCCACCAGATAGGGCGCAGACAGAAATAATAATAGTGAGCATTCCTGGGTAGAGGTCACCTGTCGGGGACCTTCCCGGATGTATGTCATTGCCCTAAGAAATGCAGGGGCTGTTACTACCCCTGTTTTACCGGGGAGAAAAGGAGCCCAGGGAGGCTACTTCCCTGCCCAAGGTCACAGAGCCAGGAAGGAGCACAAGTGTGAAGTGGTTGGGGGCCAGAAGTGGGGATGCAGGACACAGCATGGCCAGTGAGAAGAGGATGAAAGAGTGAGCCTGGGCTCCAGCTATCCCCTCCATCACCCCCTGGGTCCACTTCGGGGTCTGGGCAAGGGCACCCTTCTGGCCACCGCCTATGTGGCAGAGCTCTAAGGTATCAGATGGCCCACAGCCTCCACGGGGAGGAAGATGAATCTGCAACTAAGTCGAATTCTGGTCAGAGCCAGAGCAGGGCTGGAGGAGGAAAAAACTGCAGCTGGTCATGGCAGACTTCCTGACAGAGGGGGCTTTTGCTCTCAGGCCTGAGGACTGCGTGGAGTAAATGATGATGTTGCTGGCAGAGGGTCTTTGATATTCAAACAAATGACCAGGAAGGACAGGGGGAGCTTGTAAGAGGCTAGAGGTAAAGGGAGAAAAACAACGAGAGTGTGCAGGGCCTTGAGTGCTAAGCTAAGTACTTGATGTGTCCAAAGGAACCACAACCTGAAGGCAGCAAAGGCATCTGACAGGGAGGGGTGGGAGATGATATGGGTGCCAGACAGGTCATTCTGGCAACCTTTGCAGGGCCTTGGGAGTTGCAGATTGCGATGGAACCCTGGGCTCCTGCATTCTCCCTGCTTGTGTGTCCCCAGACAAGTCTCTTTACCTCTCTGGGCCTCACTTTTCTCGTCCGTTCAGGGAAGTAATAGCAGTTTTCTCCCAGGCTTGTGGGTGGGATGAGCTTGAGCACGCAGAGTGCTCGGGTGAGTGTGAGCCCCTCAGTAGTGGGTGGGCTCAGGCACAGGCCCCAGTCAGTCACCCTGGTCCCGCAGCAAACCAGTATCCCAGCCGTAGCAGCTGTTTGGGGCCCTGGGAGCCCCTGCCATTGTGCAGAGGGCACAGGGGACAAAGGCCTGGGAGGTCAGGGGCTAAGGCCGAGGCTGGCTGTGAACAGGCTCCTGGGGACAGGGACTTAATGATGCAGAACTTAATGACCCGGAGTCTGTGGGGAAGGGGGCCTCCCTTGGAGGAGGAGGAAGAGGAGGAGGAGGGGGAGGAGGAAGTCCAGCTGCCAGCTGTCTGCTCCAGGATGCACTGCCAAGGCAGGGGCAGCTGCCCCACAAGGTCCAAGCCTGAGCTTGGTGCTGGGAGAGGTAGAGGTGGCAGGGCCTCCCAGCCTCCAGTTCCTGGGCCTGAAATTTGGAGCTTAGCCCTGTTCCTCAGCATCTTCGTGACCTCAATCTCCACATCTGTTGGATGGGCCAGGGGTCTGCTTTGGAGGGCAGCTGTGAGGCTTGGCAGGAGCCCATTGCAAGCGGGCAGTAAACAGGAGCTGCTATTTTTACTCTTTATTCATCCGTTCATTCAGAGAGCTCTCACTGCTCTGTGCCAGGCTCCCTGCCAGGTGCTGGGGACGCAAAAATGAACAAGCCCAGTTACCTTAAAAGGTGGTGAGGCCTCAGACACACCATCACAGTGCAGTGGGTTGGTCACTACAGTACAAGAATGCACAGTGTGCAGGCCCTATGCCAGGAGCAGGGGCATTGCGGTAAACAAGCCACATATGGCACCTGCCCTCTGGGGCCGCAGATTCTCAAAGCGTGCTAGGAAATCAGAGGCAGAAACTATTACTACCAGCTGGGATAGCCAGGGAGGGCTCCATGGAGGAGGAGGTGGCAGCATTTTCGATTGCTGGCTTTGGTGGAGATTTCTGTCTAAACACCTTTGCCTATTATGGGAATCACAGGACACTCCTGGCCTCTGCTGTGCTCCAGACTAAGCTTCCTGCTTTGACATTTTGTTCTCTCATTTAATCCTCATAGGATTGTGGGGAGGGTATTTTTATCCTTATTGTATAAATGAAGAAACTGAGGCTCAGCAAGGTAAAGTGATGGCCCAGGGCCACATGGCAGGTGGACAGAATGCCCTTGGTTGTCCATGCAAGCTTTGCCTGTCTTCCTCCTGTGAGAACCCTGGGCTGGGTGGGGCTGTCCTGGGAGGATCCTTGGGCAGGGGCTGCAGCAGGGACTCAGATCTGGCCCAGCTGTTTTCTTTATAAGATGCATGACCTTGAGTGAGTTACCTCCCACCTCAACCCAGCCTCAGCTGCGTCCTCTGTAAAATGTCAAGGATTGCAAATCTGTGGCAGGCCTGGCTTGCCTTCCACCGCTGTGCCCTTGGCAGACATCGCCAATCAATTGCTGCCCTCTTCCCCTGCTGAGTTCTTCCCCTGACCTTGGGCTCTTTCCAGGGCTCTGGGCAGGCAGCTCCAATCAATCAGTGGGGCCTGTGAGCTGAAGCCTGCTTGCCTGCCTGGCCTCGATGAGCTCAGAGGTCGCTCCAGCCCATCTCCATATGGTACCAGAATTAGGGACACTGGCAGGTTCTCTCTGTGGATATAGGTTGTTCTACGATTGCGGGAGCTGTTGAGGTGTAAGAGTGTTGCCTCCCTCCAGCTCCAAAGAGACCTGTGTGCAAGTGGCCGAGTGCATGCTCACTTCAAGTGCCCTGGGGGGCTTCCAAAAGCTTTCATCCTACATAATAGTAACAGCCTTTAGTGAGCTCTTTCTGAGAGTTCTGGTCCTTCATGGATACTCTCTCATTCATCATTCTGCAGAGCACCTACAGTGTGCCTTTTGGCACCTCTAGGAAGAAATCTTAACCCATTTTAGAGATGAGAAAACTGAGGTTCAGAGCCATTAAGCAGAATAGGATAGTGCGCTTGCTGAGTGGCTGAATTGACATTGACCACTCAGGTCTCGAGGTTCACAGCCTGAAGCCAGGCTGAGTGTGGCAGGCTGACAGGGCAGGCTTCCTGGAGGAGGTGTCCTCAAAGGCCTTAAAGATTGGTGGTCTTCTGACAGGCAGAGCTGGAGCTTCTAAGAAAGGGACAGGCCCCCCTCTGGGTAAAAGGAATAGCTTGAGAAGCAGCTCAGAGACAGGCAGGCAGGAGTGACCCAGTGTGGGTTGAGGGACCAGTATGTCTGGATTTGTTTGGAATATGGAGACATGGGGGACTGTGAAAGGAGCCAGGGCCATTCTGGGCATTTGGACTCCATGGTAGGGAATTGTGGCAGCTCTTTGAGCAGAGGAATGATCCCAGCTCATCTCAGTGTATTTAATCAGCATTTCCTTGAACCCAGGGTGAGGTTAGCTGGTGCTTGGGGCTACCTCGGTCTACCAGAAGCTTTAGCCTAGAGCAGCATTGAATGAATAAGCAAACAAATGTTCACCAGACTGACCACCGGACTGACATGCTTCTGACTTTCCCAGTGGGCCCTGCTGCCAGGAGGAGAGAGGCCAGAGGCCTGGGGTGGTGGCTGGGGGAGGGAGCCAAGCGGACACCAGGGGCAGGGGCTTCCCTCCCAGCACTCTACACCTTGCTGTCCCTACCCACAGCCCCTCCTCAACCTTCCCGCCCCGGATGCAGATAGCCTGGACCCGGTGCTTGGGGGGGATAAAAGATGAAGGTTCGTGACCATTTTTTAACTCAATAAAGGGAAAGACGAGCTGCAGGCTGCAGGCCGGAGATATAATTAGTTCGCAGCAGTGGCGCTTTCTTGATTTAGCTTCTGAGAGAACAAGACAAGGATGTTATACCCAATTAGCAGTAACATCCAGTCGGAGCCTCAATAGGTGAGATAACAAGCTATTTTTATGACTTTTCTTTCCTCGCTTGGAAGGGGCGGGGGGGGAGGGGGTATAGGGCCTTATTTCTTTTCATCAGGGAACAATTATTAGTGATCTCAGGATTTCCCAAAGCCAAATGCTGCATTTGTTAACCCAAACAAGAAGCATCCCCAGGTGGCAGCTGGGGAGGCAGGCTGGCATTTTGAGGCCAAGGGTAGTAAAGGGGTGCAGGCCCCTTGTCCCCATTCTAGAAGCCCTCTGAAAAGGCTCCCAAAGGCAGAGCCTATTGGTTTGGCAAGGGCATCCCGGGCCCCTGACATAGTGTCTGCCTTGATTTCTCTACCTGCTTCACGGAGGCATAAGGAGACTGGTCCAGTTCCCCCGGGGATGAAGAAGGATCCAGTTCTGCTGGCTCTTGGCAGTTCTTCTTGGCACCATCCTAGACTTTTCTGCCAACTGGGCCAGTGGTTCTGGCTCTTCAGCCTTGAACCTGCCATGGTACTCCGCTTGCTGGACCCCCATTATGGCTCACACTGCCCAGCCACCCTCCTGCCTGTCCTTGTCCCAGACCCAGTCTCTGGCAGGGCTGAGTGGTGATTAGCTCCTCTCTCTCCCCCCCTCATTACCCCCACAGCCAGGGCACCCAGCACTGGCCAAGTCTCCGCTGGGCTGGGAAACCCTGCCAAGCCCCACCCCAGCCGCCTGGCCACACTCCGACTCCTGGCGAGGGCTGGGGGATGCCCAGAGAGGGAGTTGGCACAGCTGTCATGACACCCCATCAGCTCGGGCCCCAAGCCCAGAGCAGGTTCCTGGGCCTCCGCCCATCCTGCAGAATCCAGCCCCACCCTGCCCTGAGTCCTATCTTCCTGTCAGTGTGGAACCAACCCCACACTCGAGGTTCAAACAACTGACAAATCCAGCCATGCAAAGTGGGAGTTTAATTGCAAACAGTTTTTATGGATCATGGGCCCATCTGTGCCACCATATGCAAAAGGGAAAAAAAATCCCCATTTAGAAAAAAAAAATTCTCCCTGCCCCACACCCCAAACTGACTCCAAAAGGAACAGTTGCCAAGGTTTAGCTGGCTGGAGCCAAGCACAGAGCAGGGACCCATCCGGGGGGCTTCCTACAGAGTGGGCCTGGCAAAGCCAGGGGGCCGGATGGGGTAGGGCCGACTGCTGATCACCACTCAGTTTGCCTCTTCAGACTGCCAGCATCTCGAACCCCCCAGGGTAATTTCACAGCTCCGGGCCTTTGCACATGCCACATAGCTGTCCAAGGACCCTCTGTCCTTTTGCAGCCATCTCACTGATGCTGTTTGCCTGGCCTCTACAGCAGGACTTGTCATGGAGTGGGGCACTGCCCAGCATTGATGGAAATGTGGGAAAGAATGGTGTCATGGGGCCCCCAGATGAGGGGCTTCCTCTTCCATTTCTATCCTAGCCCGGCCCTACAGATTCCCTTCTTCCTGGTGGTCCAGGCCTCCTGGATCCCAGCTGGGCAGATGAACCCCACTCTCATAGGTCAGCTGTTCTCAGACCCTCAGAAGGGGCTCCCACCCAGGGCCCAAGTAGGCTGGTCACCAGGTGGGTCTGAAAGGACTCAGCTCTGAGGCAGCCTGCCAGGGTTTGATTGCCAGGCCACCTCATCACGACTGGGAGATTTCATTTCTCCCTCCCTCTCTGTGCCTTGGTTGCTCCCTCTGTAAAATGGGGAGAAGTCAATGGGATAATGCATCCAAAATGCATCTATGTCTGTCATCTCATTTCCTCAAGGGAAGGTCTTTGCTTTGTTTAGAGAGTGAGTATGGATGGAGTGAGGGACAGAGGGAGAAGGAGAGAATCTTTTTTTTTTTTTTTTTTTTTAAGATTTTTTTATTTATTCCTGAGAGACACAGAGACACAGGCAGAGGGAGAAGCAGGCTCCTTGCAAGGAGCCCAGTGCGGGACTAGATCCTGGATCCCGGAATCACGCCCTGAGCTGAAGGCAGAAGCTCAACCACTGAGCCACCCAGGTATCCCAAGAGAGAGAGAATCTCAAGCAGCCTCTGTGCTGAGCAGGGAGCACCATGCAGGGCTCTATTGCCTGACCCTGAGATCATGACCTGAGACAAAATCAAGAGTCAGACGCTCAACTGACTCAGCCCCGCAGGCACCCCTCCTTCCCAGGTTCCTAATCAGGACACTTGATGTTTACTGAGTGGACATGTGAGTGAGTGAGGTATTTGGAGGACTCACCGGGAGGAAATGGGATACAGGCCCTTGGCTGGCCAAGAGATTCAGGGTTTTTTGCACCCTTTTTGGTGGAGTCCAGGAAGTGTTCTGCAGCCTGCGGTGATTATGAACTCCATTCTGCATGTGAGGAAAACACACTCAGACCACTCGCCTTGTAGGTGAAGGATAGGCCCAGAGCACAGATGGGATTTCACCAAGGTCACATGGCAAAGAAATAGCTGTCAGCATTTGTGGGATCCTTCCTAACCCACATCATAAGATGAGGCAACTGAGGCCCTCCAGCCTCAGAACCAAGCCAGCCAAATCCCATTGCTCTTCCCTCCTCCCTTCTCCCTCCTTCTGCCCCAGGTCTGCACTCAGGATCACCATGCCTGTGGGTTTCCCCATAGACTTGTAAGCTGGCGGCTCAGTTTGTGCCAGCAGCTTGGCCCCATGTGGGGGGTCCTGGTGCCCCAGGACTGGTACTTGGTGCAGCCCTCCTGCAACAGGTAGCCCGGGTAAGTGGGACCCCTGGGACCCAGGCAAGCACAGACTGGTCAGACCCCTGGCAGGAGCCCAGGCCAGGCACCAGGCAGCCCATTCCCCGCCCCGCAGTGATCACCAGCTCCCGTTGTAATCATTAAAACTATTAGAAGGAAATGTTCGCTTGAAGCAAATGTCAGGCGCCGAGTTGTGCTTTGTAAACGCTCACAATTAATGCCAATCAGGCCCGGAAAAAAGCCGGCCCGGAATCCTGTCTGTTTCGTCTCATTTGTCAGCTGGTGCCGCTCCATGTTGCACATTTTCATACAATTGCTATAAACATAAAAGGGAAACTCCACAGTGTTCCTGGGCGCCCGGATGGTGTGCGCCGACTTAATTACTTGGTATTCCGCTGCTCACTTGGCCGTCCCAAGAAGGCGGGAGAGAGAGAAGGGGGACTTTGTGTGGCAGGGTGAGGGCTCCTGGAGGTCAGCCAGGGGGACGGGTCAGGCTCCAGGCTTGGGTCTCCCACCCTACCCTGCACTAGCCGCACAGCCCACCGAGCTGAGGACAGCTGTAAGAGGAGAAAAAACTGCCAAAATATGTTTGCAGCATCCTCAGGCAGAAGAGGGGGAGTGGGAGTCCACTAGGCTCAGCCTCAAACCCTGAGTGATCTGTTGGGTTTGTCGCCCTCCTCCTGCACACCAGGCACATGTGGCTTGCCAGCTAGGCCTCAGTTTCCTCATCTGTGAGTTAGGACTGACAGCTTAGCGGTGGGGAGTTCAGGCTTACTGAGGTTGTGCCCCGGGCTGAGAGCATGGAGCAGGTGCTTCCCATTGGGTTTCTGCACAGGCCCCACGAGGGTTGGCTGCACTTCTTGTCCCCAGGGAGCACGAAGAGGTTCACAGCTGGAAGTGGTGCTGGGATTTGGACTTGGCTCGCTGGGCTCCAGAGCCTATCGCTGGTATGCCACCTCTCAGTGGAGCAGTGGGGTTGAAAGGAGATGACTGATCTAAAAGTCTTAGGACACAGTCATGTTCTCATAAATAATAACTGCCGTGATCCACTGCCTGCGGAGGGGCTCAGGCAGGAGGGGGCATACCCTGGCCTGTGGGTCAGCACCAGTGTACGTGGATCTTGCTGGAGGGAGTGGTCTACAGGGGTTGCTGTGCCCCCTCCTTCCCCAGGGGGTTGAACCCACCAGGCTTTCAGGGTGAGGCTCCCCCAGTTACCTCTAATCTGGTTCCGGGGTGCTGATTGTGTGCTAGGCTTCGCCTAACTGAGCCCTTAGAAGCCCGAGAGTTGGGCATTGTCTCCATTGTACAGATGAGAAAACTGAGGTCCATACTGACCTAAGTTACACAGCTCAGGACAGATGGAGCCACAATCAGATTCATCTGCTCCAAAATCTTTTCCCCACCTTCCTAGCCAGCTCCTCATCATGGCCCTGGACATGAGGCCTCACTATACACCATGAACCTGCCCCAGGACCATTTTGAGCTCTCTCGCTCTCTGTGGATGGGGTCTTCTAAGGCCAGCCTGGCTTGGCAGGGACACACCGGCCTTTGTGTAGGCTTGGGTAGGCTCGGGCCAGGCAGGGCCACCAGCACAGTGGGGAGAGGGCGGTGCGGCCCAGCCGGCCAGAGATAAATGCTCAGAGCAGGGAATAGAGGCCCCTTTGTGTGGTGCTCAGTGGGGGAGGGGATGTTGCCAGCTGCCACCCTGTGTGACCGGGGAGGCCTGAGCCCTCCACAGAGGTCTGCCACCACCCCCCGGAGACTGGCCAGGGAGCCTGTTATCTCCCCTGCCGCCACCTTCTGACATTTATTTGCCTGCTCCTGTTTTCTGGGACCTCGCTGTTAGAGAAGCCAAGGGCAGTCATTAACTTGGTTGGCTGTAGGCCTACTGTGCGCCAGCATGGGGCCAGACACTCCGGCAACCCTGCAGGCAAAGCTTTGGCAGTAGTCCGTTACAGATGAAGACATAGGCTCAGAGAGGACAGGGAATGTGCCGTACTCACAGCTGCTCACAGGGCCAGTGTTTGACCAGCTTCAATGCCTTTACTTTCCATGGAGTTGCCCTTTGTACCCTGCTGGTCCCGGGACCAGGGCTGCGACCTGAGGTGCCCGTCTCCATTGCTGCAGTGGCTTTGGGAAGGCTGCTGGCTGCCTTTGTTCCATGGGCAGGCACCAGGCGTCCATTCTGTCCCTCCTTCCTGTCCAGACTCTGCCCTAGCAGCTGTAGCTTTAGTGGGGTTTGAGGACAGGACCTCGTTGAGGGCTGCCCTACCCACTAACCTTTCTCAGAGGCTCAGTCTCCTTAGCTTAAAAATGGGAATGGAAGAGAATACACCCCTAGGGAGCATTTGGGAGACGTGCCAGGACACAGGTAAAGTGCTGAGTTTAGAGCCTGTACATGGTCAGGCTGCATGAATGTGGCCTGGGCTCTCTGGCATCCCTACCCCT
Source organism: Canis aureus (assembly GCF_053574225.1). Classification (NCBI taxonomy): domain Eukaryota; kingdom Metazoa; phylum Chordata; class Mammalia; order Carnivora; family Canidae; genus Canis; species Canis aureus. Next base: position 20,938,531 of record NC_135637.1, on the reverse strand, counting down.
TTCTAGGAGAGGGAAGAGGACAAGCTGAGGCAGTGTGCAGGTGGCAGGCATGTGGGGTAAGTCTTAGGAGCATCAACACATGGCAGGGATTGTCTCATGGGGTCCCTGCCATAGCCCTACTTCACAGATAGGCAGACCGAGGCTCAGATAACTGAAGTGACTTGTCCAGAGTCCTAGGAACACAGGGCAGGTAGTTTCCTGGAAGGCCCAATCCTTAGTCTCTTATTGACCTCCACTCTTCTCATTGGGCAGCTGTCCACTATAGACACAGACCAAGTCCCCTCTGTGCTGTGGGAGGCCCAGAACACCCCCAGGCAGCCCAAATGCCACCTGGCTTTCCATGGCATATCGTGGCACCCACCAGATCCAGCTTGCACCCACCAGGCCATTCCCTCCTCTGTGCCTTTGTCAGCCCAGGGCTTCCCCTGGGACTGCCCTTGTTCCCTTCCCCAACATGCACACACATGCATGCATGTGTATATATGCACATGCACACCCCAGCACACATGCATCCCTTCCAAGCAGAGTAAGTCCCGCTCGACACTCCCCTAGCTGTCCTCCATCCGGGTGGGACTTGGAGTCCCCCCTGGGTCCCTTACCCTGCCTCCTGCCACCAGAGCCCCAAGCCCTATGCCTCTCCCAGCTCTTCTGCTACAGCGTGGCACAGAGTAGGCTGTCAGTGAAGTCCGAGATAGAGACGCAGCCCTGGCCTCAGGGATCCAGTCCCTGCCCAGTGGAAGAAACAGATACAAAACAGCTCAGAGATGAGGCTGTCCCAGGGTGGGATCGAGTACAGGACACCTGGGAACAGGAAGCTCCCACCCCAGCCTACCCTCTCCGAAAGGGAGCCAACCCTTCCAAGTCCCAACTCTCCTCCCGAAATCTCAGCCATCTTATTTTTAAGCCTCCCAAAGTGAGGCAGGGGTTTCCCAGATGGGAAAAAAGCCTCAGGAAGGCAGATACTGGCGGAGACCACAGTTTCTGAGGGCAGAGCCTTGGTCTGAGCCTCAGACCATGCAACCCCAAAGCCTGTGCCCATCTCCAGGGTGGAAAACTCAGGTGCCCACAGGGGCCAACCAGGTGACATGATGAACAAAGCAGCTGCTGCTAGGCCTCATGGGAATGTGGGCTCAGAGGTTCCAGAGCTGCCAATTTTTGTTTGTTTTCAAGGCAAACCAGACAATGAGAATTTGGGGTGAAATTTTATTTTTCTTTTCTTTTAAATATTGGCAACCATGTCACAGTTTATTTTTTCCACTGTAGCAAACAGGGCAAAGAAAAGATGTTTGTGGGTGGGATTTGCACCCTTCAGGAATACGGTGGTGTCTGGGCGGGGAGCATGAGGTGTGGGTCCCAGGATGTCATGCCTTCTGTGTCCCCAGAAGCCAATCTAGCAGCTCCGTGCACCCCTCAAGACACCCCCAGACGCCGCCTTCACTGCCAGAGGCAGGAGGCAGGGCCCAGAGCCCCGCGAGGGCACCACCCAAATAGCTATAATCAGCAGCCTCGCCAAGACTTCAAACTCACCCAATTATCCTGCGAGGGAAAAAAAACACAAAATGAAAACAAATTAACATGTTTGCATAGAAGCTGCTGCAGCAACAGACACAGCCGTGCGCGCGCACACTCTGTGTGCAGCAAGGCCCTGAGCCGCCACCGCCGCTGCCAGCCCCCCAACCCCCGCCCCGGGCCTGGCACCCCCTGGCAGGGCCGTGCCAGTCTGTGCCCACTGTCCTGAGTCAAAATGTGCCCTGGGCCCAGCGAGGGCCTGGCACCCCCTGGCAGGGCCGTGCCAGTCTGTGCCCACTGTCCTGAGTCAAAATGTGCCCTGGGCCCAGCGACCAGATTGTCCCCAAACTCGACTAGGCACTGTCTCAGTCCATCAGCCTTCAGGGTTTGTTTTTTTTCCCCCCAATTACTGAACATGTGAAATTCATTGTGTGCCAAAATTCAGCCTCATTGACCTGTGCCCCTCCCTTTAGATGGGGGAAATAAGCACAGAGAGGTTAGTTGACCTGCCCAACACTGCACGGATGGTGAGTGGAAGAGCTGGGGTTTAAATCCAGATAGGCCAGCTCCAGTGTCTTCTCTGTAACCACCGCATGTTCTCTGTAGCTTCCTCTGGTCTGTGGATAACATGCTAAGACCTGAGCCTGGCCTTCAAGCCCACTGCCCCACCCCAACCCCTCCAGGCTGTGTCCATTCTTGCATAACCCACCCAAACTGCCCACCCATGTTCTCTTATGCTGAGGGGCTGTGGGCGTGGCGGTCATGATCACGGAGGTTAGGAAGATTCAGTGTGAACAACTGCGAAGTGCTGCCTTTGGCATCTGCCCATGGGGTTGGGTCCCACCCCCAGAATACCCTCACACCCCAACCCTACCGTTCAGTAAGCCCTACAAGACCTGGCTCATCAGACTCACGAAGCCCATGGGGTGCCTCTGTGCTCTGTGCAGTTCCCAAGCACACAGTCAAGGGGCTGAGATGCTCCCCCTTCCTCCTGGGAATGACCTTTCTTCTCTGGGCTCCCTTGAGGCTCCCTCTGACCGGGGTTGAGGTTGCTGGGCGTGTGCCTAATCGGCCCCGCAGCCTGGCACTGCAGGTGCTCAGCCAAGGTTTTGTGAGTGGAGCCACGCCCACTCTCATCTGGTGCTTATGGGGCTTGTTCCTGGGAGTTGAGCATAAACTGTGCTGGAAGGAGTTGGGGTTTAGGTCTCAAGGGTCTCCAGGACAGGGCTGCCTCTACCTCCCTGTCCCTTTACCCTGCTCTGCTCTGGCTGTGGAAAAATCCCTTCACATCTTGAAGCCATTTGCTATCACCCTTAGCCCTTGTTGATGATGTTGCAGGCATAGTGGGTGCCCAGTGACTGGTGGATTTCAAGGAGCTAAGAGGGCCCCACTGAGTAAGGGACTGCACTCCACATACCATCATCCAGTTTAGTCCTCACCATGGCCAGGTGACAGAGGTACTGTTTCTAGCCCCATTTTTCACATGGAGAAATTGAGGCCCCCAAGGGACCAGGTGACTTCCTCAAGAGAATCCTGCTGCAAGTGGCAGAGCCAGGATTCTGGGTTTGTGCTTTAGCCATTCTGGATACTGCTGATAAGGGGCAGCACCTTGCAGCTCTGGAGCGTGAGGCCCAGTAGGACACCATCCTAGTGGTGGTGGTAGAAGACTAACTCCATTGTACTCAGGGTAGCTAGCCCCTTTGGAATCAGCCTCTTGGCCTGCAGTCATGCCCACTACTCGGGGCCAGGGTGACATCCAGGGGAGGTGACCCAGTGCCCATTGCAGGAGTGGCCAGTAGGACACTGGGTGCTCACTTGGAATCCCAACCTTCCCTTGGCATGGCTCTGCCATGGGCTTCAGAGTGCAGCAGACCTGGCTTCACCTCCGGACCCCATCAAGTGGCTTTAGATAAACCCTGGTCCTCTCTGAGCCTCTCCTTGCCTCTGGAGAACAGGAGGTGTGGATATGCCCATACTTCTCGGGATGGGCTTGAGGCTGGGTGAAGCAGCCCCCTGCCCAGACCTCTTAAGGAGCCCTCTCCTCCATTTCTAGAAGTTTCCCAGCCCTTAAGCTCCATGACACTGCTAAGGATGGGACTCAGATTGCTGCCCAGCCCATGTCCCACTCACCCACCTGTGTTGTTGAGCACACTTGGTTCTGTGGGTTCTCCATGTTCCAGATGAGCAGAGGGGTTTATAGGACCAAGGTGATAGGTACACTGTGCTGTGAAATGAGGGAGACACTCCAGGGGCCAGGGCAGGTGACCAGAGAGGAGAGCTGTGAGCCCTGGGCGGTAGAAACAATGGTCGAGAAGGAAAGGCTGAGTGCATCCCTCTGATGGGATTTACTGAGCATCTACTCTGTTCCTGGCCTTAGTATAGAAACTAGAGATAGGTGTGTGAAGCCCCAGGCTCAGCCGCCTCCGCTGTGCACCCTTGGGCAAGCCATGGTCTCTCGGGACCCAGCTTTCTCACACAGGGTAGTGGAGAGGGTCAACCAGAAGTTGACATTCAGTACTAAGTGGCTGAGAGCCTGGGAGTCTCACACAGAGGTTCATCCCCTGGCCCTGCCTCTTGGGGGTAGGGTAAGAGCTGGTTCCAGTGGCTGTTGCAGAGCTATGTATGGCAGAGGACACCTGCCCACCCTTCTGAGGCAGAAGTTAGGGGCTGGTGGGGTGTAAGAAGTAGGGAGAAAGTCCCCCCCCCCCATTACAAAAGTAAAATTCATCTTTTAGTATTTGGTAATGAGTCTGATGAAGAAAGCTTCAGCTGTCATCCATCTGCCCAGAGCTCAGCACTTCGTCTCATGCTGAGGACTTTCTTCCTAGGTGTTGGGCATTTGGGGTGTGTCTGATTTTGCCTTGTGTAAGTGACCGTCCTGGTCAAGTGGGCCCTGTGTGAGGAGGTGAGGGTACAGGGCCAAGCCCAGTCCTGGCCCAGAAGGGCCCACTTCATGCTAAGCCTGCTCTGGGCCCCGCACCGATCGGCACATTCCGGCCTGGGCTTCTGGGAGCCACCTGCCCACCCGCCCGCCCAGCAGCCCATTGTCTGGCATGTGGGGGCTCAGAGCAGCCGTTGTTCTGCACACATCTGATCCTGTCTTTTCCACATCAGATCATTTGTAACCGTCACCAGGCAATCGGGCCCGTCGCTGATTCAATCTCGGCTTTGTGCTGTCACAGCTGTTTTTCCGCGCCGGGCTGATTTTGAAAGGAGGCCCATCTTCTGGGCCCGCTCTTCAGAAGCAGGGGAGGGGGTGGAGGTCTTTATGTGTGTGTCTGTGGGTATGTGTGTGTGCACATCCTCCCCCTCTCAGCATCCCCCCCCCACACACACACACACAGGCCTCTGCCTCTCCTCACCGAGTAGAATTGGGAATGAGGTACACAGTCCAGGGTGCTGGGGGCCCATGCCCATTCCCTACCACCTGCCTACCCTGGGCACCTATGTGCTACGTGCCCCAGAGTGCAAACACAGTGGAGTCTGTGCCCCAGTAGAAGAGACAGATGCTAAGCTATTCGTCAATAACATCATTTCAGAGTGGTAACGACAATGAAGGAACTACAGCCAGGATGGGATAGTGGTTGGAGTGGTCAAAGAGGACCTCTTGGAGGAGGTGATGTTTGAGTTGTGTGAATGAAGGGTTAGAGCTGATGTGGAGATTGTCACCCCTTCTGAACTGATGCCCTCTTATGTAAAATCTACCCCAGCTTTCAAAGACTTAATGGGGGGGGGGGGGGAAGACTTAATGGAGAAGGAAAAAAAAAGAACATAAAGTATCTCATTAGTTATTTTTAAATATTGATTACACGCTGAAGTGATAACTTTTCAATATATTAGAGTAAATAAAATATGTTATTAAACATAATTTCCCAGGGCATCTGGCTGGCTCAGTTGGGAGAGTGTGTGTCTCTTGATCTCAGGGTTGTGAGTTTGAGCCCCACAATGGGTGTGGAGATTACTGGAATACTGGAAGATAAAATCTTTAAAAATAAACCAAAAACAAAACAAAACAAAACACCAAACCCATAATTTCCCTTGTGGATACTAGAAAGTTTGTAATTACATTATATTCCTACTGGAGAGCACTGGGCACTGGATAGAGACAAAACTGTAAGTGCAAAGGTCCTGGGATGAAACCAAGGTTGGCCTGTAAGAAGACCCCAGGGTAAGCAAGGGGAGAGGGACAGTGTGGGCAGGGAGTGGGGAAGGGGTTCACACAGCCTTACAGGGTATTGTTAGAAATGCCATGGAAGCCAGTAGGGGAGTTTTGAGTGGAGAAGGCCCCTGCAGGCTGTAGGATAACATGAAGAGGCCCTGGGACATTGGGATGCAATGAGGCATACAGTTAGAGCACCGGTCTGCCATAGAAGAGTTGTAGGAGGGACCTGCTGGAGGGTTGGTTAGACCAGATTTGCTTCCCTTCACTCCTGGATCTCAAGGCCTTTGGGCCTTCTCATGCTCCTGCCTCTCCCTCCACCCATCTACCTTCTCTGGTCATTGTCTACTCCCTGAGCAGCTGGTCCTTGTCAGGTCCAAGAATTTACAATATGTCCAGCTCCTCATCTCCAGGTGATCTGTGGTAGAAATCCCTTTTTAAAAAGTTACTTAAAAAAAAAAAAAAAAAAAAAAAAAAAGGATGCACAATCACTGTAGAAAAATTAGAAACACAAAAAAGAATCAAACTCTCTAGAGATAAACACAGTCCCATAGGCAGGCTGTGGCAGAGCTGGGGTTTGAACCCAGGTGGTCCAGCTGCAGAATCCTGGTGCTAAGATCATGGTTCCCTGTGGACAGATGATGCTGAAGGGAGCTGCTCTACCCTGAGAGCGCTTAGGGTACTACCAGCCCAGCTCTCAGCAAAGGATGCCTGGCCCACACACAAGTGGGGCTTCGCCCGGGGGGGGGGGGGGGGGTGTTAACATTTAAGTAAATATGTTGATGGTGTTGGGCCAGAGTGCCCTGTCCTGGTTCCCTGCCCCCATTCCAAAGGCTGTACTCATTTCTGTTCTAGCCTGATCCCTCTGAAGCAGCTGTTGATCCTTGGCTCCTGGCTCAGAGTCAAGACCAGCCCTCCTGTCAGACACCTCCCATCCCCCCTCCACCTACCCCCACCCACCACCAACCTGGGCTTCTGTCTCCTGATCTCCTAAGCACTGTGGCCCAGGCCCTCTTCTGCTGGGCTTTCCTACCCCCTCCACCAGCTAACTGATCGCCCTGCGGCCCTGGACAGCCCCCACCAACCCTCTCCAGCCTCTCTTTCCTCTCCAGTACACAGACCATAGTAATCCTCTCTTTCTCTGGGTTGTGAGGTGGGTTAAATGAGGTGATGTCTGTAAAGTGCTGAGCCCGTGGGAACACTAAAAATAAAAACCAGCTCCTATTATTACTCTGATTATTAGATTTCTCTTTCCCTGTTGCTGGGTTAACCCTGAACTGTAGGTGCAAGGAGCTGAGGGGTGCACGGGGATAGATGAGAGGATGGGTGGGAGCACCAGTACCTTCCACCTCCATGAGGGGTCTTACCTTTGCCTTTTACATAATGTTCCCCCTTCTGGACCCAGTACCTGTGGAGTCATCTAGTAACACCCATTACCATTTTGGTCTCCACTTGTATGTCGCTCCTCCACAAAGGTTCCATGACCTCCAACAAAAATACTGGGTTGGGGCCCTTCTGCTGATAACATTTTTTTTTTTTTTTAAGATTTCACTTATTCATGAGAGATAGAGGCATAGATATAGGCAGGTGGAGGAGAAGCAGGCTCCATGCAAGGAGCCTGATGTGGGACTCGATCCCGGAAGCCATATAGGGGAGTCTGAGATTTGGTGGTTTTGCTCCCCAGCCAGGGCTTCCCAAAGGCTCATTTTTGTGAGAACAAGCCCTGCCCCCATTCACTCCCTAGGTGCTCCTGGGTGGCCTGTGGTTCTGGGAGCAGGCCAACCAGGTCTGATGCCAGTGGCAACAGCTGCCCTCTCACCCCATCACCAGAGGGAGTGGTTTTCAAGCCCTCCTGTGAGCCCACCACCCACCCAGCACCTTCTCTTAGTCTTTCCCTGCCCTGAACCAGCACTTGTCCTCAGCAAGTGGATCTTGCCACCTTGGAATTGGGCTCCCTGTCCCTATTCTCTCTGCCTTGGTGACCCTGCCTGGCATTAACACAGACGTGTTGCTCCTAGTTACCAAGAGGGCTGCATCTCTCCTGGAGCTGCTTCAAGTTCTTCACATTATCCACTTTTTTTCAAGTCTTAGTGTGCTTGCCTGTGCCGTCCACAGCTTCGGGGACCCCTACTCCTCCCATCTTCACCTGGCTATTTACTACCTACCTGTTGATAATCATAAGCAATACTAATAACAGCTACCACTTGGGCAGGTACTACTATGACCTCAGCACCTTATTTGTACAATGTGTGCTCTAAACACTTGTACAATCCATGGAATTAACCCCTTTTTCAGAGGAGGAAACTGAGTCTTAGTTGGATGTGCCCTAGACATCAGAGTTGAGGGATAAAGTTCAGATACCAGGATCCAAAGCCTGGAACAATATTGTTACCCTCCTTATGAGACAGCGGGGCTGTCCTTTCATCGTGACATCCCTAGGCTAGCCAGGGTGGCCCCATCATGGCTACCACTTGTTTGCTTGCCTTGTAATTGCCATCTGATGCCCCCTGCCCTCCATCAGGGTTTGTTACTGCCCCAGCCTCTCGCACACAGTAGGTGCTCAATTTGTCTCCTCTCTAGAGGTTGGAGCGCCGCCCAGGGCGGATAACATCAGGATTAGTTCCCATGGCGACTGACGTCACTGCCCCAGGCTCCGCCCTGCCCCTTCAGGACTGCGTCACTGGGAGCTGGCCGTGGTGCTGAAGCGCGCGGGAGGACCTCCCACCCCAGGCTGCACCCTCGGTCCCGGCCGCTTTCTGAGCCCTGCAGTGCCTCAACAACGGGAGCCAGCTTCTCGCCCATCCTTCCTCAGGAGGTGGCTTCCCGAGGGCCCGCTGTGCACGGTCACTGGTCATAGCACCATAAACCCATGGAGGAGGGATCAGAGAGAGCCACATGGGGAACTCAATTCGATTACCGATCAAACATTTATCAAGCACCTTGTGTGTCTCTGAGAAGCCCTTGAGGAACCTGGGCTTCAGCTGAAAGCCAAGTAGATTTTCAAGGGGGCGAGTAGAGATTCAGGAAGTGCTTGCAAGCAGAAGGAATTCCACCTGCAAAGGCCTGCAAGTGTGGCAGTGAGAAGCTTATGCCCCCCTCAGGGCTCTGGCTGTGGCTGCCTGCCCTCTGGCATTCGTGATTATTGGTTCACTTTTTAGTGTCTCCTGGTGGCCCAGAACTACCCACTTGTCTGGTTCCAGTGCCTGGCCCAGGGCCGGGCCCAGACTGAATGGAGAGTTGTTGTCTCCTGGGGCCCAGGGTTGGCGTCTCTCTGTCTTGGGAACAGAGGGAGTCAGGTATGCTTTATGGCCAGATTTGCATTTTAGAGAGACCTGTGGCCCTATGGGGGTGGGGATGGGGATGGATGTGGCAATAATCCTGGCAGTAGATGAGGCCTCCTGTTGAAAGGGGCAATGCCCCTCCACCCCAACCTTTAAAAAAAAAAAAAGTGAAAATCCCCTTCTGGTGCTGCAGCCCAAATGGCAGTGGGGAAATAATCACTTTTCACAGACCCCTTATCCACAGCCCAGCCCTGCGCCAGTTTAATCAGCAGTGGCAGTGTGACTTGAAGATTCCCGGGCTTGAGAGATCAGGAAAGGGGTTAAAGAAAATTACCCTTGCCTCCTCCATGCTAATGTAATCTCTAACCAGATCTGCCTAGCCGCAGCTCAAATTGCTTTTTAGATTAACATTTAATTATTAACAGGGTCCCCTGGAAGGCCTCAGGCTCAGAACGGGGATGGGGGAGGGAGCGGCAGGAGGGGGTTGGGGGTGGGCTTTTACTCTGGCTGCCTTGCAGAGAGACTGAGTGGGATTGGGGGGGCAAGAGGGAGAGAGAGGGAAGGAATAGGGGAGAGTGGGGTCAGGAGGAAAATGAGAAAGAGGGACATCAGGAAAAAAGGGAGGCATTAGGACAGGGAGGCAGATGGAGGAAGGGAGAGAGGGAAGAGGAAAGATGGTGGAGTCTCCTGTTGTGGGGGAGGGGCTGTGCACCCAGACTCCCTATGGCACTACTGGGCAAGGGTCCTTTTGCTGCACTGTCCTGGCTAGTGGCAAGCAATCTCCTGTCCCTCACCGTTTAGGGAGGACTGAGCTTTCTGTGCGTCATGCTGGCCTGGCTTGTGGTACTGGGGACTGTCACAGAAAAGTGACTCAGGGCTATAAAGCCAGGATCAGACTCAGGCTCCCAATCCAGTGCTCATTCTCTTCCCTAGGCCTGGGCCTCCCATCACTTCACATTCTTCCCTGCATTTGGGGTCAGCCTGTGTGGCCAAGACAGGGGGAAGGAGAACAAGGCTTCCTGTCCAGTAAGGGGTATCCAGGTGAGTATTGTGGGCATCCCCAAGGACTAGCAGAGCACTTTATGTGAACTGCTGGGCTTTTCCAGCTCCCTATCTCATCCCAGGTCAACTTTCTAAATCCCTCAAGCACAAACTGCATCTAGAACCCCCCCTGTATGTCAACAGAGGACCTAGCCCATTGCCTTGAACACAGTACACTGGATTGTTTGAAAACCCTTCGTAATATCACCTCATGTCTAAGCTGAAAGCCCCTCCTACAACATCCATTGGGCTGTTCCCCATCAAGATTCAGTGAGGAAAACTGAGGGAAGCACTGTGACTTCCTTTAGATCACTGAGCCAGTCAGAGTCCTGGTGTGGGCAGGTGCCACCCTGAGGCATCCAGGGCTGGCTCTCCCTTGTGAAATCCTACTCCCATTGGACATTGGCCTGGTATGACCTTCCTCTCCAAGCCAGAGCTTGTCTTTGGCTTTGACTAGAGCCGGCGAGGCCAGAGTGGGTAGCTCCAGAGGTAGGGAAGGACAGGGGCTGGAAGTGGTATAGCTGTGGCCTTCAGGAGGTCACAGCCTCGGCCTTCTCTGGAGCCCAGGCATGTCCTCATACTCTGCCCTGCGCTAGGGCCAGCCCAGCCTGGCAAGGGGTAGACTGCTGACCTGCAGGATGCATGAGGGAAAGTTCTGCCCACCTGCCACTTTAGGGAAATAGCAACTGGAGGAGAAGCCAGGGAAGTTCATTTTCAGTGGGCTGGATTAGAGAAAAGGAAGTCAGTTCTTACTGGTTGTTCTCTTTGACAGGACATTCTTACTGATTTTTGTACAGCACACATGGCACAGGGCTGGCCTTCAAGAGATGTTCAGGGACTGTTTGCTGCCTGAACGAATGAACGAATGAATGAATGAATGAGTAAGTGAATGGATAGTAAATGACAGCCACCTCAGAATGGTTCTCTCAGAGGCAGGGTCTGCGATTTATTTCTCTCAGTATTGTTCTGCCCAATGCAGGCCTCACACGCTGTCCTCCGTGAATGTTTATGGGATGAGTAAGTGGCCTCCTGGGAGCCCCAACTCCTCCTTCCCCTCCTTACCTCCCTCCCTGTGATCCCAGCCCCTGCTGGAGTAGAATCAAAGTGGATTTGGGCACTGGGGAGAAGTAGGCCTTTGCTTCCGTTCCTTCCTGCCCAGCTGCCCAGGAGCTGGGGGCTGAGGGCCCCCACCACCACCATGATGGGGCCAGGGGCAGAAGCCACACGTGTGTGAGGCTGAGGGTGCAGTCTCTGGTCGGGGTGACACCTAAAAGCTGTGTGACCTTGTGCAGATGACTTCCCCTCTCTGTGACCATTTCTTAATCTGTGAAATGGGGCTAAAAACAGAACCCACCACAGAGGCTGCTAGGAAGCTGCGGTGAGGTGTAACGGACAGGATGCACGTGGGACCTGGCACAGAAGCAACATTCGATAAATGGGTAGCGCTATTATTAGTACTAATGTGTGTGTAGTTATTTGTGAGCTCCTCCCTCCCCCAGCGGCTGGGGGCTTCCCAAGGCCCCCTGCAGCCAGACAGGCAGGGAGAGATGACAAAAGGCAGGCAGGCCAAAGGCCCCAATTCCCCCCGTTCTTTTAATAAAAATAAAGACAGCCTTTAGACATTCTTCTGCTCTGCATTGTTCTGCCAAGGCAAGCAGCACAGACTCAATTCCTCCTCGGACTTGGAAAGTTCCTTCCTTTCTTTCCCCTCCCCTGTCACATTTCCTTTATCTAAATCCTCAGCCATGAAAGGGCATATCGACAGCTGGGGGCGTTATCTGGTGGAGGGGACCTTTTCCTAGGGGTGCCTGGGAGATAAGACGTCTTATCAGCCCCCACGTCAGGAATGATGCCAAAGCATTCTAATCATTGAGGCTTGCGACAGTTTCTCCCTCCCTCCCACCCCCCCCCTTTTTTTTATTAAAGTCACAAAAGACCTTGGGCTTATAAACAGCCTGATTTGCAGATAGGGTTTCAAAATGAGCAGTGTTCCCAGGATGGTCCCTGGCTGGGGGAGTCACGAGTCAGGGTGGGGCCACAGAGGAGCTGGCTTTCTGTGGATGGGATGATGCCAAGCAGAGTGGGGGCAGGGCGGGGTCATGAGAAGAACATAAATGTGTTAGCTGCCTGCCCCATTGCTGTCCCCAGCTTGCTGTGTGACCTTGTGCAGGATGCTTGGCTTCTCTGGGCCTCAGTCATTTCATCTGACAATAACTGATTCATTGATTCAGCCAGTCATTCAACACTTATTTATTAAATGATTACTCTTTGCCAGGCATTGGGAGAAGGAGACAAATAAGACGTGGTCCTTGCCCCTGAGAAACTCACAGTCCATTGGAGAGAGACAGACATGAATATTGGCAATTACAACTTGGTGTGATTAGGACTGTTGGTGGGGGGGGGGGGGGGGTGTGCCCAGAAGAAGGACAATTGAGCCAGAGTTTGAGTTAAATGTATTGAGGTGGGAGTGCTGTGGGCAGAAGGACCAGCACAGGCAAAGTTTTGGGGACGCAAGAGCAGCCAGCTGGAGGGAGGGCTAGGAGAGCTGGCGAGGATAGGCAAAGAAGGTTAGGCTCTATCTTGAGGTCAGAGAGACATTTAAGGGCAAGGAGAGAGGGAACTTTGCCCTGTTGTAGATGGTCGGGATGATGCGGGGACTGGTGGTAACCCACTCATCATCATGCTCAGCTGGCTCCTGTTCCCTCCCATGCTAACCCCCCAACCTGCCCCAACAGCAGGGTACAGGGTTCCTGGGAAAATGAGGAATGAATTGGGATTAGAGGCACAGAGAGGAAAAACCCCTCCCTCTTTTTTTTTTTTTTTTTTTTTTAAGATTTTATTTATTCATAAGAGAGGCAGACACACAGGCAGAAGGAGAAGCAGGCTCCATACAGGGAACCCGATGTGAGACTCGATCCCTGGTCCCCAGGATCACGCCCTGGGCCGAAGGCAGGTGCTAAACCGCTGAGCCACCCAAGGATCCCCAACCCCTCCCTTTCAAGTGAAGATGGTCTCTCCAGCTTTGGGGACCTGCCTGCCCGTCCTTCAGAATCAAGGGATGAAATGATCCAGGCAGTTGCACTGAGCAGAGGCCTTAACATGGATCTTGTCCCCTCTAGCGGATCCTCTGTCACTCCCTGAACTGTTAGCCTCTCAGCTCCCAGAACTGCTTAGACATCCACCATCTGAGCACTCTGAAAACCAGAGCCCCACAGAAAAGGCAGCGATGGACTCCAGAGAGGCCCTAGATGAGGCAGCCTGTCCCATTCAGCTGCAAAGCATGCTGGAATGTGTGGCCTGTGGGGAGTTGTGGAGGACCACCTGGACAGGGACTGGGCTTCTTGGGCCCCTGGCACCTGTGAAAGGCAAGAGGTGGAAAGGACCCTCAGGGGCAGCAGGAGGATGGGGGGGATGATGGGCATGGTCAGGACGCTGGTGGATAATGACCTGGGAGGGATCAGGAAGCGTGTCTTACAAGAGAGGGGCAGTAGCTCCCCTGGGGACACGCAGTGGTTCCTAGGGTAGGAATATGTGGGTTCCAGGTTTCCAGACCAGCCCGGTGGGCTACCTGCTGGTAAGGGGACAGGCTCATCTAGCCACTGCTTCCTGGGTGGCCCTGGGCTGAGTGCTGCCTCTCTCTGACTTGGGTTTCCCCATCGGCGGATGGCAAGGACTTTCACCTGCAGCTGGCCGGCCTTCTCTGGCTCTCTCCTCTGTACCCTCTGTCAGAGCAGGGAGAAGGGGACTCTGGGCTGCAGCCTCTTCCCTTCCAGGTGCGCACGTGGTTCTGCATGACAGTGGACAGCCTGCGTGTACATGAGAGGGCACCAAGGGGTGTGGAGGGCCCAGCACTGTGGGTGGGGGGGTTGGTGGTGTGTGTGGGGGGTCAGCACTGTGCCCATCTCGGGAGACTTGTGTGTGTGTGTACAGGCGTCATGCCCGTGTGTCTCCGGGTGTCCGAGTGGGGTAGGGTGTGTGTGTGGGTGTGTCCTAAAGGGCCCAGGTCCCCTGTCCCCAATGAGCAGTGCCTCCTTCCCGCTGTCGAGGACTTTCATCCCTGCAATAAACCCCACTTCATTCCCTTTTTAAACTGTATAATTTCTGCCTGATTGTAATGGCATATTTTAAAATTACCAGAAATCAAAGCCGGGAAGTGGATACTGCAGCTCTGTGTCGTGGCTTCGTTAAGACTGGCGATTGGCGGGAGGGGTAGGTGGGGGGGGGGCAGGCGGATGAGAACCACCTCCCCTCCCCCATCCACCCCCTACTTTCTTTTTTTTTTTTCCTCCCTGAGACAGTAATAGGAGAAAATTGGTTTTGAAACTGAATAAAAGTCCCTTTCAGAGTAAATCATTTCTTTCAGGGTACCTTTGCTGAAAGTAAAATAGAGCATAATGAAAGGTGGTTACGTGATTGTCTTTCATTTACCGAGAGGCCAGGACAGACAGGAGGCTGCAACCGTCTCGGGGAAATTCAAGATTGGAATAATTGCGCCGTAACAAGGAGCTTGTTGTGAAATTAGTATCTTAAGAAAGTAGTGAAAAAAGGCTTTTCCTCATGAATACTTCATTATTAGAAGAAAGCAGCAGAATTTAAGGGCTCCAGACACCTGTTTAGTATTAAATAGCTCCCCTTTCTTCCCCCTTAAACACACCCCCACCCCTCGTCTTTCTTCTTTTTTTTAAGAACTGGCAGGAGGACTGAGTTGGCCCAGCTTGGCAGCTCAGGTCCTGGGGAGGGGAGGGAAGGGGTGTGATTGAGTGGGGTGGGGTGGGGTCAGGGGGTCAGGTCAGAATGCTCTGGGGCCAGGGCCTGGCTGGGTTGATGTCAGGGGTGACAGGCCGCTGGCTCCAGCTCCTTACTGGGAAGAGAGGAAGGGAGGGCCCCACAGAGAAATTCCTGCTCTCTCTTCATGGCCTCCAGGGCACGCCCTGCCTGGCCTGGGCTCACCCTGCTCCTCAGGTGCTCTGTGTTCTGGGAGCCCCGGGGCCCTCAGGACCTGGGCTCAGGCTCAGCACCTGTCAGGGTTGGAGGCCTCTCGTTCTCACAGGAACACCGTCTTGGATGTCTCCTTATAGGGCATGCTGTGAGAATGCCCCAGAACAACACTGGCACACTCATGTATCCCCTGGCAGTTCCTGGGTGCCCCTCCACCTCTCACCACCCCGTGTAGCTTCCAAAGGTGACCTCGTGGGGTCTCTGCCTTCTAGGAGCTCAAAGCTGAAGAGCAGAGAGAAACCCAGTCACGGGGGGTGACAGGAGAGCCATAGGCTGCCACTGGCTGGAAGGGCAACCTGCTGAGGGGGTGAGGTTCTAACTAGGCCTGGGGGCATCCAGGAAGCACCCTGGAGGAGGTGACCCACACAACGGGCAGGGCCAGGATATGTGTGACCGACCAGTTCTGGCCCCATCACGGTGGAAATCCACCACTCAGGAGATCTGGATTCTTTGCCTTTCCTTCCTTTGATGCCTCCAGCTGTGCCCTCATCTGTTGGGTGAGAAAGGAGGAGTGTCTGCTCTGAAAGTCTTCAATGTTCTGCTGGGTAGCGGGGAGGCTGCTGGAAGCATCTCCCAGCGGGGGGGCAGTGGGAGGCGGGCATGGAGTGGCATGAGTGACAAGCACCTCATCTCCCTCCTCACAGAGACCCTGCTGCACAGTGTGCCCCACCACGGGCTCCCAGCTCAGCCATGCTGGCCTGTCTCCAGAGGACCCAGAACCCACCGGTCCAACACCTGGCCTGCCCGAGCAAAAGCCTGGAGCTGCGCAAGTGTGAGTGCATGCCCTCTCCCTGTCCGTGCCTCCCCAGCCCCCGCCCCTGTTGGCTTTCCTCTGCCCACTGAGTGCACAGGGGCTTGCTCTCTGTTCCTTGCTCTCTGTCCACAGGAGCTTTTCCCACTTCAGGCCTCTGTGGGGCAGATCCCAGCAGGTAATGCCATCTGAACCCCAGCTCGTCCGCCCACCTCAGCTCTGCCCAGAGCTGTGTTCTAGGCCTTTGCCTGTCCTGCACCACTACTCCACAACAGCACCCACCCCTTTTAGCAGACTCCTACTGGGTGTGACCCCCAACCCCAGCCCCCTGTCTGGGACCCCACAATGTACCAGGTCTGTCTCACCCACCATGATTTTCTTGCATTGTTAGCCGAGAGGAGGACAATGTGGGAGCAAATAGTCCTCAGTGGGATCCCAGCTTGGGGCCCAGTTTGCTGTATGATCTTGGGCTTGTCCTTCCCTTCTCTGGGCCTTGCTCTTTCAGTGTGTCTAATTAGGGAGCTGGACTTGGTAATCTCCAAGGGTTTTTCTTTCTTGACCATCTAGGACAGGAACACTAAACCATCTAATCTGATTATTTTTAGACACCATAGGTTTTTTAAAAAATTGGAAGTATTTGGAAACATTTGAAAACAGTGAAATTTGCATCATAATCTGGATTTCTGACGTCTCTCGGGGAAAAAAAAATCAGGGTGCCTCGGTGGCTTAGTTGGTTAAGCATCCAACTCTAGATTTCAGCTCAGGTCATGATCTTAGCATTGTGAGATGGAGCCCTATGTCCAGCTCCACACTGAGCATGGAGTCTGCATAAGATTCTCTTGCTTAAAAAAAAAAAAAGATTCTCTCTCTCTCCTCCTCCCCCCTCAGCTGCCTATTGGCTCTGTCCTGGAGCACAGGATTGGTTGCCATTCATCATTGGACTTGCACTGTTGCTCACTCTTTTTCTTTTTTTTTTTTTTTTTAAGATTTATTTATTCATTCATGATAGACAGAGAGAGAGAGAGAGAGAGGCAGAGACACAAGCAGAGGGAGAAGCAGGCTCCATGCAGGGAGCCCGATGCGGGACTCAATTCCGGGACTCCAGGATCACGCCCTGGGCCAAAGGCAGGCGCCAAACCGCTGAGCCACCCAGGGATCCCATCTTTTTCCTTTCTTAATACATGTTTATCTTTAGACAAGATAGGACATTCATGTGGTCCACTGTACAAAAGGAATGGACGGCTATACAAAGGTCTCCACCTCAATCCTATTGCACAGCTGCCCACTCCCCTTCTCAGAGGCAGCCAGTGTTGTCCTGTGTGTCCTTCCAGATGGTTCTCTGCATGACCCAGCCCACCTGGGACATCCCTTTTTAAATTAGCCATACGTCCCATAGGTCGGCCTCTAAAGAGCTTCTTCCTTCTTTTGCCACTTAGTTTTCCACAGCAAGGGTGTTATTTGACCTGTTGCCTTTATAAGTAGTGCGATGATACACAACCATGTACATGTCACAAAGGTGTGAATTAACCTACAGGATAAATTTCTAGAAGCAGAAATACTGGGTCAAAGGTCTGTACCTTTGTAATTTTGATAGATGTGGTCTGAGTGACATCTTCAGATGACTCTGAGAAAGCCTGTTTGCCCACATGCTCACCATCACAGCATGGTAGCAGACTTCTAGGCTTGGTCACCTTGTCAGTGAAAGCAGGATCACAGTGTAGTTTTAAATTAAGTTTAACATGAATGAGGATGAATAGCTTTTCATCTTGGAGTCTTTTATCTTTGAACTTATTCATCTCCTTGGTCCATTTTTTTCAATTGGGTGGTTTTTATCCTTATTGAATTACAGGAGCTGTTTGTATATGATGGAATTAGACCTCTGTCTGTCATCTGAATTGCATATGGTTTCCCCAGTTTATCATTTGTCTTTGTGCCATGGAGAAATTTTCTTTGTGAAGTGAAATCTATATTTCCTAAAAGGAAATTTTGTGTCATACTTAAAAAGTCCTTCCTCATGCTGAGATTATTAAGTTCATTATTTAGTTTTTTTTATGGCTTAATTTTTATTGTTTTTAAAGATTTTTATTTATTCATTCATGAGAGACACACAGAGAGAGACAGGCAGAGACACAGGCAGAGGGAGCAGCAGGCTCCGTGCAGGGAGCCCAACACGGGACTCAATCCCGGGTCTCCAGGATCAGGCCCTGGGCTGAAGGCGGCGCTAAACCACTGACCCACCAGGGCTGCCCTATGGCTTAATTTTTAAAATACATGGTATAAAGTGTGAGGTATGGATCCAATCATATTTAAGTCATTAGGGCAATGCTGTTTTAATTGTTAGTTATAATACATTAAATATATTAACTATATTGAAATAGAATTCACATACCATAAAACCCACCCATGTGAAGTGTACAATTAATGGTGTTTAGTATATTTACAGAATTTTGCAACCATCACCACAGTCAATTTTATAACGTTTTTATCGCCTCAGGAAGAAACCCCTTACTGATCAGCAGTCAATCCCTGACCCCCTACTCTCCCTTCTTTATAGATTCCTATTTTGGACTTTAAAGGAAAGAAACCCGACAGTATGTGGCCTTTTGCGACTGGCTTTAAAAAAAAAAAAAAAAGATTTATTTATTTGACAGAACACACACACACTAGAGCACAAGTAGGGGGAGGAGCAGAGGGGGAAGGAGAAGCAGGCTCCCTGCTGAGCAGGAGCCCAAAGTAATGGGGGGACTCTAGCCCAGGACCCTGGGATCATGACCTAAACTGAAAGTAGCCTCTTAACCAACTGAGCCACCCAGGCACCCCTTGTGACTGACTTCTTTGACTTACCGCGTTTTCAAGGTTTATTCGTATCGTAGCACACACATAACACCTTTTAATATTTGGTGGTGCTTTCTTGTTCCTGGTTGTGTCCCCACCCTTCCCCTACAACTTCCCTGGCTATTAAAATTTTCTGTATCAACTATAGAATCAACGCATCTGAATAAGAGCAAAAATCCTGTTTTTTTCCTGGGGTTGCATGAAATTTGTAATTCAGGAAGAAATTTTTTTATGTTGATGGCCTCCAGGACCATGAGAAACCCTTGGCTTGTTCAGATATTTTTGTGTCCCTGGGAATGTTTTAATATTCACTTCATCTAGATCTTGCACATTTTAAGTTTAATTCTAGATAGTTACCCTTTTTTTGGCTCGTCTTTTCTTTCTGAAATGGCGGTTATTTCTATAAAAGCTATTAACTCCTGCCCCGTCTGAATTCTTTTATTGTTTGTAATGGTTTTTCCATTTGGTCTCTTAGATTTTCCAGTTACTCTATCACATGCAAATCGTAATCTTACCTCCTACTTTGGAAGTTTTATACCTTAATTTCTTTGTCTTATTTCATAGTATAATGGACACTCTTGCTTCATTCCTGACTTTAATGAGAAGCTTTTGGAATGTCCCCATCATGCAAAATGCTGGTTTCAGGGGCAGATGTTTTATCAGGTTAAATAAGTGTCCATGTATTCCTGTTTTAATTATTTATTTATTTATTTATTTATTTATTTATTTATTTATTTATTTATGATAGTCACAGAGAGAGAGAGAGAGGCAGAGACACAGGCAGAGGGAGAAGCAGGCTCCATGCACTGGGAGCCCGATGTGGGATTCGATCCCGGGTCTCCAGGATCGCGCCCTGGGCCAAAGGCAGGCGCCAAACCGCTGCGCCACCCAGGGATCCCCATGTATTCCGGTTTTATTAAGAATTTTAAAAAATCAAGAAGTTGAGGTTTACCAAATGCCTTTTCAGTATATATGAAGACGATCTTATTTTTTTCCTTTGATCTTTTAATAGGAATGTTGATAGAGGTCCCTTAACATTGAACTATCTTTGCATTCCTTGTTGAGTCTCACTTGGTCATGGTGCATATTTCAATATATTGCTGGATTGAGGCTTCTGGGTGCCTCAGTTGGTTAAGCGTGTGTGCCTTTGGCTCAGGTGATGATCCTAGGGCCTTGGGATCAAGTCCTGCATCAGGCTCACCGCTCAGCAGGGAGTCTGCTTCTCCCTCTCTGCCTTTCCCCCTCCACTCGTGCTCTCGCTCACTTTCTCTCTTTCTCATATATAAAAATTTTATTTATATATGTGTATATATGTACATACATATATATGTACATATATACATATATTTTAAATTCTATCTACTGCTGGATTGGCTTGGTTACTTAAGAGTTTTGCTGCAATTTCATCTGTGAGATTAGTCTTCAGTCTTTTGGAACAATTTTTGTTGGGTTTCATGATCAGTGTTGTTTGCCTCATAAAGAAAATGGAGGCTTCCCTCCTTTCTCTATACTCTGTGACAGTTTAAGTAGAAATGGATTATCTGATCCTCCATGAAACAGTCTGGGCCAGTGCCTTTCTTTAGGGTGGGGGAGTACTTCTTTGATTCTTCTGTAATAATTGATCTGTTATAATTGTTCTATTGCCCCTTGAATGAGTTTGGTAAATTATATCTAGAAAAGTATTTATTTTATCCAGTTGTAAAATTTACTTGCATGAGGTTGAACAAATTAATTTACAGTTCTTTTAAAGAAGAATTTCATCTTTATATTTCTAGTATATTTTGTGCTTCTCTCCCCCACCCCACCCTGTTTTTCTTGATTGGGTAAGTTAGTTAAGAGGTTACCAACCTCCCATTCCCCCAAGATACATCTTTGGGATTTATTTATTAGTAATTACCCTTTTCTAGCTTATAATTCATTAATTTATGCTGTTTTTTAAAGGTGACCCTCTTTTTTTTTTTTAAGATTTTATTTATTTATTCATGAAAGACACAGAGAGAGAGAGAGAGAGAGAGAGAGAGAGAGGCAGAGACACAGGCAGAGGGAGAAGCAGGCTCCATGCAGGGAGCCTGATGTGGGACTCGATCCTGGGTCTCCAGGCTTACGCCCTGGGCTGAAGACGGTGCTAAACCGCTGAGCCACCCGGGCTGCCCGATTTATGCTTTTATTTTTATTAAAATATTCTTTGTATTCATTTCTTTAAAAATCTGAGTTAGGGGCTTAACCCTATACTGATTAACAAGGGAAAAAAGGAAATATTAAGACTATGAATTCTCTGAGCACTACTTTAGCTGTATCCTATAGGTCCTAATAGAAGATATTTTTATTATTTTTTAAATCTCTTGGAATGTGGTTTTGATTTCTTCTTTGACCTAAGGCTCATTTGAGTTCCATCTATTCACTCAGGTAGTAGGTGCTTCTGCAATTAATTATTTCTAGTTATAATGCATTATGATCAGAGAATTGTTGTGCATGATTGCTACTCTTTTGGACTTGAATTTTCCTTTGTGATGTAATCAGTTTTTGTGAGTTTTCAGACTTTTCAGATGAGACCTGAAAAGAAATGTGGCTGTTTGGGGGATTCAGAGTTTGGTGTATACGAATTATGTCTCCCCCATTAATTATGTTAGTTATGTCTTCCTTATCCTTGCTTACCTGTCATGGATGGAGAAATGAATTAGACACCTACTACTCACATGTTCCAGGCTCTTTCTTCTTGCAGCGCCTAGAGCTGTGGCCTTATGCACGGTGATGCAATGTCATTTAACACAGAGATATTAATATCTTAAATCTTTGTAGTGAATTGCACTTTCTTTGCCATATTTAATACTTTTGAACCTGGGTTCAGTTTTATCTAAGATGGTAGGTAATCTCTGCTTTTTTAATTCACATTTTCCTTGAAACTTTACCAGTCCTTTCATTTCAGCCTTTCTGAATTACTTAGATGTGACTCATATACAGTAGAGTTGAATTAAGCTTTGTGAAACAATCTGAATGACTTTTAAACAATTTTTTCTTTTTACATTTATTGATATGACAGGTGTCTGATCTATTTTGTGCTTTATTTTAATGCCTTGAAAAGTCTATCTTGGGATGCCTGGGTGGCTCCGTTGGCTAAGCGTCTGCCTTTGGCTCAGGTCATGATCCCAGGGTCCTGAGATGAAGCCCTGCATTGGGCTCCCTGCTTAGTGGGGAGTCTGCTTCTCTTGCTCACTCTCTGTCAAATAATTAAAATCTTAAAAAAATAAATAAAAAGGTCTGTGTGATCTGTGCTTGTGTACCTTTAATCATAAAGGAGGTCTTTTTTTTTAAGATTTTATTTATTTATTCATGAGAGAGAGAGAGAGAGAGGCAGAGACACAGGCAGAGGGAGAAGCAGGCTCCATGCAGGAAGCCTGACGTGGGACTTGATTCAGGGTCTCCAGGATCAGGCCCTGGACTGAAGGCAGATGCTAAACCTCTGAGCCACCCAGGGATCCCAAGGAGGTCATTTTTGTTCTAGTGTGACTTTAAAGAATACCTGATCTCTATTTCTTTGGAACAGTATCTATTACTGTCCCTAGAATGAACAAAATGATGAAATCAATGTATTTCCTTTTTCTCTCTACATTTTCTTAGAATTATCTCCTTCCTATTAAGCCTCGATTACTTTTTTTTTTCTTAAGGTTTTATTTATTTATTCATGAGAGACACAGAGAGAGGCAGAGACACAGGCAGAGAGAAGAGAAGCAGGCTTCTAGGCAGGAGCCCGATGCAGGACTCGATCCCGGAATTCCAAAGGCAAAGGCAGATGCTCAACCACTGAGCCACCCAGGCATCCCTAAGCCTCCATTACTTGACATCAGTTTTAAGATTTATTTATTAGAGAGAGAGAGAGAGAGCACAAATGGGAGGGGCAGAGGGGGAGAGAAAGAATCTCAAGCAGATGCTACACTGAGCACTGAGCCTGATGATGGACGTGGACCTTAATGTGGAGCTTGATCTCATAGACCCTGAGATGAAAACCTGAGCTGAAACCAAGAGAACACTTAACTGCCTGTGCCACGCAGGTGTCCCTACCTGACATCAGTTTTAAATGATATCTTTTGGGGCATCTGGCTGGCTCAGTCAGTAGAGCATGCTACTCGTGAACTCAGAGTTGTGAGTTCAAGCCCCACGTTGGGTGTAGAGATTACAAAAAAAAATTTTTTTTAATTCTCTTTTTTAAAAAGATTATTAAAAAATAATAACAGGGCAGCCCCAGTGGCTCAGCGGTTTAGTGCTGCCTTCAGCCTAGAGCATGATCCTGGAGACCTGGGATCAAGTCCCATGTCAGGCTCCCTGCATGGAGCCTGTTTCTCCCTCTGCCTGTGTCTCTGCCTCTCTCTCTCTCTCTCTGTGTCTCTCATGAATGAATAAATAAATAAAATTAAAAAAAATAACAATAAACTTTAAAAATATATCTTTTGATCACAACTATTAAATACGAGGATATCTGTGTACTTCTACTGCCATCCTTCTCTTTCCCCTTCCCTCTTCTGTTATTAGTGATACCCTTACTCTGTTCCCAGGAGTTGTAATGTTGGTTAGATGATTACAGTAATTTCTCTGTCTCCTAGAGAAATAGGGTCAGTGCTCACCACCAGTTCTTGTGCCTTCTTTTCCCATGATCCAAAGTTGGTCCACTGGCATATGGCTTAAGGCCTCAAGTGAACAGCACTCCAGGAGTTCCCACAAGTTCAGAAAGTCACTTTGTTTCCTTGAGAATCTTTGCAGACCATGTTCTGTTCTCTAATGTTGACTGTTGCCATGGAGAAGTTAAAGCCTGATTTTTCCTTCTTTATATTTCACTTTGACCTTTCCATGTCTCTCATGTTATTACTTTACTAGCATGTGTCCTGGGGTTGGCCATTCAGAGTCTCTTTTCCCTGGAACACAGTACCATGCCCTTTTGACAGGCAGATCCAAGGCTTGTATTATTTTAATTTCCTTCTTTGGGGACTCTAGTTTAAGTACAGATTGGCTGTCTTTTGCCTGTCTTCCCTGTGTACCCCTTTCACTTTGCTCTTTTTTTGCACCTTTTGTTTTTCTTGTACATTCTATTTTCCCCTTTTGCTTTTATGAGTTTTTTCCTTCTACTCTTGTATATCTGCTTTGTGGTGGTTTTTTTTTTTTTTTTTATAGAAACAATTGTAAAGTTTTTTTCTTTCACAATGAAATTATCTGGCTATAATTTTCATCTCATCTGTGGCTACATTTTTCTGATGGGAAGTGGATTGTAGTTTGGTTTTTTGTTTTTGCTTTTCCAGCCATTACTTAGAATTTGCCTTCTTTCTCATTTTCCTTTCAATTAAGTACCATGCTAGTTCAATTTTATTACTCACCTCTGGAGGAGATGAGTTTTTCTCAGCCCAGCTGTTTCCCTCCAGTTGCCTCAGAGACAAACTGGTTCCTACAAGTATGGCTTATTTGGGGGATTTCTTATTTAGCCCTACCTTCTTTGCTTTTCAGAACCAAGTGGGCATAGGGAAGGTCTATAACCAGCTGATACATCCCTGGTTTTACTGTAGCAAAGGGGGTTTAGATTTTGTTTAAATTTATACAAATCTAAAAGGGATATCTATAACACTTAGGAAGTGTATGCAGCTGGCTCTTTCTGAAATGTACAGCTAGGCACCCTCTTTATGCTTCCTCCCTCAGCTCCATTTGATCTCTGTTGCTTTGGACACCCTGTATATGTATGGTTGTTTATGGGTTTAGCACTCTCCTAGTTTTGCCAAAAAATGGAAGAACTAGTGTTTTTGTTGCATGTTGCTTTTGGGGCATTTGTAGGAAAAGAAGGTATTATATCCACATTCCTCAAAATTGAAGTCTTCTATTGGTGTTCTTTCAGAGATAGGGGTATAGAAAAATATTTGTCTACCTTATCAAAAACAGAACAATGTCAGATGATTTGGTTGGGGGCGGGGCTTTGGTTTCAAGGAATATTATTTTTCATGCATAGTCCCCTTCATTCCTTTATATAACCTTCAGGAAGAACATGTTCTCTTTTGTTAAATTAAGTACTTCACTGAATAGATTGTCTATGGTCCCCAATTCAGAAAGCATGAGAATTTAAAATGAAAAATAACTCTCCTTCCCAGAGGAAATCAGTGTTAGCAGTTTCTTAAATACCCTCCTGAAAAAAACACACATGCAGGAGGAACAATAAATACCTTTTGTGGGATGGCTGGATGGCTCAGTGGTTGAGCATGTCTGCCTTTGGCCTGGGTCATGATCCTGGGGTCCTGGGATCGAGTCCCATATTGGGCTCCCTGCAGGCAGTCTGCTTCTCCCTCTGCTGTGTCTCTCTCTGTGCCTCTCATGAATGAATGAATGAATGAATGAATAAATAAATAAATAAAATTTTTTAAAAATAAATACCTTTTGTATAAACATTCACACACACACCCTTCAGTTCCTTGCCTTTTTTAATTACCAATATATCCATCTCACCCTCATTCTTTTTAACAGTTGCATTGTATTCCATTACATGGATAAAGAATAACGTTTTAAACCATCCTTCTGTTGATAGACATTTAAGTTGTTTCTAGTCTCTTCCTATTCCGAACAGTGCTGTAATAAATCTTTGTACATGTATGTATATTTGTGCAAAAAACATTATTCCATGGACTTACTGGCTCAAAGGATCTGTGTGTTTTAACCTTTAATTGCTCCTATGCTGCTGGTTGGAGGCAGAGGCTGGGCATGATGACCGACCTGGACTAGTCCTTCCTTTCTGCTGCTAGGCTTGATCTAGACAGTGTGGGGGACCACCAAGGACGTCCTGCATCTCCAGCTCACTCAGGCCCTTTGACATCTTTGCACTTATTGGAAAAGATAGTGACTCTGCCTGTAATTGAAGAGCACAGGAAAGAGGGAGGCAGGAAGGGAGATAAGCAAATTGAATTGGGTGCCCTGCTGCTGGCCCAGGCCTGGACATTGGCAGAGAAGGCTCCTGCCCTTTCCTCCTGGGCATGACTCTGGGGCAGTCCCGCCCTCTTGTGCCTGTGGCCTTCAGGCATAACTGAGACAGGAAGGGCTCTCCCTGAGCTTTGCCACCAGACCATAGGCTGCACTGCATTTCTTACCACAGGAGAGAGGTCTCAATTGGGCCATGTGTATCGTGATTTGGACAAGTTGGGCAGCTTCTTAGGGCCAGTGTTCTCCCTTCTATAAAGCAAGGGATAGGGTCAGGTGGACCAAAGAAGCCATCCAGCTCTGACCACCTATGACAGTAATGTCAAAAGCCTGGTCGAGGAAAGACGTGGCTTAGTCTGAGATCCCCTCCCTCCATTCCTATAAAGTGGGATCAGAGCAGCCTGATGACACAGGGCTATACAAGGCATAGCAGCCCCATGTGCCCAGAACATGTCCAGCAAACCAGAAAAGGCTACAATTTACCTCTCTGGGATCTGAGGTCAGGCAGATAGAGGCGCCAGGAGTATGAGTGGTCCTATGTCCAGAAGCCTGGGCAGCTGACTGTTGTAGCCTATTCCTGGTGGCTAGAGAAAGTGACTTGGAGAGAAAAACGATTTAAAAAGGTGTGTGTGCGTGTATGGGGGGAGTCCATTTCCCCTCCCCTACCTCAGGCCTAAGATCTTGGACTACTCCCAGCTGACCAGAGTCCCAGGGTCCCAAACAGGACCTGCCCACACCTGGGACAGAAGCCTGTTTTTCTCAGCTGCTCAGGACCTTCCCTCCTAATAAATATTTGACTTTCTCATCATGGTGTTGATATATAAACTCTGAGTCCATGCTGCTCTAAGTGTAGACTATGCAGAGAGCCCCAGAGAGGCACCAAGGGGACTTGGGGAGAGGCATTTGGGGATCTGCCATCCAGGAAGGGAAGAGCTGAGGCAGCCACCCCAGGAGACTGCGTGTGAGCTGCCACCCTTGCTCTGCCAGGCCTTGGGTAAGTGGCACAGCCTCTCTCTGCCTCAGACTGCTCTTCTGTAGCTGAGAGTAGCATGCCCACCCTCCCTTCCTGCCCATGAGCCTCCAGGGCACAGGCTTTGAGATGGAGATGGTCTGGGGGTCAAATCTGGCTGTGCCCTAAATGGGGCGTGCACGTGCATGTGTGTGGTCTTGCACACGTGAGTGACTGGCCCTCCCTCTCTGGGCCTGTTAACTCCACTGTGATGTGAGAATAAGTACAAGAGAGAACCCCCCAAGGCCTGGGAGCAGACTCACACACTTTATCTGCCCCACGTCCCACTGAGGGAGGGAACCCCCCCTTCCCATACTCACAAAGGGACCAAAGGTTCCCGCCCATCCTCCCATCTTTAGGGGAGGAAGGGCTTGCTAACCCGGGAGGAGCAGGGGGAGGCTCTTCTCCCCAATTCCCACCCCTCACTCACCAACCTTGACCCCAAAAGGCTGGAGCCACAGCCCCACGAGCATTCCTGCAGGTGCAGCTGCTTCCACTGACACTAATAAAATACGGAAGAAACAAAGCAATTTAAAATTCCAATAAAATTAAAAACAAACCTCTGGTAGCAGATTCAATTACATAGCTGTTGCTGAGTGCAGCCTGGGGACAGAAGGAAGGTCCAGTGCCACCCCCGCCACAGGAACAGCAGCTCAGAGATGAAGGGCTGGGAGAGAGCCAGCTGGAGTTGGCCCCCTTTTATGATTTAACAAATAAAAATCAGCTCTTAAACTAGGAAGGAAGGCAACTTCCTCTCTACAGGGCAATCCACAACAAACCAACCTGAGGGTTGCTAAAATCAGAGCAAGACAAAGATCCAAGTCACTGCTTATCCACACTGTGCAGAGGTCCTGGCCACCTCAGTGAGACAGAGAAAATACATAATGAGTTGTAAGGATTAGAAAGAAGTAAAACTAGCTGCATAGAAACTCCAGCAAAAGAATTCACCAAGCCCGCAGACATAAGGCCAACATACAAACACAGTCGTGTTCCCCTACAACGGGAGTTGGCACACATTTCCTGTAACATTCCTGATATTTTCACCCCTGTAGGCCATACAGTCTCTATGGTAACTTATTCCACTCTGCCGGGTGGTAGCGCGAAAACAGCCACAGACACTCAGAATCGGCATGGCTGTGTTCCAATAAAACTTTATTTACAAAAGCAGGCAGCAGGCCAGGCTTGGCCTGTATGTTGTGGTTTTCTGGCTCCTACTCTACACCAACTACAAAAGGCTGGCAATTGCATTTTTAAAAAAGATACTATTACCTTTTTTTTTTTTTTTATGGAAACAGCATTACGTGTATGGTAACACGTACCACGCTCTCCAGCCATTCAAAGCGTACTAGTGAATACTCTGTAGTGTGAATTCTCAGGGTTGTGCAGTCATCACCATTAAACTTCAGAACATTTCCTCCGCCCCAAACAGAAACCTCACACCCATTAACTATGAGTCCCCGTTTCTTCTGGCCTCCTCACTGCCTGACCACTAAACTTGCCAAGTCTCTCTCTCTCTGCATTTGCGTCTCTTGGACAGTTTGTATAAATGGAATCCTACGACGTGTGGCCCTTTGTGTCTGGCTGTTTTCACTTCCCGTGTTTTCAGGGTTCATCCACCAAGTAGCTTGTATCCATACTTCATTCCTCATCATCACTGAATAATCTCCCCTTGCATGGACTACATCATGTTTTATTTACCACATATCAGCTGACAAACGTTTGGGCTGTTCCGCCTTTGGGGCGATTGTAAGGCTGCTGTGCATGTTTGAGTATACGTTTTTGCAGGAAAAAAAAAAAGTTTTTGCAGGGACCTAGGTTTCCATTTCTCTTGTGGGTAAACCAAGCATGGTATTCTTTGGGCACATGGCAGCTCTCTGTTTGACTTTTTGAGGAACTGCCAAACAGCTTCCGAAGCAGCTATGCTGTTATATGTGCCCACCAGCAGCGTATGCAGTTCTGGCTTCTCCACGTCTTCACCAAAACTTACCACCTGGCTTTCTGATTCTAGCTGTCCTACTAGGTGTGAAGTGGTATCTCACTGTGGTTTTGATTTGTGGCAGGGGTGTTTTGATTATTGACTCAACCTCTTTATTGGTTACAGGTCTGTTCGGATTTTCCACTTCTTCATAAGTCAGGTAGTTTGTGTCTTTCTAGGAATTGTCCATTTTATCCAAGTTGTGGTATTATTACATTAAGGAACTAAAATAAATTGGTAAAAGAGGTAAATGACCTTTGTGGAGAAAACTTTACTCAGTGATTTTTTTTTTAAAGACCTAAATAAACATAGATATATATCCTGCACATGGACAGAGATTCAGTAGGGGGAAAAATCAATCCAGTCCTTATATCCTGACCATGTGTGTGTAACTTGAAAAGCTGACTTTGAAGTTGATAAGAACAAAAGGCCAAGAATGGGCAAGGTACTTCTGACAAAGAAGTATAAGGGTAGGGGACCAGGCTAGTACTGCCCTGGCTTACGGCTGAGGTGGTGGGATGAGTACAGAGACAGAGGGAGCCAAGGCATGGACCAGTGTGCAATGTGAGCTCAGTCTGGGACAGAGCAGTTCTCTCAGACCTGTGGGGATGGACATGTACTGCTGGAACCTCTGGTTAGCCACATGGAATGAATGACACTGGAGCCCTACCTCACACCACACACAACAAGAAATTCCAGACAGACTAAAAATCTGGTACCCTGCAACGAAAAACCATTATCATTCTTTGAAGCAAATTATGAGGAATATCCACCAGGAAGGATTTGCAAACGGAAAGGGGGAAGGAAAAAAAAAAAAAAAAAGAAAACTCAAAGGAAACAAATTGGAACGCATTAAAATTAAAAACTGCAGCTTGGCAAAATGCTCCATAAAAAAAAGTCAGAACTAGCCAAAAATTGAGAGAGTATGTCTGCAGCACGCTTGTAATGGACCAGCATCCAGTACAGAGCCAGGGAGGTGGCTGCAGAGAAAGAGAGAGAGACACAGAGAGAGAGAGAGAGAGAGAGAGAGAGAGAACACGCACATTAAGTGAGCATATGCGCACAATGGGGAGGGGTGGGATGTGGGAGGGGGCAGGGCACACGGGGAGGAAAGAGCAGGTGAGTCAGACCAACACGGTGGTGGATGGAGACAGACGGGTATGTGCACGGCGCAAAGGAGGGATGAGGCAGCAGTTCCAAAGGGCAGCGGGCAGGCGGTGCAGCAGGCTGGGCATGGGGAGACGGTGAGGAGCAGGCTCTCAGAGGCCTGTCAGGGAGCAGGTAAGGGAAAGAGAGAGCAGGTGAGACGCAGATGAGACACAGGTGAGCGATAGGAAGGTCAGGCTGCAGAGGGATTGAAGTGCCCCCAGCCCTGCCTGCAGGGACCCCTTGGGCACTCCGGGGCCTGGAAGGCATGTGTGGATACACACGTGTGCCTGTGAGCACCTGCTGGTCTTCGTATACAGGATGGCCCTGAATATCTGGGCACATGTGGCTTCACGCTGCGCCCCTAGCATCTGCGCCCGTGTACGCTTGAGCCTGCATACACATGTACACACAGGGCTGGAGAACGTGAGGATCCTTTCTGCAGTGCCCAGGCATAACCACTACCCTGCACTGCCTCGTCTGGTCCAGAAAGAGCTGGGAGGAGGGGGCCAGCCTTTTCTGAGCAACTGTGATGTACCAAGATTTCTGACACGCATTCTCTCACTTAATCTCCACTCTATACTCTGAGGGCAAATGGAGGGCAGAGAGCTGCGGTCACCTCCCTGAGGTCACCCCCGCTGGTCACTAGGGCGCCTGGATTCACAGCCCGGTCAGTGGGCTGGGCGCAGGTCAGGGTTGTTGGCAGCCACCCTCGTCCCTCCGCACATCCCTCCCAGTGGAGGCCAGAGGACAGCTGCATCTGCCCTGGCCCAGCCGCCTTCCCCCACCCCCTTCCTGGGCGGCCTCATTAGGGATTCTGCTGGTGCCACCAGCTAATTAGTGTCACGTTAATTGAGCATTCAGGAGGCTGCCACCTCCAAGGGCAGAGTGTCGGCAGCAAAGGGGAATGCAGATGCGGACTGCTCCTCCCTGTGGGCTTGGGCCAGGTCCTGTGCTCAGGGACCCCTTATCCCCTGGAGCAGCCAGGGACACCCCTCCCCCATTCAGCAGCGTCATACCCCTGTGGCTTCCCCAGCCTGAAGGGAAGAGGCAACAGGCAAAATCTGCAGCCGCATAAGAAATGATATCTGCTGAACACCTACTGTGTGCCTGGCACACCTTGAGTCCTGCCACTCCTGTGGGAAAGCTACAGTTAGCTCTGTCCTAGAGTCAGAAAAATCCAGGGCTCACCGAGGGAACAGCTTCTGTAGACCAGTGTCCAGTGGCATTCAGCTGGGCAGCAGTGGGAGAAGCCCAGAGCGTGGGAGCAGGAATTCCGGGCTGGCATCTTCCCCCACCATGCCCTCCTCCACCTGCCCCTTGGTGAGCGAGTACCACAGGCCTTCCAGGGCAGAGTATCACACGGACTTCAGCCACCTGTGATTTGTGACCTCTTCATCCCCTTAAAGATGAGAAACTGAGGGTCAGTTTAAGTGGCCTGGCCAAGGTCACCCACCGCATGTGGCAACGCTGCGCATCAGTCTGCCCTGGCCACCTCCAGCCAGAGTCCGAGCTTTGCACCTGCGCTGTCTCTCCAGCAGAGCCCCTGCCCCTCCACCCACACTTCTCCCCTCCTGTTGGGGTGCCGCCGGCTGCCACCGAGTCCCGCTCTCCTGTCTCCCTGCAGCAACACTAAATCCCACTCAAAGGGCTGCTTTTAATTGGCTTAATATACTCGTTAATAACCACGTCTCTGTAACGCACCTGTAAAAAGCCCATAACATTAACGTAATGGCAGTGACAGCTCATCTGCGCTTCCAGCCAGGCTTTTAAATTTCCCGACAGGACTTTAATGGGGACTACAGGGCAGGGACAGCCCAGTTCACAGGGCAGGTGCTGCGGTTTCTGCTGCTCGGGAGTCCAGGTTCTGTCTGCTGCCGCCCCCCGCAGCCTCCTGGAGGCCTCAGAACAGGGATTCACTGGACTCTGCAGCACTTTCCAAGCACCTGCTGTGGTTCCAGAATTTTCCAGGGGTCAGGGATGAGAAAGCAAGGCTTGCCCTTGGTCTATAGACCAGAAGAGAAGTCAACGGACAGTTACAGCCTGGGAGCCTCAGGCGGAAGAAGGGGAGTTTTACATCCCCACTAAGATGTGGAGCATCAGAGCCAGCAGCCCGGGGTGGCTCTGAGCAACACTTCTTACTCCGTTCTCCCAGCGTGTCATTCAAGCACCTTCTGTGTACCAGGCACTGTATGGACAGTTCCACCCAACCTCAGAATCACCACTCTTTTTTTTTTTTTTTTTTAAGATTTTATTTATTTATTCATGAGAGAGAGAGAGAGGCAGAGACAGGCAGAAGGAGAAGCAGACTCCATGCAGGGAGCCCGACGTGGGACTCCATCCTGGGTCTCCAGGATCACACCCTGGGCTGAAGGCCGCACTAAACTGCTGAGCCACCCAGGCTGCCCAGAATCATCACTCTTGATCAGGAACTTGCGGGAGGAGGGTGGAAAAGGGAGCTGGAGACGGGGGATTTCCCACGAGGATGTGGGAGACAGATGGACACAGATCAATGAGTAGGGTGTCTGCCTGAGGTGAGCATAAGCAGGCATCATTCCAGCTGTGCTCTAAAGGACCAGTTTTTGGTTACCGAGGGGAAGCTTCTCAGTGTGAGACAACAGTCCGGAGCCATTGCATCCATGGTGCCCAGGGAATGGACGATGGGGCTCAGAACTTGGCTCATGGATCCTTTCTGTACCACGAGAGCTCTCAGACTGGTGGTGTGTGGTTTGCCCTGCTCAGTGTTTGAGCATAGCTTCAAGGGTGCACACCTCTGGGCAGGGCACAGCTCCCTGGCCCACTCCCAGCCCATCTGTCCTCCAGTTCTCAGCAAAAACATGCAGGGAATCACATATGCAATCCTCACTTGATACCCTGTTACCTGAATGTCTACCCCTCCCCTTCTGGAACCCAGGGCCACCTCCCAGGCTACCGTGAGGACGTCAGAAGGGCAGGGCTGTAAGGATTTGACATCGTGCCTGGCCCAGGGGACACCTTGTGTGTGTCCAGGGGCCTGTGGGGAAGGAGGGCTGCAGAGGGAGCCCTCACATGACCAAGACCTCAAATGCCATCCTGAGCGGTTCAGACTTCACACAAACAGGGGCTCAATGGAGTGTCTTACAGAGAGGCACCCTGAAAATAGGCCCCTTTTTGGTCTTCATAAAAACTCTCCAAGACCAGCATCAGTATCCCCATTTTACACACAAGAAAACTGAGGCTCACAGAGGGGTAGCGGCCCACCTGAAGCCACACAGCGTGTGGTAGAGCTGGGATTTGAGCTCAGCCCACATTTGCCCCCCTCACCATGATGCCTTCTCAGAAGGCTGCCAACCGCCCTCTGTGCTCTGCTCCGGGGCAGAGGCGGCCTGACGGTGGTGGTCGGGGCCCAGGCAAGGAGCCAGGGAGGCCTCCGGCTGCTCAAGGCCCAGGGAAGAGGAGGCGGCTTTGAAGCAGGCGGCATGACGCAGGCATCAAAGGCGGGGCCCGGGAGAAGGGAGAGCTGCGTGCCCGATCCCCAGCCTCCCCAGCCTCGCTCGACACACACGGTCACCGCCAGGCCCTGGCGACTGCAGAAAAGCACAGAGAAGAAACAGCGCACGCCCTCACCAGCCGGGCCCTGCTAGCACCGCAGGCTTTTTACTTCCAGCCTGGGTCTGAGCCCCTTCAAGAGGGAGGGAGGGAGACCGCGGGCTTGTGGGTACGGCCCCCCGTAACCTCTCTCTGTCCACGTACCTGTACTGTACACCTTTGCCCGCTTCGTCAGACTTCTGGAACCCAAATTTTAGTGCCCAGCGAAGTACATTTCTGCTGTGGATCTGCTGGGTGCTCTGTCTCGTGGGAACAGTCAGGTTGCTCCCGGGCCTTCTTCCTAAGACCCCTCATCCTGCCCGGTTTTCAACCCAGTAGCCAGAGGGGTCCCATCAAAACTCAGAGTAGGTCATGTCCCTCCCTAGGCCCCTGAGGAAAAGCCCAGGTCCTCACGGTGCCCCAGCCCTCCCCCCTCTTCTACAACCCTTCCCTGCTGACTCGGTTTCCCCAGACACACCTGGTCCCTTTCTGGGCCCTGCCGAGACCGCCGTTGCGTCAGATAGCCAGAAGGCTCTCTCCGCCACTTTGCAGCCTTTCCTCAAGGGCCACATTCTCAGAGACGCCACCTTCACACCAGGCACCCTCTGTCAGGTCCCTCCCCGCCCCCCACGCCCTGCTCTTTTGCTTATGGTGCTTGCATAACAAATTACTCCCAAATTCAGTGGCCTCCGACAGCCATCTGCTGTGCCCGGCCATACGGACAGGGCACAGTGCAGAGGGTGTCGGGAGCCTTCGCCAAGCGCTGGGGTATGGCTGCTGGGAGTGGGGCTGGGAAGGCCCAGGGGCTGGAATCTTCCAAAGGCTTGCCTCCTCACACATCAGGTGGTTGATGCCAGCAGCTGGTTCAAGCACCCACACATGGCCTCTCCATGGGGCCCGGGCTTCCCCGAGTACAGTGGCTGGGTTCCAGGGACGGACACCCGACAGACGGACAGACCCACCTGGGTCTCCATGCGAAGCCATGTTGCCTGTAACCACGCAGCCAGGACCAGGACAGCCCGTGGCACTACGTCTGCCACATCCCCCTCAGTAGAACGGAGCTGCTGTTCTTCCCTGTTTGTGCAAAGGAAAGTCCGCCTCCCCGGTCTGGCAGGAGTGCCGAAGAATTTGTGGGCAGGTTTTAAAACGACCACACCTACTCTGCCCTCGTTCCCAGGGCCTGTGGCTTCCTGACGTGCTATATATGACCGTCGCCCCTGCTAGACTGTCAGCTCCGTGAGGGCAGGGACTTCGGTTTGCTTTGACTGGGGCTGCTTCTCCGTGGCCCTGTGCGGAGCCTGCACAGCCAAGGGCCCGGGAAGACATCTGGATGCGAGGCTGGAGGGAGGCTTCTGGGAGCGGCTCTCCTGGGGCTGTCTCCTTGGCTTGGTTCCTCCAAGGACTAATTCTCCCAAGTGTGGCTGGCAGTGAACAGAGGCCCACAGCCGGGATGGGTCTGTTTGGACACAGCCTTGTTGTCCAGTAAGATGTTTCTGGAAACCTATTATGTGTCCTGCAGACGTCGGGGACACAGCAGTGAGTGGGCCAGCTCAGGGAGCCCAAGTCTGGGGGTGCAGAAGGACAAACCCAGGGCAATCAGAATCTGCTGCCGTGACCAAGTCCGGGTGCTTGCTGGAACCTCTGGTGGGGTCCCCTAGTCCAGCCAGGGGAATTGGGCAGGGAGGGAGTCACATCAAAGATAGGCCCTGGGTTTCCCCAACAGGCCCCCCGCTTCGCTGCCACACATCAGCTCTGTGAGCACTGCCGCCTATCCTCACCACTGCTTAGAGAGCCCTTCAGGAACAAGGCATAGAGTAGGAGCTGTAGACTCCTAGGGCCACAGTGACACGACACCCATGCCAGGTTTGAGACAAGGGACTCCAGCGACCTGCAGGGGCCGGTCCATGCCCCACACAGAGGCACTTGAATTCATAACACTGAAGATCCCTGAGCACATGCCCAGGCAAGACCTGCGCAGGGCAGCCAGCTGGCAGGCTCTAGGAGCAGGCCGAGGGTGGGAATGACAGCTGCCTGGCCTGCAGCCTCTGGCGGGTCACCTCCCACCTCTCTGAGCCTCCAGGCAGACTTTAAGGTCCCTCCTGGGGATGCAGGTGGTGAAGGGGACTTGGCAGGAAGCCAAAACAGGGCCACATCTCAGCTCCGCCCCCCAGCAGTTGCATGGTCTCACGAAGCTCTGAGTGCCCTTCCTCGTCTGTAGACCGGGGGCCTGGTCTAGGTGTCTACTGCAGTGTAACTGCTTGCTTCAAAACTTGGTGGCTTAAGACATCCACAGACACGTAGCATCTCTCACAGTTTCTGTGAGTCAGGGATTCAGGGTGGCTTAGTTCTGCTCTTTGCCTCCCGTGAAGCTGTAGTCAGGATGCCAGGGCTGCACTCATCTGAAGGCTTGACCGGGGCTGGAGGACCTGCTTCCAGAAGGCTGCCTCACACGGCTGCGGGTGGGAGACCCCATTTCTTTTCCTGTGGGCTTCTCCATGGGCTGTTCTGTATCCTCCTGTGGTGGCTGCTTCCCCCAGAGCAAGTGATCTGAGCGTGTGAGTGACGGGAAAACCCAGTGCCTCCATGACAGTCACACTGCTTCACCTCCACGGGACTTCATAGGCCACATGGGTCAGCCCTGCTTGGACTGGGAGGGGACTGCACACAGGCATGAGTACCAGGAGGTGAGGAGGATTGCAAAGGGGGTGTGGCAGACCTTGGAGGCTGCCTGCCAGATGCTTTAACTGGTCTACTTCCTCATCTGTAAAATGAGGGCCCCTGGCTCTCAGAGTGGTCAGGTGCTCCAAACAAGAGACGTCAAGAAAAGCTGTGGACGCAGAGCCTGGCTCATATTCAGGGCAGCCTCCACTGGCTCCCACAAATGCCGGAGGGCCCAACCCACCCCCATGGAGTCCTGCCGACCCACTGGGGCCCAGACGGTCTCCTCTCAGCAACTGGGAACCAGTAATAGGCAGGACTTTTCTCCCCCCTCTCTTCTTCTTCTTAAAGGTTTTAAACACCTAATTTATTCCATCCATTAGATAGATTTTGTAGATTTAATCATTTTCACAGTTGGTGGCTCATTGGATACTCAAGATAAACTCCAAATGAAAGTATAATGGTGAGGACAAATGAGTTTTCACACCACAATGGCAGAAACCTGCTTGGGAAGAGGGTTTAAGAGGAACAAAAATACATACAGATATATTTTTTTTCCCCGGCAGCCGCTTTTGCTGACTATAGTAGGTTACCACAGTTAATTTCACCAGTTTTGTTCATCTGTAAAATTGCATAAAAGTGACATTTTTGTGCTCATTATAGCAACTGCTGATTTATGGCTGGTAAATGAAGAGCTGGTCCCTTTTTTGCGGGACTCTCCGAGCGGTGCTAAGTGCCCATGAAATTGCTTGTATAATGTAGTTTAAATCCAATCTCGGAGAAAGATTCCCCCGTTGGCCAAAGTGACATTTCCATTCTCCACACTGAGTTTATTTTAGGCCACTTAGGAGGGGGCTGCCCCAAGCAGGGTCAAGACAGAGGCCTGTGGCCCGCCAGGGGTCAGCTCCACCTGCCAGGTCTGGATTAGGACAGAGGGATGAGGGGCACTGGCCTGGGCTCCTTGGGAGGCTGAGGGCTGCCTACCTCTCCTCTGCCTGCTGCCCTGCCCAGGTCAGACCACATTCCTGCACCTCAGGGTATAGGGGAAGGACCTTTCTATTTTTTTTTTTTTAAGATTTTATTCATTTATTCATGAGAAACACACACAGAGGCAGAGACACAGGCAGAGGGAGAAACAGGCTCCATGCAGGGAGCCCGATGCAGGACTCGATCCTGGAACTCCGGGATCATGCCCCTAGTCAAAAGCAGATGCTCAACCGCTGAGCCACCCAGGGATCCCAAGGAAGGACCTTTCTAATACGCATGCCTGCCCCTGCCCCTACCCCTCCCCTGCTTAAAACCTTGCCTGGCTGCCGATGGCCCAGGCAGGGCTTCTCCAACACTCCTTGTGGAGAGGATTTCCTGTTCACCCCAGGATGTTCAGTGGCATCCCTGGCCACTACCCACTGGATACCAGTAGCTGGGGTGGAGGCTCCCCTGACCCAAGTATGAGAATGGAACACATCACTAGACTGACCAGTGTGCCCTCGGGGGGAGAACCATTGCCCTACAGTGAAGAGGCCCCCTCTGCACCAGCCCAATGCCCTCCCAGGCCCTTTCTTCCACATGTCTGCCCTGGGCATCTGCTCTCATTCTGAATTACTTACAGTTCCCACTCGGGACATGCTTCCTCACCTCTGGACCCTTGCCTTTGCTGTTTCTTCTGCCTGAAATAGGTTTCTCTGCTCTCTCCTCACCCCTTTCAACATTGCCTTAACTGGGATGCCCTTTTTTCTAGAAAGCTGTCTTGATTTCCAAAGCCTGGCTGAATGAGGCTCCGCTGTATCCCCAAATGCCTGTGCCTTCCTATTGCAGCACACGTTTTGCTCAGATTGGCTGAGCCCAACAAGGGGATTGGGGGTGAGGCTCTGGAAGGATGGGATGTGGGGTGAGGCCTTCCAACTAATGGGGAGGAAGGTGGTGGGGTCTGCCCTCAGCCCCAGCCACAATGCCAGGCCCACCTGTGCTGGTCAGACGAAGGGCAGCCCAGGGCATGTGGGTGGCTCAGTTGGTTGAGCATCTGCCTTCCTGGGATTGAGCCTCGCTGGGGCTCCCTGCTCAGCTTCTCCCTCTGCCCCTTCCTCACTGCTTGTGCTCTCTCTCTTGCTCTGCTGTCTCTCTCAAATAATTTAATTGAATTTAAAAAAAGATAGCGCTAGCCCCTGCCCCTTCCTCCCCAGGATACCATTGTCCCAGGCAGATGGGGAGGGTGTTACCACTCCCAGCGTAGAGAGCACCTGCTTCTACTAACACACCCCACCATGCACAACTTGTTAGAATTCGCAGCCACCCTGGGAGGCAATGTCCCCAGCAGCATCACCCCCTTTTTACAGATAAGGAAACTGAGGCTCAAAGTGGGGAAGCCCCATTCTCAAGTCCCTGCACTGGGGGTCACTGGTGGGCCCCAGGGGTACTCATGGGGCAGGAGGAAGGCAAGGTGCTGTGGAGACCTTGAGGGCCTCCCTCGCTCAATGGCCCAGACAGCCCGCCACCCTCCAATACTGACCGTGTGCCTCACGCCCTCTGCTCTGCTCATTCCCTCAGGCCACCCCACAGGACTGGCACAATCATGATCCCCATTCCACAGGTGGAGAAACTGAGGTTCATCCAGGCAAGCCATTTGCCCAGAGCCACAAAGTGCCACAAGCAGACAGGATTCTATGCAGCCGACCACTTCTAAAGCCCGGGGTCTTCCCCTCTATCTCATGCAGGTCCCTGCTCCCTTCCCTACACAGGGAGGGGCTTTGGATGCCAGAAAGTGGGGGAGGGGGGGGTCTGCCTACCAGCAACCCTCCTCCCCCATGGCAGGGGCCAGTTGTGCCACCAAGAGTAGGACAGTCAGCCTGTCACACAAAGTGCATCCTCAGCCCCATGCTGACAGCGTGCCGAAAAAGCAGTGATTATCACCACGCTGGCCTTGCAGGTGATGGGCAGCCTCGGGGAGGGGCTGAGCAGCCAAGGTGGGTGAAGTCCCTCCTCGCCTGCCTCCTGGCTGAGCAAGGGCCTCTGAGCAGCCAGCGGAAGGCTGCAGAGCGCTTCTGTCTGCCTTCTCCGGGTGCCCCGTTCCAGGCCTTGTGCTGGGCTCTGTGCACGTAGCTGCACACTTAACCAGCCCGTAGAGGTCGGCACGTCATCATCGCCCCATTTTACAGATGAGGGAAGGGAGGGGGGCACAGAGAGGATAATGAAGAAATAGGAGGAGTGGCCTCCCTAAGGGCGTGGAGCCCCTGGAGCTCCTGCACTGTAAGGGGAGTGTGGCCTGGCACAGTCTCTTTGGCAAACTGCGGGGCATTTTCTCCTAAAGCTGCATGTTCCCCTGCCCCAGATCCCCCTCCTGGGCATAGTCCCAACAGAACGCACCGGATCTGTGTGCACCAGACTGCGTGGTGCTGTGTGTATCGGCCCCAAACTGGAAACGGCCCAGATGCCATCAACGGTGGGAAGGATGAGTACACTGTGACGTAGTGTCCCACACGAGGACCGCGCAGCAGTGAGAAAGCACAACCCACCGCCCCCCAGGCGAACCCCACAGACTACCTTAAGCGGCAGAGGCCGATGCCGATGGAGATGCATGGCCGGATTCCACCCCCACCCGTACAGACACTGCGTCAGAAGTCGGGACAGCTGTTGGCTTGGGCGGGGCCGCGGGGGACTCTGGGGGACTGGACACTCTGGAATATCCCATCTCTGGGCCGCAGGGGTGTCACAGGACTGTGTTCCGTCAGTGAAAGTTCAGCTTATGATGTGTGCGGTTGCCTTCCCGGACTTTACACCCGATCCAGAGCTTCGCAGTGAAGGAACAGGTGGAGGAGCGAGGGGATGGACGGGGAACCGATGGAGGGAGGGGCAGAGTGAGCACCGTGGGGCGGGGGGGGGGGGGGCACGGCCTCGAGGCCTCCCCGGGTCACGGGGCAGGAGGGGGGCAGCTCTCACCTGCACTTTCCTCTCCGGCTTGTCCCCCCGACAGGTGAGACGGCGGCCAGCTCCATGCATTCGTCCCGCTACCCGAGCCCGGCCGAGCTGGACGCCTACGCCGAGAAGGTGGCCAACAGCCCGCTGTCCATCAAGATCTTCCCCACCAACATCCGGGTGCCCCAGCACAAGCACCTGGGCCGCACCGTCAACGGCTATGACACCAGCGGCCAGCGCTACAGCCCCTACCCGCAGCACGCCGCCGGCTACCAGGGCCTGCTGGCCATCGTCAAGGCCGCCGTCTCCTCCTCCTCCGGTGCCACCGCGCCCACCGGGCCCGCCAAAAGCGTGCTCAAGAGCGCCGAGGGCAAGCGGACCAAGCTGTCGCCGGCGGCCGTGCAGGTGGGCATCGCGCCCTACCCGGCGCCCAGCACTCTGGGGCCCCTGGCCTACCCCAAGCCGCCCGAGGCGCCCGCCCCACCGCCCGGCCTGCCCGCGGCCGCCGCCACCGCCGCCTCCGTCATCCCCCTGCCCGGCCGCGGCCTGCCCCTGCCGCCTTCCAACCTGCCCTCCATCCACAGCATCCTGTACCAGCTCAACCAGCAGTGCCAGGCCCCGGGCGCCGCGCCCGCCGCCTGCCAGGCCGTGGCCGGGCCCCACCCCAGCCCGGCCAAGCACGGCCCCGTGCCCGGCTTCCCCGGCATGGCCTACTCGGCCGCCGCCACCGGCCTGCCCGACTGCCGGAAGGGCGCCGAGCTGGGCCAGGGAAGCGCGGCGGCCTTGACATTGGCTGCGGCCACCAAGCCTGCGGGCTACGCGGACGGCGGCCTGGATTACCTGCTGTGGCCGCAGAAGCCGCCCCCGCCGCCGCCCCAGCCGCTGCGGGCCTACAGCGGCGGCACGGTGGCCAGCAAGTCCCCCGAGGCCTGCGGGGGGCGGGTGTACGAGCGGGCCAGCGGGTCGCCCCTCAACTGCGGCATGGGGCTGCCCACCGGCTTCACCGTGGGCCAGTACTTCGCCGCGCCCTGGAACAGCGTGCTGGTGACCCCCACCAGCGATTGCTACAACCCGGCGGCCGCTGTGGCGGTCACCGAGCTGGGGCCGGGGGCGGCCCGGGAGCTGGCGGGGCCCTCCGTGGAAGCCCTCTCGGGCCTGCCCAGCAAGAGCGTGTGCAACACGGCCGTGCTGAGCAGCAGCCTGCAGTCGCTGGAGTATCTCATCAATGACATCCGGCCGCCCTGCATCAAGGAGCAGATGCTGGGCAAGGGCTACGAGACGGTGGCTGTGCCCCGGCTGCTCGACCACCAGCACGCCCACATCCGCCTGCCCGTCTACAGATAAGGCCTGCCCGGCGGCCGCACGGACAGACGGACAGGGCGCCGAGCGGGGAGGCAGGCCGCGGAACAGGGTGGGCGGCGCACCGGGGCACCCGACCTCGCCCTGTGCCCGAGTGCCCATGGATGCCCACAGGGAAGCCAGGCTGGCCGCCGCTGCCGTGCGGCCACCCGATGGGGAGCAGCAGGACGACCTGGCTCCCCTAAGCCCCTCCCTGCCATCGGCTGCCCTAGGACATGGGAGGGCCCAGGGCAGCCACTGCCGTCCACCACTTCCTCCATCCAAGCTGGCAGAGGCAGGGAGAGAGAAACCACTTTAAAACAGGAATGGTTCTTTCTGGCTTTCCCAGGAGAGGGGCTCAGGCCAGGGTGGGATACAGGAGGACAGGTGACGGTCTAGAGTCAGGGTGGGGTCAGAGCGGCCCCCCGGGGGTCAGACATCTCCTGCCCCCATGAGCTCCCCAGTCTCCTGGAAAAGGAGCAGAGAGAGGGTAAAGGGAGTCACAGGGCCTACGGTGTCCCCCATTGGCCAATCCAGGTGAAGACCACTCTAACAGAGGCTCCAAGGACTACCAGGCCCCCTGCTCCTCCTCCTCCTCTAGATCCTCCCTCCCCTCCTCCCATTCCTTCCCAACACAGAATTGTACCCCCGTCCCCAATCTCTCCAAACCCTGTACTACCACCTTCCCCCTTCTCTCCGCATCTTACAGGGCTGCTGGGCACAGCTGTACAGGCTGTGCACTGCACAAGGGCACCTTGTCCAAGGAGACACCATTTGCATCCTAGACTTGTATATTTATTATGGCAATTTTCTGAATCTTGAGGAAGGGGTGCCATTTCCCCTATTCGCACAAAGGCACCACAGGGGCTAACGGTGGGCCTGCCATCTTAGACACCAGTCAGAGGGACCCTACCCTGCCTTCTTCAAGGGTTCTCCTGGGAACCAGCAAGGAGGCAACCTACTGGTTTTAGTTGGGAGACTTGATCCAACTCCTTTCCTGCGAGCTGCCCTCCAAGGCCTGCTGCACACCACTGAGGGTAGGGGCGGGGGAGGCAGGCAGGGACACCCCCCAACCCTCACCCGCTGTTACATCCCCCAGGCCCGAATTCCCCAAACCCCGGCCCCTCTGGCACTCCGGAAGCGGTACTGTATCTCTCCAAGGCCTGTTCAAGCACTAAGTGCATTTACAAATCTCTGAGAATGTTTTTTTTTTATACTAAAATTGACCATTATATTCTACTGTGAGAAGTGCAGTCTGCACTATATTGTTTTAAAAACGAAGAGAAAGAAAAAAGAAGGAAAACACAGATGGTGTCTCAGCTGTGGCATTGTTCTGTAGCTCTCGCTTTGTTCTTCCTTCCTTCCTTCCTTCCCTTAGGAGGGAAACGGGCTGCCTCCTCCCGCGCTGGCCGGGCACAGAGCCCCGAGGAAGCCGGCCGGGAGCTCCTGGCACCCACTGCTGGGCATTCCGTGCCCCACTTGCTTTGCCAGCTCTTTAGAGGTGGACGCCGGCACGTTAGCACACAGGCCGAAGGCCACTGGGCCGTGGCCAGCGATCAGTCTGCAGAGTGGTGGGGGCAGAACCAAGCCTAGGCCCCTTGGCTCATTGCCTGCAAGGTGCAGAGGCGGTCTAGGGATGGTGTCTCTCTCTCTGTCTCTCTCTCTCTCTCTCTCTCTCTCTCACACACACACACACACACACACACACACACCTCATGGTACTAAATTCCTTCCCAGCTTCTCCTCTGTGCCTGACACCCTCCAAGCTTCCATGGGCCTGACCATGCACCTCCTCCCTGGCCAGCCCAACACACATGCGCCCCAGGCCCTGGGTGCCGGGGCGTCTGCAGGAGACCACCCAGGATGCTCAGCATCTATCCAGCATTGGTGCTGGGTATTGCACATACACCACATCTCACTGGAGCCTTACCATCTCCTGTAAGGTACTAAGCCTCTGAGAGGAAGAAACTGAAGCTCAGAGATGTGAAGTGAACCTAAGGTCACACAGCAAGTCTGAAAAGTTGGGGTTTGAACCCCATGGACTCTTCCTCACATCCTGGCTCTGCCTTATCCCCTGGCAGGGAAGTCTGCCATTCAGTGGGGGAGGAGGGGAGTACCTGGAGAGCCCCCTATTTGATGCAAGTCTCCCCCTCCCATGCACAGAGCCCTACCTGGGTGCAAGGGTGGGACCCAGGCCCTTCTCAAGTGGGTCAGTAAGCCAAGCACAGCACCCGTCACACCCTGGGGAGCAGCCCAGGGGTGCTGGGTGACGAGCCAATGAGAGTCAGTGCCGCATAAGGCCACCAGGAGGGACCACAAATGGTACGAAAGCAGCTGCTTTTCTGACCTCCCAAAACAGTCTCAACCACATTACCAGGTGTGTAACCAAATCATCCCTGCTTTACAGTCGGGAACACAGAAACTGAGAACGGCCACAGGATGGTAAGAGGGAGCCAAGTTCCGGCTTCAGGTCCCACACCTCGGCCCAGGCCACCTCCAGATGCCCCAGACCTCTCCCGCAGCTTCTACCCTCACAGCAGGCTGGAATCCTGGCTTTGAAGCTTGGGGTGACCCTGAACCAGATAGGACCCGAAAGCACGGTGCAGGGACTTGGGGGCAGGGGTGGAGCAGCAGGGTCTGGGGCCAGGTTTAGGGCCAGGTGGTGGCCTGTGGCTCTGCTGTTCCCAGGGTCCAACGCTATACCAACACGGTCTCTGGGTAGTCCAGGTCCCCTTGTCCTGAACTCCCTGCCAGGCCCACCCACGCAGGGGCATCAGGAGTGCAAGGAAGCAAGACTGGAGTCACCCTCCCGTCAGGTCCCTCCCATTTAGAGATGTGGGCGGAGGGCCCACCTCTGATCTGGGAAAAGCTCGATGGCTGTGGCGGGGTCTGCAGCTCTGTGCACAGGACAGTGGGGACACGTGACACAGACAGTCTGGGCCGGGCCCCAGGGTCCAGCTGGGGTCCCAGCCCTCAGCTAACACCGGCTCCCCGGGTGCCTTGGCCGGGCACCTCCCTGGGAAGGGGGCTAATTGGTCTCAAAGCAGGCCCGGCCTTCATTCATAGAATCACCTTGGACTACCTGCCACACTGGGGGGCAGCGCAGGTGACGACAAGGAATCGCCGTCAATGCTACAATGGCCCGCGGTCACCGCAGGCAGACCCGTCCTCGGGCTCGGCGCTAGACGGTATCTAGTCCCCTCGTAACTACCCGGCACGACAGGTGCAGGTCCCCACATGGCAGGTGAGCCCAGGAGGCCCCCAGGAGGGCAATCAGTTTGCCCCAAGGCAGCTGAGGGTGGGGAACAGAGAAACAGCTGGGGCAGGACCCGGGCCCGTCGGAACGGCTGCACTGCGCAGAGAACAGAAAATATTTGGGCCAAGCCCCAACTATGGCCAAGTTGGCTCCCGCACACAGGTCCGGCCTTGGGGGCCGCACCCCTGGCTGCAGGACTCCGTGCCGGGTGAGGGGGCGGGGGAAGAACCTGCCATTTCCTGCCCCCCACCTCAAGCAGAGCTGCA
This sequence comes from Canis aureus, assembly GCF_053574225.1. Classification (NCBI taxonomy): domain Eukaryota; kingdom Metazoa; phylum Chordata; class Mammalia; order Carnivora; family Canidae; genus Canis; species Canis aureus. The sequence continues at coordinate 20,893,894 of NC_135637.1, read as the reverse complement.
CGCCTTCCTCTGTCCTTAAGTCTCTCGTGGGGACACGGCTCCTTCTCTCCCTTTGGTGTCTTGGGCTCACACCCCTTCGGGCTGAGCTGTCCCACACGGTCCCCAGGTGTGGCGGGCACATAACCTGCCCGGGGTTACACCTGCTGTCAGCAGCAGCTGCCAGGAGATCATCGCCCCGTCTTACAGGGACATCAGAGTGGCCCTGGCAAACACCTGAGTGGAGGGGACTCGGGGGACACTCACCCTTCCTGGGTAGCTCTGAGCTTTCCCGACTCCTCCGCAGGCCTCTGGAGAGGGGAGACAGACAAGGTCACCCCCTGAACTCCCCTGGCAACGGCCTGCTGACTTCCAGCCTGCCCTCGGGCTTCCACCTGCGCCCGGACTCCACCCCCACGTGGGTTCCACGCGCACCCTGTCCCCCCGCACCGCACTGTGCCTGTGCAACCCAGGCCGCCTTAAAGGACCCTTGTGGTCCCCACCTGCCCCCCACCCCCCGTACGGGTCTGGAAGGTGGGGCAGCCAGGGGTACTGCTGGACAAAAGGATTTTTTTATTATCATTCATGAGAGACACACACAGAGAGAGAGAGGCAGAGACACAGGCAGAGGGAGAAGCAGGCTCCACGCAGGGATTCCAGGATCACGCCCTGGACTGAAGGCGTCGCCAAACCACTGAGCCACCCGGGCTGCCCGACAAAAGGATTTCTATTTAAATCGCCACCATCACCTAGCGGGAAGGGAGGAGGCAGGAAAGCTGGCCTCAGTTTCTCCATATGTGACCCTGGGGTGGGGGGGACTTGTGTGGCCTCTCTGAGCCTCAATTCCAGATCTGGCAAAGGAGGTGGTGGCCTCTGAAGGATGGGGATGTCACCCAGGATGTGTGATCAGGATGACAGGGCAAACGAGTCCCGTGAGAGGGACCCACCTGAGGGCAGTGGGGTCTAGAGGTTTGAGGCTCAGACAGTCCTGGTTCCAGTCCTGACCCTGCCTGTCATGAGCATGTGGCCTTTGGCAAGGAACCACCCCTCTTTGAGCTGCCTATGTCTCCACTGCCAAGAGAGACTGATATTACAAGCACATTACAACCATGTGGGGTTGAAAATAGGAAATAAGTGGTCAAGTCCCCTAGGGAATGAAGAACAGCGTCAGCTTGGGGCAAGATGCCCAAAAAGTTAGGCTTGTTATTTCTATCATCATCTGGTCCAGCTGCAGTCACTTTGGAAAATGGGTTCCCAGGTTAAAAAGAGTTAGAGATAACAGATGCATCCCCTTCCCCCACCTTAGAGATGCACAATTTCATTAGCATATTAAAGGCTCTAAAAAGTCCTGCAGGCAAGGTACGCTTTTGGCTTTAACCCAGCTTTTCCCTAATATTTTTGATCACCTGAGTGTTTGTTTCTATTCATTAGGAACAAATACTTAAGAAAACAGAGTCCTACCTCTTGTGTTGCAATTAGCGAAACTGAGTAAGTCCCTTCTTCTCTCTAGTGATGTGTAGCCCTCAGTTTCCCCAGTTGGCACTGGAATCCAACCCTGACCCAGAGTCATGGGCCTCAATTCTGGGGCCACCGCATTCTAATTGGTCTTTGTCCACTGTGCTGAGATAGGCCCAAAGGAGGGAAAGGACCCCCAAGGACAGAAGGAAGCCCTCATCTGACAAGCGGGGGTGGGTACCCCTATTTTGAAAATAACAAAAGTGAACTTCAGAGAGGGAAGGCAACTCACCTGAGGGCACACAGCATCTAGGTTCTAGACTCCCCAGAGGCAGATCTGGGTCACCTTCTCTCCTGGTTGGGAGGTGAGGGAATTCTGAGTCTAACAGCCTCAGGGCACACCTAGTGGGGAGCTCAGCTGGGGCCTCTTCCCAACCAGACTGGCTGGTTCCAGTTCCCCAGGGCCTCTTCTGAGGAGGCCCCTGGGTGTGACTACAGCGGCCCCTGGTGGCCAATCTCCAGGATCAGCAGTCCCACCCTGCGCAGGCGAAGGCTGATCTGTGGTATCCCTCGCGCTCAGCCCAAAAGGAGGGGGGGAGGGGGGGATTGGGGGTGGTAAGGGACTCTCTGATGTCACTGAGCACGTGGAGATGCTGGGAAGACTCTGCTGGAGTCAGGGTACGCGTCTGGGTTCCAGTCCCAGCTCCCCCCAACCTCCCCTGTCCTCACCTGTTAGAACCCACTACAGGCTGTTCTCAGGGAGAAATGGATGTGCACACGCTTTGGAAAAACACTAGGCAAGAAAAAAATTCTGCCAATCCCCTAGGAGGGTTTTCCTTCCAGGACAGAGGGGGGCAAATCCTGACCCCACTGCATCTAGGCTGTGTGTCTACTTCGTTGGAGCTCACTTTCTTCATCTGTAACAGAGGGATCAAAATATATTCTGGTATCTGCCTGATTTGGGCAAGGTATCAGGAAACCCTGACTCGTTGGTTTAAATGAAAAAGCAAAACTATCATCTCCAACAATCATAAGAAGCGCTGTAGGGCGGCCCCCAGGGCTGGGTTAATTCAGCAGCTCAATGGTATCATTGAAGACCCCTTTCCATCTTTCTATTCCACCAAGCCCCTTCAGGGTCACAGAATGGCTGCTGGAGTTCCAGGCATCACATCACAGACCTGACAGTGCCCAGCAAAGGGGAAGACCCTGTCTTCCTATATTTCTCTTATTTTCCCAGAATCCCCCTCCTTCAGCAGACTTCCCTTTTTGTCTCATAGGTCAGAACTGGCTCACGTGGCAATTCCTCAACCAATCCCTAGTAAGGGAAATAGAGTCACAGTGGTTGGCTCAGGGAAGCCCCTGACTGGAGTGAACAAACCAGATGCTGTGAAGAAGAGGGGTGGCGGCCTGGGAGAGCCATCAAACACCTGACCCTCATTCCCACACATGGTTCCTGAGATGCGAACACCAAACACTGTGCACAGTGCCCAGCACTCTGTTCACCTGCTTCCTCCTCTCTGTGATTCACCCCCAGGAACAGAAGATGCCCAGCCCGCCTCCCTCCCCGGGCTTGGGTCTCCACGGCCAGCGCCCCTTCCACCCTGTCCCCTACTGCCACCACCAGCCCTCCTTTCGCTTGATCTCATAAGCTGGGGTGGGGGGTAGACAAAGATCTCCCCATTGGCCATGATGGCTGAGGGCTCCTAAAAATTAAAAGGTAGGAAGTACACGGTTTTCATGCAAATTCTTTCACCAGGGAGTCAGCAGTTACTGACATTATGAACAGAGGCCTGCAGTCTTGAACGGCTCCGGCTCCATCCAAACAACCGAATGATCAGAATACACCGGATTCCGGGCAAGGCGTGGAGACTGCCGGCTAAGACGTTATTGCATTCGGAAATGTCAGAAGTATGCTTTCCAGGGAGATGAACAGTGTGGTTGAAAATGGCTTTTGATTTTTAAAAAATCCCCAGCATTCATCTAAAACAATAATAACAGCTAATAATAACAGGGCATGTAATAATGAAGTATTCATAGGCATAAGAGGTAATTGTTCAATTAAGATCTGAGGGTTTCGGAGACTGTCTTTTCTGATGGGGTCCCATTGTTTTTGACTCTAGTAGCACTAATTATTTCCCAGTAGTGCTTTAAACTTGAGATGAAAAAAGCCCTCCTGTCAAATATGACATACGAGTGCTTTATCATTATTAAATACACATACACGCACATAATAAGAAATCCGGGTTGGAATAAAGTTAGGGGTATGCTCAGAGAGAGAGGAGGCTTGTAAATGGGAGCCGACAGTCTCGGGGGGCTTGGCAAAAGTGGCGGGCCACAGCCAGGGTCTTCGGGGCAGAGGGGCGCTGGCCTTGCCACCTGTCACCACCCCTCGGGGGGCAGAGTGTTCTCTTTCCAGGATGGGCTCCAAGGGCAGAAAGTGGGTGTTCGAATCCCACCTCCACTGCCTCCCAGCCGGGTGCCCTGGGCATGTCTTCGCCTCTCTGAGCCCTGGTTTCCTCATCTAAAACAGGGGGTGCAGTGGACACTGCAGCCCTTCGCTATTGCCACAGAAATCGATGCCGGCCCTTAAGAAAACAAAACAAAACAAGACAAAACAAAACAAAACAAAAAAAGGGATCCCTGGGTGGCGCCGCGGTTTGGCGCCTGCCTTTGGCCCAGGGCGCGATCCTGGAGACCCGGGATCGAATCCCACGTCGGGCTCCCGGTGCATGGAGCCTGCTTCTCCCTCTGCCTGTGTCTCTGCCTCTCTCTCTGTGTGACTATCATGAATAAATAAATAAAATCTTTAAAAACAAAACAAAACAAAACAAAACACCCCTCATAGGCCTACGAAAACCATTCTTTCACAGCATCTTTGGTGCTCCCGCGGTGTGAGCGGGCTGGCTCTGCTCCACGGATCTCTCAGCCTGCGGGCGGGCGGGCGGGGCGGGGCGGGGCGGGGGCGCCCAGCAGGCGTCTCTGCCCACAGCCCGCTGGTCAACACGGAGCGCTGCGCCAGGCCAGGGTGCTCAGCTCTGCTCTGCCCAGTGGGAGGAGGCCATCCGCCAAGGCCCGGGCGCCCACACCCTCCAGCGCACCTCTCCTGCGGAAGCCCCCACAGTCCACCCTCGGCCCCTGCGGCCTGCGGGAGCCCGCGCCGCCCCCGGCTCCAGCCCGCGGCCCACAGGACCTGCCTGCCCCTGCGAGTCCTCTCCACTGCGGGGATGAGCGGGCGTCGGGAAACAGGCCTGCGCCTGCGCGGACGCGGGGGGGGGGGGGGGGGCACCTTTCCCCATTGGTCCATTGGCCCTAGGACCTTGTGGCTCCCTGCCCGCTGATTGGCTGGAGCGTGAGACACGTGACAAGGTTCTGGCCAATAACACAGAGGGGCGGTCGCTCAGGGAAAGGCTTCCTGCTTCATAAGAAAGAGATGCAAGAAGGACCGCCATTGCTGTCCTCGCGCCAGCGTTACCCTTCTCCCCGCATCACTGCCCCCCCACCATCGCTCTCCCCCCACCATCGCTCTCCCCCCACCATTACTCTTCCCCCCGCCATTACTATCCCCCACCATTACTCTTCCCCCGCCATTACTCTGCCCCACCAGCAATACTCTCCCCGCCATTACTCTCCCCCCCGCCATTACTCTCCCCCCACCATTACTCTGCCCCACCATTGCTCTCCCCCCACCATTGCTCTCCCCCACCATTACTCTCCCCCCACCATTACTGTTCCCCCCCCGGCCATTACTCTGTCCCACCAGCAATACTCTCCTCCCGCCATTACTCTGCCCCGCCATTACTCTCCTCCACCAACATTACTCTCCCCCCGCCATTACTCTGCCCCACCATTACTCTCCCCCCACCATTACTCTCCTCCCGCCATTACTCTGCCCCACCAGCAATACTCTCCCCCCACCATTACTCTCCCCCCACCATTACTCTCCCCCACCATTACTCTCCCCCCGCCATTACTGTTCCCCCCCCCGCCATTACTCTGTCCCACCAGCAATACTCTCCTCCCGCCATTACTCTGCCCCGCCATTACTCTCCTCCACCAACATTACTCTCCCCCCGCCATTACTCTGCCCCACCATTACTCTCCCCCCACCATTACTCTCCTCCCACCATTACTCTGCCCCACCAGCAATACTCTCCCCCCACCATTGCTCTCCCCCCACAATTACTCTCCCCCTGCCATTACTCTCCTCCCGCCATTACTCTGCCCCACCATTACTCTCCCCCCGCCATTACTCTTCCCTCCGCCATTACTCTGCCCGACCAGCAATACTCTCCCCCTGCCATTACTCTCCCCCCGCCATTACTCTCCCCCCGCCATTACTCTTCCCCCGCCATTACTCTGCCCCACCATTGCTCTCCCCCCACCATTGCTCTCCCCCACCATTGCTCTCCCCCCACCATTACTCTCCCCCACCATTACTCTCCTCCCACCATTACTCTGCCCCACCATTGCTCTCCCCCCGCCATTACTCTTCCCTCCGCCATTACTCTGCCCGACCAGCAATACTCTCCCCCCACCATTACTCTGCCCCACCATTGCTCTCCCCACACCATTGCTCTCCCCCACCATTACTCTCCCCCCACCATTACTCTCCCCCACCATTACTCTCCCCCACCATTACTCTCCTCCCACCATTACTCTGCCCCACCATTGCTCTCCCCCCGCCATTACTCTTCCCTCCGCCATTACTCTGCCCGACCAGCAATACTCTCCCCCCGCCATTACTCTCCCCCCACCATTACTCTGCCCCACCATTGCTCTCCCCCCCACCATTGCTCTCCCCCCGCCATTACTCTCCCCCCGCCATTACTCTTCCCCCGCCATTACTCTGCCCCACCAGCAATACTCTCCCCCTGCCATTACTCTCCCCCCCGCCATTACTCTCCCCCCACCATTACTCTGCCCCACCATTGCTCTCCCCCCACCATTGCTCTCCCCCACCATTACTCTCCCCCCACCATTACTCTCCCCCACCATTACTCTCCTCCCACCATTACTCTGCCCCACCATTGCTCTCCCCCCGCCATTACTCTTCCCTCCGCCATTACTCTGCCCGACCAGCAATACTCTCCCCCCGCCATTACTCTCCCCCCACCATTACTCTGCCCCACCATTGCTCTCCCCACACCATTGCTCTCCCCCACCATTACTCTCCCCCCACCATTACTCTCCCCCACCATTACTCTCCCCCACCATTACTCTCCTCCCACCATTACTCTGCCCCACCATTGCTCTCCCCCCGCCATTACTCTTCCCTCCGCCATTACTCTGCCCGACCAGCAATACTCTCCCCCCGCCATTACTCTCCCCCCACCATTACTCTGCCCCACCATTGCTCTCCCCCCCACCATTGCTCTCCCCCACCATTACTCTCCCCCCACCATTACCGTTCCCCCCCCGCCATTACTCTGTCCCACCAGCAATACTCTCCTCCCGCCATTACTCTGCCCCGCCATTACTCTCCTCCACCAACATTACTCTCCCCCCGCCATTACTCTGCCCCACCATTACTCTCCCCCCACCATTACTCTCCCCCCGCCATTACTCTGCCCCACCATTACTCTCCCCCCACCATTACTCTCCTCCCGCCATTACTCTGCCCCACCAGCAATACTCTCCCCCCACCATTACTCTCCCCCCACCATTACTCTCCCCCACCATTACTCTCCTCCCACCATTACTCTGCCCCACCATTGCTCTCCCCCCACAATTACTCTCCCCCTGCCATTACTCTCCTCCCGCCATTACTCTGCCCCACCATTACTCTCCCCCCGCCATTACTCTTCCCTCCGCCATTACTCTGCCCGACCAGCAATACTCTCCCCCTGCCATTACTCTCCCCCCACCATTACTCTCCTCCCGCCATTACTCTGCCCCACCATTACTCTCCCCCCAGCCATTACTTTCCCTCCGCCATTACTCTCCCCCCCACCGCCAATACTCTCCTCCCGCCAATACTCTCCTCCCGCCATTACTCTGCCCCACCATTACTCTCCTCCACCAACATTACTCTCCCCCCGTCATTACTCTCCCCCCCGCCATTACTCTCCCCCCCGCCATTACTCTCCCCCCCCGCCAATACTCTCCTCCCGCCATTACTCTGCCCCACCATTACTCTCCTCCACCAACATTACTCTTCCCCCCGCCATTACTCTTCCCCCCGCCATTACTCTCCCCCCGCCATTACTCTGCCCCACCAGCAATACTCTCCCCCACGAACATTACTCTCCCCCCGCCATTACTCTCCTCCCGCCATTACTCTGCCCCACCATTACTCTCCCCCCAGCCATTACTTTCCCTCCGCCATTACTCTCCCCCCCCCCCCCGCCAATACTCTCCTCCCGCCATTACTCTGCCCCACCATTACTCTCCTCCACCAACATTACTCTCCCCCCAGCCATTACTCTCCCCCCCACCATTACTCTCCCCCCACCATTACTCTCCCCCCCCCAATACTCTCCTCCCGCCATTACTCTGCCCCACCATTACTCTCCTCCACCAACATTACTCTTCCCCCCGCCATTACTCTCCCCCCGCCATTACTCTGCCCCACCAGCAATACTCTCCCCCACGAACATTACTCTCCCCCCGCCATTACTCTCCTCCAGCCATTAGTCTACCACACCAGCAATACTCTCCCCCCACCAACATTACTCATCCTGCCAATATTACTCTGCCCTCCTGCATTACTCTTCCCCCACCATTACTCTCCTCTCACCATCAGTCCACCTACAAGCATTACTCTCCTCCCACCATTACTTTTTCAATCAATATTACTCTCCTCGACATTACTTTTTTCTCACCAATATTACTTTCTCATCATTACTTTTCTCACCAACATAAATCTTCCACACCAGTATTACTCTCCTCTCACCAATCTTACTCTCCCCCACCAACATTACTCTTTCCACCAATATTACTCTCTCCCCACCATTATTCCATCCACCTGCACTCTTTCCCTACCAATAGTACTTTCCACTAATACTCTCCTCAGCAATATTACTCTTTCCCAGAATCTTACTCTCCCCACAACATTACTCTTTCCCACCAATATTACGCTCCCCACCATTATTCATTCCCACCAACATTACTCTTTCCCTCCAAAATGATGCTCCCCACACCTACACTCTCTCCTCCCTACTAACACTACTCTTCCCCCCGCTAATGCTACCCCCGGCATTACTCCCCCATCCAACCAACATTACTTTTCCCTTATTCCCTTCAACTCTATCTTTTCCCTCCACTCTAAGCTCATCCACATCTCTTAAGCTCACACCACCACTGCCACCCTGAGTCTGGCCTCCAACCATTACCCTAAATACCACCTTTGTAAAAAAAAAAAAAAAAAATACCACCTTTGTCACTACCACAGCTCCTCATTCTCATCCCTGGCCCCCACCAGCATTTCTGAGCTCCCCCATCTCCCACTGTTATCCCCATAGCCATTACCACTCACCATCATTCCTACCACCTTCACCATCAGTGAATGAACATTTATTTGGCACCGACAAATCCCAGACCCTTTACAGAACACACTGAAGGCATGGCCCCACCCCAAGGGCCCCGGCCCCTCAGCAAAGCCACCACACTGCTGCTTGGGGTGCTGTGTGCAGCCTAGGGCATAGGCTGGGGCTGGGCGTTGGCCAGCAGTGACCTGGAATGGCGTCCTCAGGCCTTTGCCAGGTTCCTTTTGGGGGCGAGGACCACACCACTTTCCTGAGAGCAGAGCAAATAAATAATGGAGAGGCAGGGGTCTGAGCCCCTGCGGGCAGAGAGGCCCTGGCATTGGCTTAGTGACTCCATGGGAGTGAGACGGGCAGTCAGCAGCCTCACACCCCCGGTGGGGAGGTGGAGCTGAGGGCAAGGGCCTGGGGACCAGAGGGTCCTGGGGCCTCCCCTTCATCTCCGTCTGGCCCTCGCCTCTGGAGGTCAAAGGAGCATGTGGAGGACACCCAGGGAGGCATTGCTGAAGTGCAGGTGGAGTAGAAACAGGCAGGTGGAGGGATGAGCTTGGGCTGCAGACCAGAGACCCTGTCCCATCGCAGCCCCTAGAGGGGAGCATCGTCAGTCCTCCACTTTGGGGGGTAACTCTGCTGGTGGCCATCGCAGCTGGGGTTCCCCATGTTGTCCAGAGGCACCACCACCTCGTCCGGGTTCGAGTTCTTGTTCAGCTCCACCACGCGCGGAACCACCGAGGACCAGCGATCTGTCGTGAGCATGGCAGGGAGGTGTGAGGGCGGGTGGAGGAGGTACACATGTAGTGCGTGCCTACTATGTACTCAGCACTCCACAGTGACCTAAAGGGGGAGGACTATCACCCTTATTTTACAAAGGTGGAAACTGGGGCTCAGAGAGGTCTAGGCACCAAACCCAGGAGCACCAAGGAGTAAACGGAATTCAAGCCCAGGTCAGAATGCCTGAGTGCCTGCGTCCTGTCCACTGTGTCTCATGTACCCAGTGTAGGGGAAGGGAGCCCCAGACGCTCACGAGCAGCAAAGGCCAAAACTCACTGGCCAGCCCATCGGGCCCTCCCATTCTACAGACAGGACCAGTGAGTCTCTGGAAGAGGATAGGACTGCTCAAAGCAAATCAGAGACCAGCATAACCAGGGCTCCCCCTCTGCACCTCTGGATCTCCCTCACTATACTCCCCACCTCCCCTTCACTCACCCCTCCGGAGGCGGCCCACGGTGTGTGAGAAGCCATAGTACTGGTAGTTCTCGCTCTTGCCTGGGTCCTCATTAATGATGCCCAAGTTCTGGTTCCAGTGAGACCAGTTCACCTCGTCCACCCTGGCAGGGCCACAGCAAACATAAGGGTCAGGGAGAGCCACCACCCAGATAGCACCCCTTCCTCACCCCCAGGCAGCCTCCCTGCTCCAGCCCCCCTTCCTCCTCCTTTGCCTAAAAATTCTGATAAAATACACATAACATAAAATTTGCCATTTTAACCATTTTTAAGTATACGATTTACTGGAATAAATATATTCCCCCCACCTCGTGTCTTGTCACCATCACCGCTAACTATTCCCAATATTTACCATCACCCCAAACAGAAATTTTGTACCCACCATACAGTAAGTCCCACTACCCCTCCTGCCAGCCCCCCCGTAATTTGTGTTCTTTCTGCTATGTGGATTTGCCTATCCTGGACATCTCGCAGAAATGGAATCCTATACTGTGCGGCCTTTTGCATGTGGCTGCTTTCACACAGCATTTCAAGGCTCATCCACGCTGAAGCATGCATCAGGACTTCAGTCCTTTTTATGATGGACGCATGAGTTTTGCTTATCTGTTCATCTGCAATGGCCACCCTGCCTCTTGACACCCTCTCCTCGTATTTATGGGACACCCTGGCAAAAGTGGTGGCAGCTTCTTGGGCCCAAACTGGCTCGATTTAATTTCCCCCTTGTAAAATTATTTTTCTAAAAAGATCTTATTTATTTATTCATGAGAAACACACAGAGCGAGGCAGAGACAGTCAGAGGGAGAAGCAGGCTTCCTGTGGGGAGCCCAATGTGGGACTCGATCTCAGGACTCTGGGATCATGACCTGAGCCAAAGGCAGACACTCAACCACTGAACCTCCCAGGCGCTGTAAAATTATTTTTTGTTGTTTTCATTTGACCCCCATAGTCAGAGCCATTTCTACACATCATGACCCAGCATGGAAGGTACATTCACTGTTCCACTTTTACAGATGCAAAAACCCAGGCTCATTTCACACTGTTCATGCAAGGACACAAAGCTGACAAATTAGAGTCAGGAAACTGAATAGGACCAACCGGCTGGCCTATGAGGTGGGTGCAATCACTTTCCCCACATCACAGATGAGGAAACTGGCTTTGCCTGACTCCAAACATGACAGTTGTACTCTAGGTACTCTATGAAAATATTCACCCAGGGGTTTCCCTAAGAAGCGGGCACTCCCTGAGCATCTGGGCAATGGCCCAAGTCCTTCGATCAAATCCACACAGCTTGCTTGGGGGGGGGGGTGCTATGATCCACTGAAGAAACTCAGGCTGGGAAGGAAACCGTCTTACCCAAGATCACTCCAAAGACCTGAACTCCAGTGGGACCCATTGGGCCTCAGTGGCTCAAGAAGTTGCGGTGGGTAGAAAAGGTCAGGAGACTCGAGCCCCACAGGATGGTTCCGCCCCACCTGCCCCGCCTCACCTGAAGCACCACCTGCGGTCTGGAGTGCCGTCCGAGCTCTTTCCCACAGTCACCATCTCACCAGAGCGGAAGGCCTTCCTCAGGAACACGGGGAAGGACCGCTCGATGTCCAGGATGGTGGTGGCCCACTGCAGGGAGGGACAGAGGGCAGGATTGGTGAGCCTCCCCCCACCAGCACCTGCTGCCCCCATGGCAGAAATGATGCGCACCCCACCTCTCCGGAAGCAGGGTCCTACATTCAGATACGCACGGGGTCCGGCAGGAGCACAAATGAGTGAAGCAGGACCAGAGGTAGGAAGGCCATAGCCCAGGCCCCGTGACACATGTACTATGTCACCACTTGGTGTTGGGAACACCAGGGAGGGTTGAAGACTGGGGCAAACCAGGGAGCACAAGTCCGGTGGAGCAAGCAGCTGCCTCTCATCCTCCCCAGGGCATTGCTGGAAAGGAACGTGGGCCCACCGTGCCAGGCTTCCAACTTTTGAGAAAGGCCAGAAATCAGGCTTTTACAGAAAATCTCTTGATTTTAAAATTCTGCATTCTTCTTCTTTTAAATATGACAAAACAGAAAACGTAAATCTTTGCGGGTCAAACCCAGTCCATAGGTTGCCACTTTGCATCTTATGAGTTACACCCCGTGGAGAAACTGAGGCCTGAGGAAGTAAGCGGTATGCATAAAGATTAAGAGCAGCGAGGTGTTTCCCCAGACCCACAACAGGGAGGATGGTCTTGGGGCTTTTTTTTTTTTCTTATTGCACCATTTCCTTGAAATGCACTGAATCAAGGAAAATGTGGCTGATACGTTCCTGGCCTAGTGATAGCGCTGTTTATTGTGAACGCCCAGGTTTGTGAGCTGCACGGGGCTTGAGAGGGCTGTGACCCCCTGAGCCATTGCCTTCTAGAATTGCATAGAAAACTTTTATAAATAGAGAGAGCAGCTCCCCTGTGCCAATGAGGCCCATGTCCACGTTGGCTTCTCAGGGGCAGTGGAGCCTGGCTACATCTGGGCTGGTAAAAAAGCCCCTCCGATGGGGACACTGTCACTTCCCGGCACAGCAGTGGCCTGCATCTATGCCAGCCCTGTCTCTTGGGCTGTGGGGAAGCTCAGAAGCTGCCCTTGGGGTTATTGCAGGGCTCCTGCTGAAATACTGACACTCTGAGCATTCCCTGTGCCAATGGAGCTCACTCAGTGGTGCGAGGTGCAGCTGACTGTGCCTGGACTGGCACACAGCAGGCTGGACCACAAGGTGAGTCTGAGACCACTGCTGGCAGCCAGGCACAAAGCCACCTGGAAATGGACTAGGCGGTTCTGGGAAGCAGGTGGCAGCCTCCAATGTCCATTTTACGACAGGGATGCAGTCAGAAGGAGATGGCATAGCTTGCCCTGAGCGGAGGGCCAAGGAGGTGCAGTGAGTCAGGTCTCCCTGTTTTGGAAGAAGCTGGTGGCTGGCGGGGTGGGGACGAGGGTCCCAGGGCGTCACCTGCAGCTTCCAGATATGCTTGCTCTCCTTGGAGACCTGGCCCACTGTCTCCCCCATGAGGGCGATGAGCATGTTGAGGAGCAGCACGAAGGTGAGGATGATGTAGGTGACGAGCAGGATGATGAAGACCACGGGGTACTTGGTGCTGCTCAGCATCTCCAGGTCACCCATGCCGATGGTCAGCTTGAAGAGGTCCAGGAGGAAGGTGCTGAATGTCTCGCTGTCACGGCAGGACGGGTATGTGGGCACCGTGCAGTTGGTGTGGTCCTCGCTGCACACCTTCATGTTGGCACATGGGTTCAGAAGGGACACCAGGGCTGTGGGAGGGACAGGGTGACATTTGCTGAGTGACAACACGCACTGACAGGTGGAGAGCACCATTCTCATTCAACATAAGGGACAGCTGAGGCTTGGTGAGGGGAGTGCGCTGGCCCCAGGTCACCCAGCATATGAGCTGAGCCAAATGTCCAAAGCCTTTGCTCTTTCTGCAAACTCTTGCTAACAAGGAAGAGGTTCCTGGGATCTAGTCCAGCGGTTCTCAACCAGGGGCCACGTTTCCCCTAGGGGACATCTGGCGATGCTTGGTTGTCACAACCAGAGAGGCAGCGCTCCTGATACTTAGTGGGGAAAAGCCAGGGATGCTGCTGGACAGGACCTTGCACAGGACGGTGCCCACAGAGCATTATCTGGCCCAAAGGGTCAACAGGGCCAAGGCTGGAAAACCCTAATCTAGCCTATTGCTGGTAGAGGTCCCAGCATTCCCGGGGGCAGACCCTCTAATATGCTCCTATTTCCTTCACAGATGAAAGGTGCGAGCTAAAACCCAGGGTCAGCCCTGACTGTTCTAGAAGTCATGCCTGCCAAAGCCTTTGCCCCCTCATCCCTTCCCGCTGAGCCCAAACGAAGCTTCAGGATCTTTCTCAACACGGTTCAGCAGCAACAACTTCCCCTACGATGTCCAGGGCAGGGAGCATAGGGAGGCTGAGCCCCTCGGTCGGCAGGGCATACAATCTCATGGTGCCTTCGTCCTGGGATTATGGCGAGCACACTTCAACCCACAGGATATCGCTGTTCAGGTGTGTAGCAGCTGCTGACACGTGTACTGAGGATTCTGAGACCTTATTTGACCTCATCTAACCTTATCTGGACCTATCAGAAAAAATCACTCTGTGATACATTAGTGATGTGTGCCATGGGCACAAAATGCACATGTGTCATGTTTGTGTTAGCTCAGCCTCAGAAGAGGGATCTAGTGACCCTTAGCAGGAGAAGCCTTGGAACACGCTGACCACTCAGTTGCTAATTTAACCTCTAAGAGTCTGCTTCAGTTTCAACAATTAGGACCACAGTAGGGCTGACTCTGGGACCTGAACCCCAAAACATCATGGAACCCTTGACCCTCTGTCTAGTTCTTCCCAGTCCAAACCCTGGGAGGGGGCAGCTGTGTCCTGTCCCTATATCCCCAGCTAACGGTACAGTTCAGCTTCCTCCAAATTCCAAGCAGAGCCTTGGGACTCTCTGGGTTAAAGTATCACCACCACCAGACTCCTGCTTCAGTGCTCATCCCCAAAACAACCTCCTCAGATGTGAACATGGCCTGGTGAAGCCTGAAATAGCCACTCCCTTTTGGATGCCAGGCATTGATGGCAGCTCACGCACCTCTTGGGGACCAGCCCAGTGGCTCAGTCAGTTTCCCCATTCCTGACCCTTGCCCCATGGCCTGTGCCACTGAGGTCTGCTGGCATCATGACATCATGGAGAAGGCATATTGGAGACAGCCAGAATTGACCTGAACTGGTAGATTAAGTATTAAAATTCACCCTTCCCTCCATCCACATTCCTTCAATGTGACTTTGTGCGTCTTTCCATCAAGAGGTAGAATCTATTTCACCACCTTTGAGCAAGGCTGGCCTGTCACTTGCGTTGGCCGACAGAGTGAAGCAGAAGTGATGCCCGGCAGTGACCCTGAACACTTCCACTTACATTCTCAGAACCCTCAGACCATGATGTGAACAAGCCCAAGCTGACTGGAGGATGGATGGCCACGGGGAAGAGAGTGAGGTCACCCCCACCGAGGCCATCCTCACTAGACCCTCCAGCCAGCAGCCAAACCACAGGCAACTGCAGACACAGGAGCTCATGGGAATGGGCCGAACCTGGCCCGGGTCAGCACGACTGCCCAGCTGACCCCAAGATTTGTGAGCAATAATAAACAGAGGTTATTCAGGGCACCTGGGTGGCTCGGTCACTTGAGCCTCTCCCTTTGGCTCAGGTCATAATCCCGGGGTCCTGGGATTGAGCTCTAAACGGGACTCCCTGCTCAGCGGGGAGCCTGCTTCTCCCTCTCCCTCTGCCCCTCCCCACCACTTGTGCTTGCACTCGTTCTCTCAAATAAAATCTTTTTAAAATAATAAATAAATAAATAAATAAATAAATAAATAAATAAATAAATAGTGGTTGTTTTAACTCCTAAATTCGGATGGCTTCTGAATAATAATAATAATATTATTATAATATTATATATTATAATAGCTATAATAATAATAATAGCAATAATAGCTAACACACCAGTTTTACCAATTCCTAGCTTAGGAACTTAGGCAAGTTATTTAACTTTTCTAAGCCTCAGTTTTCTTACCTGGAAAGGGGACAATAAAAGAAGGCACTTACTTCGCAGTCCCATCGATGGCAATTAATGAGGCGGGGATGGGACAGGACTCAGCCCAGTGCCTGGCACCTGGGGAGAACCTAGCACAGGCTCACTGTTGTCCTCCACATACCGCGGCTGCCCTTCCAGTCCTGGCGCCACCCCCACCAAGTTCCCATGGCTACCCAGAGCTCACCTGAAGCATAGCCGATCATGAAGAGCAAGTAGACCAGAAGGAAGCGGAAAAGGTCTTTGAAGAGGATCTAAAAACCCCAGTGGGAATATGGAGACAAAGATGAGATGCATGGTTTCTCGCTTTCCCGACTTCTCCATCCCAAGTGTTCCGACCTCCCCCCTTGTCCCTTCCCACCTCCAGTGATATCCAGACCCTGCCAGTGGCCCTCACAGTGCCCCAGGTCCTTTGGGCTGAGGGCACCATCTACATGTGCAAGCTGCACATCTACATTGCCTGTGTGACTCCCTCCAGGGACACACATTCCAGAGCGTTCCATGGCCCATACCTTCTGGATCATGATGCTATAGGTTCCTGTCAGCTTCAACCCACGGGTAAAGTAGAGGGCATTCATCCAGCCCAGGACCAAGGCAAAGACCATGACAGCCAGGTAGGCTTCAATTCCCGCCAGGTAGAGGGCCGCTGAGACAATCACTAACACGGAGTAGATGAAGCTATGGGCAGTAGAGGCCATGAGAGGGTCCAGAGGGGAGAGAGGACAGTGAGGCCCCAGAGGAGTAGACATGCCCCCAAGCCCTCCAGGAGACCAGAACACCCAGATGCCTTCTGGATCCCCAGAAGAGAAACAAAAGTGAATTCACTGGGTTCCCCAGCATTCTGTTCAGCAGAATGCTCAATTAGGTGACAACTAATGCATGTGTAATGGCTCTGAGGCCCCACATGATCCCACAGTGATGCTCTTTGGAATTGCTAGAGAAAGTGTGTTGAGTGGAGATCTTGTGGTTAAGTGAATTTCACTGTTCTCTAAGAAAAAGCGAAAAGATGTAGTACACATGTGGCAACTAATCCTGTGCCCCAGCAGACATCATCAATCAAGCACAGCACTCTTTCCCACTAAACACAAATGTGTTCTTCACATGGCACTCCTGGCAGACATTAGCAATCAATCACCAGCATTAGAAGTTACCTTATTTCCATATAAGGTGTATATGGTGATAACTCTTCAGCAACCAGTATCTCACTTTATCCAGAAGACTCTACTGCTTGACATTGGCCTTGTCCTGACTTTGGGCTACAGCTGTCCAGGATGTGTGAATCCACTCCTGATAGAGTCACCTTCCCACCCCACTCCCAAATCTAGATGATATCCCAGCCCCAATCCCACCTTCCTCACCCAGAAGCTGCCAGCCTGGGGACCTTTATTCATTAGAGGGGACCTCTACTCACTAGAGTAGTTGGAAGGAGCCATCAATGAAGAGAGAATTCACTCCTGGGCATTTCTTCATGAACAAGTCTTTGATCTGGAAGAGGGGAGGAGGCAGGTAAGAGGGGTGGAGTTGGCAGGAGCGCAAAGGGGAGGAGAGAGGAGAGAGGGAGGCAGAGTATGATACAAAGACAAGATGAAGGGTTTTTTCTTTTTCTTTTTAAGATTTTATTTATTTGAGAGAGACAGAACATGACTGGGGTAGTGTGGAGGGGAAGGGGGAGAGGGAGAAGCAGACTCCCCACTGAGCAGGAAGCCCGACGTGGGACTCGATCCCAGGACCCCAAGATCATGACCTGAGCCGAAGGCAGATGCTTAACCAACTGAGCCACCCAGGCGCCTCAAGATGATGGGCTCTTTTCTGTTGGGGAAGGAAGAAAAAGCAGAGAAGGAGGGTAGAGGCCTGGAGGAGGAGGCAGAAGAAGGGAGTGGAAGGGGGGAAATAGGAAAGGTGGGAAGGAGGACGGGCAGGGTGGGTGCAGTTGGGGGCCAGCCACTCACATTGGTAAAGAAGAACAGGACCCCGGTGAAGAGCGTGATGATCTCGCCAGCCAGCCTCAGGTAGTCCACGGTGGTGCGGTAAGGGTATGGGGGCTGGGGGGGTACATGGTGTGCAGGTCCTCACCCAGCCCCTCCACCATCCGGGCCCGGATCTAGACGTTCCCCACCGCCGCCCAACCATCTGGGTCCTGTGGATCTTCTTCCCCCTGGGTGCTGGGGGCACCTCCCCATCCCATTCCCAAGCCTTTTCCAGTCCCTCCCGGGGGGACCCCCAGAGGAGGACCCAGTTGTGCCCCAGCTCCCGCCCCCTCCCGCCCACTCACAGTGCCCTCCAGAGGCTGGTAGTAGGCGGTGAGGGTAAAGATGACCATGGCACACAGATAGGAGACCACATTGATGTAGAAGGACACGGCGCCGAACTTGCGCCACTTGTCCCGCAGCAGTTCATTGATGGGCTCCACAGCCAGCATCTCGTGGCGGTTCTGGGGGAGGTGGGATGAGGATGCTCAGGGTCCACGTGGGATCCGGGCAGGCCGGCTCCAGTGCGCCTGCCCCCACCCTCTGCCCTGAAAGCACTTTCTCCTCCTAACTCTCTCTTCAGCAACACTCAGGGATTCACGGGGAACTGGATGGGGATCCAGAATCAAGCCCACACTCCTGGGCTCGGTATTTGAGGCTCTGCCCAATTCCGCCCCAACTTACCTTTCCAGCCTATTCTAGACTCGGAGAACCCAGAGCTGGGAAGCTATTCTCATGGTCCCCAAACTCCAACCTGCAGACCGTAGGTACCCAACTGCTGGTGACAAAATCACCTAGGCAGCTTGTCAAAATATGTGAATCCCTGGGCTCCAACCTCATAAGTTCTGAGTCAGAAGCAGGATTGGGAAATTCAGCCCCAGGATGATAAGACACTTGACTCACCATAATTCTCCAATTCTTGGAGGGGGGCGGGCATCAATAAGTGAGAGAACCCCGCCCAAGAGTTCTCTATACAGGTCCCCGGGCAGACACTACCAGTCAATCAAAGCTTGCACCAGAGATGCTAAACCACCCACCACTCATAACCTAAGTCAAGTCAGTCACTAATTTCAAAGATGAGGGAAGTGAGCCCCAGCAAGGAAAGGCATCTGTCCAAGCTCAGGGAGGGAAGGAGACCTGCACCCAGTCCCCAGCGTTTTCTGCCCTTTTTGCACAGCATCCTGTCCCGTTAATGACTGAGTTTCTTCATAACCATGGATCTGTGCAACAATGCAGCCACAGAGATGCTAGTGCAGTGTTATTCCTGAGAGTTAAATGCAGAAACAAACCCAAATGACCAAGAATAGAGGAACGGTTAATTAGAATGTGGTACATTTACTCGCAGCAATGATGTTGCAGAGGAATATTTAATGGTGCAGAACAATGTTCGAGAAATACTGTTAAGTGGGAAAAAGGAGCTTTCAAAACTTCATCTAACGACTACTAATGATAATAGCTGACATATAATGTTTATTATGTGCCAGGCTGTTTGCAAATGAACTCAGTTGGTCCGTCCAACAACCCTATGGGACGTGAAGTATTCTTCTCCCCATTTTACAAAAGAGGAAGCTGGGACTCAGAGAGGTTGGGTCACTTGTCCTGAGTCACACAGCATGTGTTACAGAGCCCCTCCCGGCCCCAGGGCCCCTTGCCTGCTCTCAGCAGCCACCACCCCACACCGTCCCTAGGCCCTGTCCCGTGCCCCAGTGCTCACCTCGATCTTGCTGTTGTACACCAGGATCTCCAGCACAGAGGCCTCTTCCCCACACGTGTCCAGGGAGGAGAGGTCATAGAGCGAGGAATACACCGGCCCATAGGCCCAGTCTTTGAACTTGCGGGACAGGTGCCTTGTATCCTCATCTGTCACCTCCCGGCGGATAATGTGCTGAAAGACCTGCATGGGGGAAAAGAGAGGGTCAGGGAGCCCCGGGGAGGGACACCGATGCTCAGCCCACCACATCAGAGGGACCCCTGGTGGCCCTGCACAGCCCATCACGTGGTGCCTCCCCAGACCGCAGGAGGTCGCGGGGAGGAAATGTTTACGGTCATGCCAGACCCCTGTGCTCACGTCAGGGTGTTTGCTCCCTGAGGCCACACAAGCAGTCAGCTGAAGCCAGACTGAACCAGCCCAGCCTTAAAAACCAGAATTGTGATGGACATTTTTTTTATATAATTAAAACAACAAATCAATCTTATTAACACGTTAAATCTAGGAATAATTGTTATATCCAGTCCTTCCTGATGCTACTGCTACTATCTTACTAGCTTACACGCAGGGGATACTGAGGAACAGAGAGGGGGTGGCCACTGCCCAAGGCCACACAGGCTAATAGGACAAAATCAGAATTGAAACTCAGGCTTTTGCCTCAAGACTCTCAAATAAATTGCAATTTTAGTAGCTTTTGCTATGTTTTTAATAGAACGATAATAATCCCTGCCATTTACTGAGCACTTACTACCCATCCCAGGGTCTTCATTAAAGAGCTTTAAGTGGATCACCCTATCTAGATGGCACATGATACCCCTGGGTGCTATTTTCATTCCCATTTTACAGAACAGGACACTGAGGCACGGAGGGGAGATGGCTGTGGCCACACACTGGGAAGTAGCTGAGCGGGGCTTTGGACTCAGGTGCTCCTGACTGCAGAGCCCTGCAGGTTTGGTTCTCAATCAGAGCAACGGTGCCGCCCAGGGGACAAGCTGGCAATGTCTGGAGAGTTCGGGGGAGGGGGGCTGTCACAGTGGCGGGGAGTACCCCTGCTATCTGGTGGTTCGAGGTCAGGGATGCAGCTAAACACCCTACACTGCGCTGGCCAGGCCGCACACCCCAGAGGCAAATGTCAGTAGCGCCCGGCCCGAGAAACCCTCTCCGGGAAGAGGCCAGCGAGGGAAAGAAGCTGTGCAGGGCTGCTCGGCAGGTGAGGGGCTGAGCTAGGACCCTGGCAGGGGATGACAGGGGACTTCCACAGGGCTGGGGGCCTGGGACTCAGATTTCTATCAGTGGCTTGTCCTGGCTGGTGGGAGCAGGACCCGGGCATCCGGGGGCACGGGATGAGGACACAGGCTCTGGGTGAAGTGGGGGAGTTTGGCTGGACAATAGGGGGCCACAGCAGGGTCTCGAGCCAGGACATGTGCACAATGGGGCTGGCATGATAGGAGGGGGTGTGCGTGTTAGCAATGACGCAGGCCACAGCAGCCCCTCCTGGGGGTGTGCACGCGTGTGTGCGTGTGCACCGCCGCCGCACTCACCCCGATCTTGCCCGTCTTCGCAGCCATCATGAGGGGCGAGAGCCCGTCACTGTTGAGCACGGCCTCCAGGTTGCTGTCGGGGAAGAGGCGGGCGCACTTGAGCAGCAGCAGGTCGTACATCTTGGTGACGAACTTGGTGTTCTCGCGGGTGTTGTCGGCGATGGCCACCAGCGCGTGCAGCACCGTGTTGCCTCGGGAGTCCTGCCGCCGCATGTCCGCCTTCTTGTGCGGGTTCTCCGTCAGGTAGTTGACGATGTGGGGCTGGTTGGTGCAGGCGGCCAGGGACAGGGGCAGCTCGCCTGCGGGGGGGGGGTCAGCGGAGGGGCCGGCCGGTTGTGCGTTTTTGTGGGTGACGTGCGGGAGACGGGGTGTCCCCTTGCGATTTGGAGGCATTGAGGGATTCTTTGACGGACTTTGTCCCCGAACTTCAAATAATGTGTGCCTTTTTTTTTTTTTTTTGACATTTTATTCATCCATTCATGAGAGACACACAGAGAGAGGCAGAGACACGGGCAGAGGGAGAAGGAGGCTCCCTGCGGGGCGCCTGATGCGGGACTTGATCCCGCGACCCCAGGATCACGCCCTGAGTGGAAAGCAGACCCTGAGCAACCCAGGCGCCCCAAATAATGTGCGCCTTTAAGCGGGGTGGATTCAACTGGGACATGGTGGCGATGAGGCTTGGGCCCTGCCATCTGACCACCAGTCCCGGCTTCAGTGGAACTAAAGGGTGTGCACGACAAGGTGCAGGGTGCAGGGTGCGGGGCGGACACCCATCACAGAGCTAGGGGCTCTCATAATCCCCACTGTACAGATGGGGAGCTGAGACCCCAGGAGACCAGAGCATGCTCTACCCCTCATAGGCAAGACCTCGGTGACACCGACACGCAGCCAGCACGTGGGACCCCATCTGAGCCCTTGGCCAGCAGGGCTCTAGTGTCTGAGAGGGGCCAGGGCTGTGGACACCACCATGTACCCCCAGCCCCCACTGTCCCGTCCTCACCGAAGTAGAAGTAGCCTCCCTCATCCTTGGGCTGGAAGAAGCGCCCTCGGGCCTGGGCATGGACATCAGCTCCTTGGGCCACCAGGAGCTCCACATAGTGTTTGCAGCGCCGCTCGATGGCGATGTGCAGGGCGGTCTGACCTGGAGTGTGGGGGTGGTGAGGGACTGTCACCGGCGGGGGCAGGGACTGGACCCGGCTTGAGGGCAGGGGGCAGGGTGCATAGTGTGGAAGTCAGGTGGAGGCTGCAGGCCCAGGCCTTGGCCGGCTCCTCCCAAGGGCAGCAAACGAACCCCCCAGACGCTGCCCGGACGTGGGATCTCTGCTGCACGAAGGCCTGCCGTGCTGCACTGCATGGTGCGGGCATAACTGAGACTCAAAGCCGATCCCACACATAGGATCCCAAGTGTGAGAACTTGTCAGGCGCATGAGAGGCTTTAATCCAGGGGGAGACAAGGGCATTGTGATCTTACAGAATTTTGGACTCAAGTATAAAATTCACAGACTTTGAAGCTTCCTATCCAGGAATTGGAAAGGTCAAGTCTGATTCATGGAATTTCAAAATTTAGACCCGGGGAGCTGGGACTGGTTACTGTCATTTTTGCCTCTTAGCGATGCTGGCCCATACAATTATCATAGAGCCTTAGTGTGTCCGGAACCATGGCATCTCCGGTCCAGAGTGCCAAGGCCATGGGTCATTAGGTTCACTGCATCTCAGAGTCTTGGATTCAGAATCTTGGATTTCTGAAACTCAGAATGGCAAGATCGGAAAGGGGAGTCATTCAATGCTCGGTTCCTGGCTGCAATGCTGGCACCTGGGGCATAGATGGAAGCTCTTGGGCTGGCGTGGGGGTCAGATGAGCAAGGACAGCACCCTACCACCACCCTGCATCACCCCTGCCCCGGCACGGGACCCCACCTCGGTAGTAGATGTCCCGGAAGGGCGAGTTGATGAACTCCCGCATGTTGCCCGTCCGCTCGGCGATGTCCAGGAGCACAGGGATGGTGTCATTGCGGCCATTGCTCAGATTCAGCAGGGCCTTGGGCAGGCAGGTCTTCCCTGTGGATGGCTCTGGGGGGATAAACGTACAGGATGAGGGGCGTTCAGTCTGTGGTATGGGACTACTGGATGGCAGGGGATAGGGCACTGGGCAGAGTCCTGGCCCTGTCACCCCTCCTCTGAGCCCATTCCCTACCTGTGCTCACGGTGCTGAGGGGGTCTAAGAAACTCAGAGGGGCAGTTAGTTCTTCAAAAGGTAGGAAGCCACAGCCTATGGAGATTGGGATTTACCAGAGCATAATTTGGAGGGAATTTTAAAAATCAAATAAATGGTGAAGAAGCCTGGGTTAAACAAAGACAACCATATTTATTTTAAGCACTTGCGAGAGCTTTTAATATGCTAATGGTGACCGTGAAGCTCAGCCATCTATTTAAAAGTCAGACACAGCAGGCCCCATTTGCCATCTATTTGAACAGAGGCTCCTCTTCCCATGAAGTATTTACACCAGTGCCCCTAGAGGGGAGCAGACAGGGTGCAGTGGTCCCCAAAGTGCAGACTGCCTGCCATAGTGCACATGAAATTACCTCAGGAAGGGCAGGAGAGGGCTCTGGGGTCCCAGATGCAGCAATAATAACACTGAAGGCCTGCCATGAGCATTTTCAACTCCTTGTCAAATCTCATGAAGCCAGTCTCCACCTGGTACAAACAGGTCCTTAACGCTGCCTTCTGACAACGTCCCCGTGCAATGTTCTTCCCCTTGTGTTAATTTTTACGGTTACATGAGTTGGTTTACATCTTAAAAGAGGTAGTTAATGAGGGCTGCCTGGGTGGCTCAGTCAGTTGAGGGTTGAGCATCCACTCTTGGTTTTGGCTCAGGTCATGATCTCAGGGTCATGAGGTCAAGCCTCACATTGGGCTCCGCACTCAGCAGGGAGTCCGCTTGAGATTCGTTCTCTCCCTCTGCCCCTTCCCCTCCCCCTCGCCCTGTCTCTCTCAAATAAATAATCTTTAAAAAGAATAGAAAGAACAAGTTGATGAAAAGAGAACACCCCTGTGAACCAGGCACGGGGCAAAATCATGCTGGGGGCTCGGGAAAGGCGGAAGCAGGAATGGGATTGGGAATGGGAGACGCAGGTGTGAACTGAGACACCTGCTCTGGAGCCAGGCACCTTGGGGTTCGAATCCCAGCTTTACTCCCGATTCCTGTGTGACCCTTCCTCTGCCTTGGTTTCCTTTCTAGCAAAATTGAGGCCACAGAGGAAATCGAAAAGCTGGTAGATGTTTGTTGATGAGCCCAACACCAGGCAGATAACAGTCTTCAGTAAATATTCTGTTGTGGTTATTATTCCACGGGAGGTGCTTTAGGAATTTCTCCCTAGGTACCAGGAGTCAGTGGGGGAGAATAAGAGAGACTCTCAGGGACCTGGGTTCCAGTCCCAGCACCCCCCAGGACTGAGGTGTCTCGGGCAAGTCTCGTCCCCAGCTGCTTCCTGGCGTACCCATTGGCGCCCAGCCCAGAGTCACAGGGAGCAGACTCCAGTTCCTCATGTGCATGTGTGCGGGGTGGGGGTGCCCTAAAAGCTGGCCAAGGGCCCTGGAGATCCTCACCAGACCCACTCACACTCAGCTCCAGCCTTGAGGAAGTGTCAGTCCATTTCCTAATTCAGGCAGCTTGCAGCTCTCCATGCTCACTCCCCAAACCCACTCCCAGCCTGCATAGGATGGTGTCCCCCTCCAGCCAAAAACCTTTGTGTCAGCCTTGTCCCTCTCTTCTCCTCCACACGTCTTATTCAATCCCTCCACCACTCCCCGTCTCCACTGCCACCACCCTGGCCCAAGACACCTGCCTGGTTTCCACCAGCCTCTCTGGCTTTCCTTCAATCCACATAGCAGCTGGAGGGTCATCTCTGTATGCTATCACAGTAAGCCACAGGGCCTTTGCACATGCTCTCCCTTCATCCTTTCCCTGGTCCTTTCTCTTGTTTTACCTGGTTAATCACAAGTCATTCAGATTCAGCTTAAGTGTCACCTCCCCCAGGAAGCTCTCCCAGATTTTCCTGGCTAGATCAAATCCTCCAAACACAGCCACTTGTCGGCACACGTGACAATTTAGAATTGTTTTTATTTCTGTGATTGCTTGATCGATGTTGGTCTCACCCAGGAAACTGTGAGCAACTTGAGGACAGGGTTGTGTCTGCTTCATTCGTCATTGTTCGCCCCATGCCCGCACAGCACCTGATGGGCTGGTCACCACAGATAATTCCAAACCACAGACACCCCAAAGTGGTTTGTGCAAGGCATGGACCCAGACCTTGGATTTGGGCTCCCACACCTCCAGACAGGCTGTCGTAGGGTGGGGAGCTGCCAGCCCTGGTCCGGGGATGATTTGGCAAGAGCTGCATCTTCCCAGAACCTGGGAGGGACACGCAGTTCCAGAACTCGACCACCAGGTGGCGAA
Organism: Canis aureus; assembly: GCF_053574225.1. Taxonomy (NCBI): domain Eukaryota; kingdom Metazoa; phylum Chordata; class Mammalia; order Carnivora; family Canidae; genus Canis; species Canis aureus. The sequence continues at coordinate 20,868,462 of NC_135637.1, read as the reverse complement.
GTGGCTCTGCCCGCGGGAGCTGCTAGGGTTTGGGGGCCCTGGGGGCGGGGGGCGGGGAAGCCCAAAATTACTGTCAAATTGGAGGGTGTCAGACTTTGAGGGGTGGTGGTCACAGATGCCCCTGAGAATCAGACGAGCTCCTGAACCTCTGGCTAGAACAACACGCAGGGGCGGATCCAGGTTTCTCAGGGCCTCAGACTTACACAATTACACAATTTGGGGGTGCTGTGTATGAAAACGAGCACGCAATTATGAATTCAGAATTAGTTGCAGGGCCTTAGAAGGAGCCCGAGCAAGCGAGCATGGGTCTCCCGGTTAATCCTCCAATAACATTCACTACTCCCCAGTTTCAGGAAGCACGACCACCCCCCCCCCCTCATGCACACAGATACACTGGCCCCAGGGTTCCTGGCCTCGGTGAGAAGCCCCCGACTCAGCTGCAGACCCAGGAGAAGCCAGAGCCTTGGAAGCCCCAGCCGGGAGCTGTACTGCCTCGCTGAAGACACGGTGGTTTGCTCTCCCCCCAACTTCTCCACCTGTGCCTCCTGCACGTGGGGGTCAGGAGGCGCCCTTCAGTCTGGGCTTGGATGTGGGTGTTATCTCCAAATGAGATGATTCACGAAGTCAGTGAGACCCTCTGAGCGCAGAGAGGAACCCCAGGGTGCCCCAACTCTGAGCTCGTGCCGCAAACAGCCACATCGGCCAGCTGAGCACCAGGAAGGAATATTTTTGATAATTCAGGAATTCTCCTCCGACTGTCATGAAACTGCACTGTATCGCGCTGGTGTCAAAGACCCCAGTTGGTAGAGGCATATGTGAAAAATGTACTGCTGGCTGGGTCACCCTGCTTGGCCACTTAATTTAGCTGAAGTACTTGAAGCCTCAAATAATGCCCCCCCTCTGGGGGTGCCAGCATGGCTCAGCCAGCTGGGCATCTGCCTTAGGGTCAGGTTGTGATTCCCCGGGTCCTGGAATCAAGCCCCGTATCAATCAAGCCCCAGATTGGAATCCCTGCTCAGTGAGGAGCCTGCTTCTCCCTTTTTCACTCCCCCTGCATGTGCTCTCTCTCTGTCAAATAGATGGATAAAATCTTTAAAAAAAAAAAAAATGTCTCCTTGAACGTCCTGAACGTCCCTGAACGTCATCAGGCCTGAGCAGTAGACTGCCCTGGCCTTCTCGAGACAGGCTGTCCTTTGTAACAGGTGCTGCGGTTCCTAGCATTCCATGTTGATTCATGGGGTCATTTGGCCAGTTAATAATGGCTCCTACATCCGGTACCAGGCACATAACAGGTGACTGACTCAGGTGAAGGGGCTCACAGGCCAACTTTGCCAATTTGCAGGGAAGGCCTGGGGCATCAGAGGAGCTGATGGACTTTGGGTTTGGAGTCCAGATAAGGCTGAGGGGTGAGCTCTCTGGGCTGGAAAAGTGTGGGGCAGGCTGACTAGGGAGCCTCTGGCTGAGGGAGGGGAGCCTGAAAGCTGGGTGGGAATGCTCTGCGAGGACTACGCTATGATTACTCCCTGGTTGACAGATGGGGAAACTGGGTCTCACGGAGGCCACACATCCCTTAAGTGATGGAGGCGTCATTTGAACCCAGGTGAGTGGACTCTGCTTACCTACAGCACTGATCTTTCCATAAACAAAGGCTGAAAGAATGAATGAATGAATGAATGATGGTAGCAAAAGCCCAGAGGGCTTAAGTAATATGGCAATGGACACGCAGGATCAGACTCCCTATGCAGTGCTCTTCATGGCCGGTGCAGCCCACCGACCCAGGAGAAGATGCTGAGAGAAGGGGGCCCCCAACACCAGGCCTCCCTCAGCCCCTGGCTGGCCCACCCACTAGCCCCACCTGGGTGGCTCACCCCGGAACTCCTCGTCAGTCAGGCGCTTCTTGTGGGTCAGCAAGAAGGGCAGCAGCCCATCCAGGTCGGTGGTAGAGCCCCGGGACACGATGTCAAAGAGGATAGGCCGGTTGAAGACTTTAAGGATGGGGGGCGGCTGGGGAGCAGGAGCTTTGGGACTCTGTGGCTGCTTCCTGGAGGTAGCAGAAGGCAGAGTGATGGGAGGGCTCGACCCCCTCCCACCCTATCTCCCGCCTGAGGGGCCCAGAGGTTGTGGTTGGGGGCGGGGGAGCTGGAGCCCTAGAGAGGGACCAGGATGACAAGGGATGGATAGCTGGAGAAACAAAGGAATATTTTATCCCAACAAACCCTACCTAGTACCTACTGTGTGTTGGGTAGAAACAGACAAAAAGAAACATATAAGCCTACCTATCCATCCACCCACCCATCCACCCATCCATCCACCCATCCACCCACCCATCCACCCACCCGCCCATCCACCCACCTATCGGCCCATCATTCCAACCAACCATCCATCCATTTGTCCATCCACCCACCCACTCATCCATCTGTCCATCCATCCGTCCATCCATCCATCCATCCATCCATCCATCCATCCATCCACTCTTCCATTTCTGTTACTGAGTACTTACAAAGCCAGATGGAAAGAGATACAGACAGCGAGAAAATAAAGGGGGAACGCCGGGCTAAAAGATAAAGCAATTGATTGATTTATTGGGCCATTTGCTCATTGATTTATTCACGCAACAAACATTTGAGACAAATGAGACCATGCACACGGGTGCCAGGTTCGAGGCACCCCCCTCCATACAGTGGACACAGCACATGTTAGCCGACGGTGACACTGTGTGTCCAGAGCTGTGGGGGTGGGAGGAGAAATGCTGAGCTGCAGAGGCGGGTGGAGAAAGGACACGACCCACGAGGAGGCGAGGCGAGGCGCTGGGAGTGAGGAAGCAGAAAGACAAAGGAAGGAAGAAAATGGATATTCCTTTGGTCATTCAACAAACACTACTTAGGCACCTACTGTGTGCTAGATTTTAAGAGACAAAGGGCTGGGAGTGGCACTAGCCCAGGGGGCCCCAGGAAGGGCAAGGATCGTCTCTGTTAGGTCTCCAGGTACCCAGCGCCTGGTGTGTGTGGGACACAGGGAGAACCCCTTAGATGAATGGAGGGTAGAGCAGAGAAAGAAATAGAAAGGAGGGAGCCGAGGAGAAAGGAGGGGAGCCAGGGGGACAGGTGATAGCAGCCGGGTGGGCGGGAGGGGAGACTGAGGCCAGGAGGGGCTGCAGGGGCAGAGAGAGCTGGAAGCAGGCCAGGGGACGTGGTTCATTAGGTGGTGTTCAGGGCCTCTAGGACCTCAGCCACTTAGTGGCCACCCCCCCTCCCCCCCAGTTCCTGCACAGCCCCTGCAAAGCTATTAGCCCTGTCTGGAATAGGGGTGTGGTGAGGGCTTGAAGGAAGAGTTCCAAGGGAGAGGAAAGGGAGACACGGAGCCCACCAGCTTCCAGCAGGACCTGGAAGGGATGGGGACCCTGGGGCGCTTTGCTGTCCCCCGAACAGAGGCTGAGGCAGCCAGCAGCCCTGGTGTGTGCACTTCCCTCCAAAGGAACACCTTCCTCACCCCGTGTGGCTACTCCTTGTCATCCCTTAGCGGTGGGGCTCAGATGTTGCCTCCTCCGAGAAGCCCTCCTGGACTACCTTTCCTGTATCAGCTTCCTCTCCACCTCAGCACCTCCCCCAACACAAATGGTATGTTCACATGCCTATTTACTTGCTTATTACCTGGCTCACCCTCCAAGATGAGTGTGCCAGTGAAGGTGCTTGAGGAACATGCACTGAGTGAATCAGTGACTCAGTGCCTAAAGGAGACAGCTCTGGACCAAGCAAGGGCTTCATCCAAGGGCGTACGTGAGTCTGTGATCGGCAAGGGGGACAGACAAGGACCAGGCAACAACGGGTCATCTCCTGCCTTCAAGACTGTCCTCCAGGTACACACAGGGGCCTGAGAGGGGTTCTTAGGGGTTTTCTGGGTGGATGGCTGGAGTGAGAGATGACAAATGGGCAGAGACATAGGTGAACGGTGGATGATGGACAGAAGGATTGGACAAGTAGACAAGCAGGTGGAAAGACAGGTAGCTGGATGAATGAATGAGTAGACGGTGGATGGATGGATGGTGAGTGGATGGACAGATGCGTGAACAGACAAGTATACGGAAAAGTGGACAGGTGGGTGGACAGGTAGGCGAATGGATGGATGGATGGACAGACGGGTGGATGGATGGATTCAACACAGAGGAGACCATTGGCCAGGCGGCCAGCAATACTCACTCGATGACCTTCTTCCTCCACCGCTTGTTGTCACTGGGGTGGTGACGGTAAGTGCCATAGTCGAAGAGCGAGTCCATGGGCGCCTTCTTGGGTCCGGGCACCACGGAGGACTCATACAGGGTGGACTCCAGCAGGTCAATGGGGTTGGGCACCCCCTTGCGGAAGGCACCCTGGAACTTCATGCGCAGGTTTGGTCTCCCGTCACCCGGGCCAGCGGGGCGACCAGTGTCAGCTGGGGAGGGGGAGGGGGAGCCATCCTCCCCTTCAAACAGGTTGGCCAGCGAAGAGAGGGGGAAGGCCTCGCTGCCGGGGGTGCCACTCTCGTCCCCGGGGGTCTCAGCCACCTCCCCGGGCCCGGTGTGGGGACCTTCGCTGGGATCCGCCATGCCGACCCGAGACCCGTCTGCACTGCTCGGCCTGCAAGGGAACAGGAGGGGAGTCAGGCGGGGCCCAGCCAGAGGTGGGGGCTCCAGGAAGCCCCCTCCCACGTGGGCAAACAGCACTGCTGCCAGCTGCTTCAAAGCCACCGTTGTAATGACAGGGGTGCGGGGTGACCACTCCCAGATGTGGTTGGCTGCCGGCCCCGGGCAAAAGCTGCAACAGGAGCCTCTTTTAGGGACCTGGAAACGCAAATGTGCCTCCGGTCCAACCACCCTGGGCATTAGCTGGAGGAGGAAGGGCCTCAGAGTCACCCTGGGACCCCAAACCTGGGGCCTGGGGCTTACTCCTGCCCAACCCAGCCAGCTTCAGACCCCACAGGGCGGGCCTCCATCCAGGCTCCACACCATGTGGAGCAACCATGTGGCGTTGGGCAAGCTGATATTTCATGGCCTTGGTTTTCTCACCTGTAAAATGGGCACGTCCAAGCAGAGAGCATGCATTCCCATGGCCAGCGCAGTGCCAGGCACCAACTAAAATATGACCATAAAATGTATGCTTTGGGCCCAGGAGGTGCTCAGAAAAAACAAAAATCCCATTGTGTGAGCCAGCGTTCCTCCATCCTCCCTGGTGCCATCCTTCTAACTCCCCTTTGGCAGAGCAGGAAACTGAGTTCCCAACACTATAGCTGACTTGCTATAAACCTCAGCTCCCCAGTGCCAAGTGCTCGTCCCTCACCTCCCCTGTTGGTCTGGCTAACTCCTACCCTCTGTGTTCCCAGCTCAATTGTCCCTTCTGGGAAGCCCTCCCTGACCATCCCTCCATGGGATTAGTTCATCCCCGGGCCGTGAGTCCCAGGAGGCAGGGAACACCTCTGCTTATTCACTCCTGCACCCCCAACACCTAGAAGGGTGCCTCGCAGACAAAAGTGTGATTTGCTCCCATTTCTCAGACAGCAAGACTGGAGCTTTAGGAGGGGCACTCACACAGCTTGTAGGGAGGAGAGCTGGACTAGAACCCAGGTCTCCCCCGCTCCGGGCCCAATGTTAGCCAGGAGCCAGGGTGGGGAGGAGCCAGGTGCCCGCTGGCTGGCTGGCAGGCCGCTGCCCTCTGCGGTGCACTGTGGGCGAGTTTCCTGGAACTTTCTTGCCATCCCACCCGGGCTGCAGGGAGATGTCTGAAAAGCTCTCTTTTCTAGGTCTTCCTCTCCCTGCCCAACACATTAGCAGAGGAGCAAATAAACACTGGTTACCGCCTTGTTTGTTTTGTGACTCCCAGGAGGGAAGGCTGGGGCCAGAGAGGTGGGGGTACCACCAGAGGCCTCTCTCGGCGGGTACAACAGGGCATACAGAGGGTCAGCGCTCCTGCCGGGGACTGGCCCCTTCTCTGGGCACCAGTGGGGAGGGACAGGCTAGACTCGAGAGTGACCCAGCTCTGGGTTCTAGGCCCAGTTGCTATTGACATGCAGTGTGACCTTGGGAGAGGTCACTTTAGCTCCCCGAGACTCGGTTTTCTCCTCTTTAAAATGGATGCAGGGACGCCTGAGTGGCTCAGCCATTGAGCTTCTGCCTTTGGCTCAGGTTGTGATCCCAGGGTCCTGGGATCGAGTCCTACATCAGGCTCCCCACAGGGAGCCGGCTTCTCCCTCTGCCTGAGTCTCTGCCTCTCTCTGTGTGTCTCTCATGAATAAATAAATAAAATTTTAAAAATTAAATAAAATGGATGCAGGGGCACCTGGGTGGCTGAGTCACTTAAGCGTCTGACTCTTGGTTTCGGCTCAGGTCATGGTCTCAGTGTTCAGCACGGAGTCTGCTTCTCCCTCCCCCTCCTCCTCTGCCCCTCCCCTCATGCTCTGTCTCTCTAGAAATGAATAAATAAAATCTTTAAATAAAATGGGTGTAGGGATCCCTGGGTGGCACAGCGGTTTGGCGCCTGCCTTTGGCCCAGGGCGCGATCCTGGAGACCCGGGATCGAATCCCACATCGGGCTCCCGGTGCATGGAGCCTGCTTCTCCCTCTGCCTATGTCTCTGCCTCTCTCTCTCTCTCTCTCTCTCTGTGACTATCATAAATAAATAAAAATTAAAAAAAATAAAAATAAAAATAAAATGGGTGTAAACGGGACGCTTGAGTAGCTCAGCAGTTAAGCATCTGCCTTCAGCCCAGGGCATGATCCTGGAGACCCGGGATCGAGTCCTGCGTCGGGCTCCCTGCGTGGAGCCTGCTTCTCCCTCTGCCTGTGTCTCTGCCTCTCTCTCTCTGTGTCTCTCATGAATAAATAAATAAAATCTTTTTTAAAATATGTGTGTAAAGGCAACAGGTTTTCAAAGCTTTGCGGGAAGAATTAAATGAGGTCAGGCATTTCCAGTGCCAACCCTGGGAATAAATTGGGGGGCTGTTGGTGATTCTAATCAAAGGAGGGAGGGTTAGGAGCACAGGTTCTGACATCAGATGTACTTGGTTCCTGTCTTGGCCCTGGACACCAGCAGCTATGTGATCTTGGACAAATCACTTCCTCTCTGAGCCTTGGTTTCTCTACTTGTAAGACTGGGGTGACCACACCTCCTTCTAGAGATCTTGGAGATGTCAGATGGCTTTGTTCTGTAAGAACGGGGAGCATGTTGAGGCAAGGACAGGTATCCACTGGGGTGCAGGCATGGAGGGGGAAGATTGACTTCCCAGGGCACAGCCCCTGTCCACCTCATTGGGGATCTAGGGGTGAGGGGAGGGGAGGCATTGGGGCACGTGCCTCTGCTGTCAACACACTCCTGATTACCACACCCCTTCCCTCACTGGAGCAAAGCCAGATGGACACCCCGCTTTGGGGAGCTCCAACCCCCCACCATGCCTGCACCCCCTCTCCTAAGGAATGCCAACCCAGATGGCATCCAGGGTTTCTGAGGGCTCCATGACAAGGGGTCTAAGGCCAGCCCCAGGTTCAAACCTCCTCTCAGCCACTCACCTCCTTGCTCATAGCCTTAGGCGAGACACATGTGATCATTATTAGCATTTAATTATGATGAAACGATAAATATGACAATGCACAGAAGAGCCCCCACCGCAAGGAGTGATCAGCCCAAATGTCAACAGCGCTGAGGTCAAGAAACCCTGCTCTGGAGGCAGGTACGGCTCTCATTCCCGTTCTACAGATGAAGATGCTGAGGCTCAGAGAGGCGAAGTGACTTGCCCGCGGCCACAGAGCGGACTGAGCCAGGCCCGAATCCAAGTCGGAGCAGTCGGCGGCCAAGCTTGGGCTACCCTCGCCCCTCGCTTGGTGGGGCCTGGCCTAGCTGCCGGGCATCTCCCCGAGGGCTTATGGTATCTTGTTCCAGCTGCGCAACAGCTGGGAGCTAAGGGTTATTGCTAATCTCTCTGAGCCTCAGTTTCTCTACCTGCAAAATGAGGGCTGTGACAGCATCTGTCCCGTGGGGCGACTGCGACCTAAGGCAGATCGCGGGTCTCTTGGGCGTCTAAGTGAGCATTTGACGAGTGCTTCCATCTTCACCTGGTGTCGTGCGATAGTGCGTTAACCTGCCCCCCTCGCTGCCCCCTCACGCACACGCACGGGCTCCCCATGCAGCCTGGCACCCCCGGCCCCCGAGGGCCTGGCCACCAAAGCTGCTCCCATTTTCAGCTAAGGAAACTGAGGCTCCCATAGGCCATCCAGGAAGCAAACGGCCATAAAGAAGGCTTCTGGGGGTGCCTGGGTGGCTCAGCGGTTGGGCGTCAGCCTTCGGCCCAGGGCATGTTCCCGGGGTCCTGGGATCAAGTCCCACATCGGGCTCCCCACAGGGAGCCTGCTTCTCCCTCTGCCTGTGTCTCTGCCTCTGTGTCTGTGTCTCTCATGAATAAATAAATAAAATCTTAAAAAAAAATAAGTCCTCTGGATCCTAAGCCTGGGCTCCTTCCACACCCCTCAAGCATGTGTACACACCAGGGAGCATATGCGTGCATATGCATACATGTGTACATACACGCGAGCGTGCAAGCGCGCGCATACACACACACACACACACACACACTCACCTCGGGCTGCGCTGCTGCTCTGTGGCAATTCTTCCCCCAAATGCTACCCTGTTCTCTGTGGTCAGGGAAAGAGCTCACTCCCTGTTCTAATTTGCCCCGTAGGCTGCTATTACACGTTCCAGACCCATGCCAGGCTGGGGATTGGGGTGCGGGCAGGGAGAGAGGCTGAGAGCTCATGCGAATGTCCTGTCTGCTTCCTGGTCTTTCCCAGTTGGTGTGCGCATGCGTGTGCCCAGGATGAGCCCTTGGGGGCTCACCCCTCCTGGGGAGGCCTTCACAGCGGGCAGCACCCAGCGGGGGAGGGGGGGCACCCGGGGCCCAATCGAGGCCGTGGAGGTGATGCACACCGCGTGTCACCACTGCATCCATGTAAAGCTGTGGATTTCACACTCTGTTTTAAGCACTGAGCACATCTTTTGAATATAAAAACCAGATTGTAGGGATGCCTGGGTGGCTCAGTGGTTGAGCGTCTGCCTTCTGCTCAGGTTGGGATCCCGGGGTCCTGGGATTGAGTCCTGCATCAGGATCCCTGCAGGGAGCCTGCTTCTCCCTCTGCTTGTGTCTCTGCCTCTCTCTCTCTCTCTCTCTCTCTCTCTGTCTCTCATGAATAAATAAATAAAATATTAAAATAAATAAAATCTTTAAAAAAATAATAAATAAATATAAACCAGATTGTAGTCCACGCAGAGAGAGGTTGGACAGGATGAATGGAGGGGGATCTGAATCTCAAAGCCCAAGAAGCAGGATTAGAAACCACTCATCTTTTCATTTATTCACCAAATATTTACTGAGCACCTCCAGTGTGCCAAGTACAGGGGACATAGATGTGAACAAACCTGCAAAAAAATCCCTGCCCTCCTGGACTCACCTTCTGGTGGGGAGCAGAGTAAACAGCTGGACAAAGCAAGAAGCAGAGTCATGTCCAGTGGTGTTCAGGGCTGTATAGACCAGAGAGGCTAAGGAGTGACTTGAGTTAAGGGGTGCAGAGATCCGAGCAGGGTGAGGAGACACAGGGTCCCTAAGCCTTCCTCTCTGCCCCGACAGAGGCTCCAGGCTTTCCAGGAATACAGCTGAAAGCCATGTATTCTGCTCTGAGGGACCCAGGGACGCGGTCTGGGGAGCCAAGGCCTGTCTCTCCCCCAGAGGGAGCTAGTGGGGGATGAAAAGAGTGTGTATTTGGATCAGACCGACCAGGCGCTTGGCCCACTGACCTTGGCTTGAGCAAGAGACTTAGCTTCTCTGGGTCTTGCTTTCCTCACCTGTCCATGGGGGATCTTAACTGGGTCGTTGTGCGAATTATAGAAGTTGAGTCAAGCACCTGGCACAGAGCAAGCCCTCATCAACAGCCAACTACATGCCTGAGTGAACCTTCTCTCAGAGAATCTTAGGTCCAGCGGGGGTGGAGGTCTCCTGGCCTCCCACCCGCCCCCTCCCCATGCACAGGGTGGACGAAGGGGCCCATCCTCACCATCACCCGTGGCTTTGCCTGATCTCATGGAAACTCTGGCACATATTTATCAAATCCCAGCCTCCTGATTCCATGACCCAGGAAAGCTGCTTAAATCTGGTGGCAAGTTTGGGCGTGCAGGGCTGCTCCACCCCAGGGGGGGATGAATTCCAGGGAGCTACTTCCTCCCAGTTCCCTCCCTCCTGGGATCGATTCACTCCAGTGGGCATCTGGGGAGTGCCACCTGTTGGGGGGGCGGGCAGGGAAACATAAAAGATGGAGAGCTAACAAAAGAGTCTGGGCATGGGGGGGGGGGGGGAGCACATGGCTTTTTCCCCCCTCCAGACCTTTGCCAAAGCTGTCCCCTCTTCCTCCCCTGGCTGGGTCCCCTCCCTTTAGACCTCTGGTCTAAACCAGCTCCTTGTTGCTCATCCTTCAAGCCACATGTGCCTCCCTTTATAGCACTTTCCGTGATCAAACTTGGGTGTTGACTTCTATTACTCCTTTATTCACCTTCTCTTCTCTGGAGTTCCATGAGGGAGGGACTGCTTTAGTTCTGTTGTCTCCCCAGCACCCAGCACCCTGCAGAGGCAGCATGGGGCATCCTGAAATATTTGCCTTCTTGAACTGTAAGGCAGGGGCCCTCTGAGGTCGCCGGAGGGTGCAGGCGTAGGGAGGCAGCAGGCATCCCGATGAAGGTGGGCTGCAGGAGGAGGGGGTCTGGACTGGAGCCGGCAAGATCCAAAGTGCAGAGACCAGAAAGGGCGGGGGGCACTGGGGGACCACGTGGGCTGAGGCGTTGGGATAAAGAAGGCAGAGGAAGAAGAGATGGGTGAGTGGGAAGGGGGGATGCGTAGGTGGGTGGGAAGCACGGAGACCTGGGGGGTGCTGGGAGCCTCCCACAGGGACCCAGGGTGCTTCCTCCTCCATCTGTGCCCCCCCACTTCCTGTGGTCCCCTGGAATAAACATGAATCTGAGCACCTGTCATTCCAGGTCAGCCTTGGAGGAGGGGTGTGGGCAGGAAAGGTGTTAGGAAAACAGGTCCCGCAGAGACAACACCAGCTCTGTCCGACACCCGCCCTCAAGCCTTCCCAGTAAGGAAACTGAGGCTCAGAGAGGTACAGTCACTCCAACAGAGTTGCCCAGCTCCTGAGAGGGGGAGGCACGATTCACACCCATGAGCCCCAGAACCTATGCCTTTAGTGGACACTTTCCAAGGACAGGTGACTCCAGAAGGGAAGGAAGGGTGGAAGCAGGGGGAGGAGGAACGGGACGCTGGGTGGCTGGTGGGAACCACAGGCCCCTGAGGCAGATGGTCAGTTCACCAGCTGGCCCTGGGCAGGTCACCTGGGCTTCCTTGCCTCAGTTTCCCTACTTGTACATGGTGATGGTCAGAGCATCTACCCCAGGGGACTGTTGTGGGCTGAAATGAGATAAATGTATAAAATACTGAGCCCAGGACCTGGGGGAGAATGCACGCTCCCTAAAGATGGGTTGTTGTTAGCATCCATCATCTATGTCATGTATTCTTATTATTACTATTAATTATTATCAGAGGGAGGATGAGCAAACAGATGGAGGGCTGAGGAAGGTATGCCTGTCTGGGAGGGCAGAGTGGCTGGGCCCAGAGCCTGGGACTCACAGCCACCCTGGAGCAGCCGCTGCTGGGAGCAGCGGGCCGGGAGCTCAGCCCCTTGGCCAGGCAAAGCCTGCTGCCTGCCAGGCTGTTCAAGGCTCCCTGGCCCCAGGCGGGCGGCAGCAGCGGGGGGCATCAGGCCATGCCAGGCACCTTCCCCAGCCAGCCTGTATTTACCTAGCAGGTCTCAGCCCAGCCCTCTTCCTGTTTGCTTCACAGTGGCCTCCTGTCCGGGGCAGACAGAGCCGCAGTGTCCTGTCAGGGTGCCCCCACCACCCAGTAGAGCGCCCCTCTCAAGCTCACACCACCCAGGCGGGGCAAGGCTGGGGTGACTCACCAGGCCCCACAGAGGGCAAGGCTGGTGTGGCCACTGCAGTCCCTCATTCTACAGGTCCTTGGCTTTCCCGGGCAGCCATTTACCTCCAAGGGTCTCGAGCCCTGGGGAGGAGCCATCGGGAGGTAGTGTGGCTGAGTGGTTTTAAGAGCATGTGCCTTGCAACACAAAAGGCCCCACGCTGTGGGATTCCATTACAGGGCATGTCCAGAATAGGCAAATGCACAGAGACAGGGAGCTGATTAGTGCTTGTCGGGGCTGGGAGGGAGCATGGGGATGGTGACTGCCAATGGGCTAGGGTTTCTTTTCGAGGTGATGCAAATGCCTTGGAACTAGGGAGTGAGAATGTCTCTACAACTCTGAATACACCAACAACAACAACAACAACAACAACAACAACAACAACACTGAATTGCACACTTTGAAAGGATGAGTTATGTGGTATGTGAGCTACATCTCAATACCCCTTCCTGGCTTGGTGATCCTGGGCAAGGGGCTTCCCTGCCCTGAGCCTCAGTTTTCTTGGCACAACACAGGAAGGTCCTGAGGATTAAACAGATGTAAAGGGTCCGGCATGGGGTCTGGCCCAGAGCAGGGACCCGAGGGCGAGGACGGGCGAGGACGTGGTGTCCCTGTCCCAGGAGGCTCCACCTCCTTCCCTCCTTCCCTGTCCTCACCCCCTTCCAGCAGAGCACAGCCAATGCTCCGGCCCAGGAGGGAACCCTTGAAACCTCAGGACCCAGCCCCTCTCCTGGAGGGCAGTCAAGCCACAGAGACTCCCAGGGAGGATTTGCTAGCCTCGGAAATGGCTCGACCAATGTTCTGTTCCCCACCTGCCACTCTCGGGCTGGGTGGCCTCGAGCAAGTCACTTCTCTCTGGGCCTCAGTTTCTTTGTCTATGAAATGGGGGGAATATTTGAATTTAGAATTATTTGTTGTACCATACATTCAAGCTTTAAAATAAAAAGTAAAATGATAGCTCCTGCCCCAAAGGGCTGGTAAGAGAATTGAATGAGATGACCAACAGTTCAGGATCATTCTTGGCGCATAGTAAGTGCTCAACGAATGGCAGCTGCTTTTGGGGAACTATTAACATGCTCTCTGCACATAGCTGGATAGATGAGGCCCAGAGAGGGCAGAGTGGACTGAGTGCTAGGACCCAGATTTCCTGGCTCCAAGGCCAGGGCCCATGGTCGTGCTCCAAAACCTCACCTTCCAAAAGTTTTCTCACCCTACAAGTTCCTCTCTCGCCATCCCAGGAAGCTGAGAGGTCCCATTTCTCAGTCCAGAAGGGACAGGACCCCCACTCACCCATATGGGAATCCCTCCACTGCATTCTCACAGCAACAGGCCCAAGGTCACCAAGCCAGAGGAGCGAGCAAATGTCCAGGGAATGCATGGGAGTGAATGGGTCCATCAGGGACCAAAAGCATTTTGAGATCCTCTCTCTGCCCCAGTCCACCTCTCTACCAACCTAGGGCCAACAGCAGGCTGTGTCTCTGGTTAAGTGTTTAAAATTATGGCTGAGGCTAGTGCCTGAAATCCCACCATTAGCAGGGTCTGCCCTCACTGGAACATTCCACACATCACCTTCTCTCTGTCCTAATCCAAGTAATGATTCCAGAAGTCAGATATCATTGTCTCCATTCTCAAATGGGTAAACTAAGTCCCAGGAGAACAGAAGTGGGTGGCTATCCACCCAACACCTGCTCCGCACCGAGTACCTTTGCATTCGCCCTTCATCTGAGATGGGCATTATTGTGGTCCTCGTGTCAGGCAGGCACCAACCGAGGCAGAGATGAGAGACCCAGGTGAGGTCATGACTCAAGGAGAAGGGAATGTGGCTAGGGTTCCAACCATCTGCTTTGAAATCTGTGTCAGTTCATCCTTTTAGGGGGTCTCAGAAGCCCTCTCTCTGGAGCCCCCCTTCTAAACACTGCACCCCTTGGAGCTCATCAGGCAGGGGTGAGGTGGTGAGGAGCCAGGGCACTGCCGACAGACAGACTTGGGAGTTTGAATCTTGGCTTTGCTGCCGAGGAGCTGTGACCCCCAACAGATCACGTCGCCTCTTTGACCCTCCGTGTCCTCCTTTCTAAAAGAGAGCTAAGCACAGCACCCACTGCTGGGTTGCTTGGTCCTTGTGGGGGTCAGAGCCTCATAAAGTGCAGTCCCAAGGACCATGTGCTGGATGATAGGAACTCTTCTGTTCCAGCCACCACTGAGTCCCCAGGGCCAAGACCTGGGCCTGGCACTTAATAGCTGCTCAAGATCTCCTTGCTGAATGAATGAATGAATGAATGAATGAACTCACAGACACAAATGAGCCTCAGCCCAACTACCTAGCTAGCTAGCTACCTTCCTTTCTCTCTCCCAACCTTCAACAGGTGATTTATTGAGCAACTACTGTGTGCTGGGCTCTCTGACCTGTGAGACCCACGCCCCCCCCATGAAGGTGACAGCAATTGGAAACCCATTTTGCAGAAGAGAAAATTGAGGCTCAAGGAGAACAGGACACTTGCCCAAGCCCACTTGGTCTGAATTTGAGTAGGTGCTTTCTTCTGAAGCCCCTGCCTTGTTGATCTGTCTGTTCATCATTCTTCCCTCCCTCCCTCCCTCCCCCCATCCCTCCTTTCCTTCCTTCCTTCCTTCCTTCCTTCCTTCCTTCCTTCCTTCCTTCCTTCCTTCCTTCCCTCTGTCTGCAGGTATTTCTGAGCCCCTTCTCTCTACAAAGGGAGACAGAAAGGGCCGACGAGTCCCCGGCCTGAGGTCAGCTAGCCCCTTCCTACTGGGGTCTCCCCTGAGCCTGTGGGCCCCACGCTGGCCACATGGTGGAATATCCTCCCCTACACACCACACACACACACACACACACACACACACACACACACACACGAGGAGCCGTCCCAGAAGGTGGTCAGCCTCCCGGTCAGCTGGGTGGACCCAGGCCACTCCGCCCTCAGGGAAAAACAGGCACCAAAAGACTGAGGAGTCCTTTGTGCAGGGGGGAGTCAGGGCGGGCAGCAGGCAGGGCGGGCAGCCATTACTCACCACCCCAAGAAAAATAAGAGTATTCCCATTTGGTCAATAGCTTGCCTGTCTGCCCCCCTCACGTCCTCCTCCTCCTGTGGCCTTTCCCATCCTCTGATCTCATCTGGGGTGGACCCAAGAGCATTTATGGAGGGCTTCCTACAGCCCTGGTGAGGAATGAAGAAACATGCTCAGAGAGGTGGGGTGACCTACTTGGGTCACACAGCCAGCTATGGCCAGGGCTCGGGATGGAGAGGGGAAGTCAGTGATCAGGAAGGGGCTCAGAGGCAGGAAGGAAGTCAAAGTCATGGTGAAAGTAGAGAGCCGGCCTCTCTTCCTCGTTCCTAGTCCGCTAAGGTGCCAGTGCATGAAACCCAAGGGAAACCCAGGCACGGGGAGTCCAGGCTGGGGCAAGAATCGTGGCCTGAATTACCCAAGTCTCCCTCCAACTGCCAGAGCTCTGACCTCCAGCACATCCCAGGCCGCAGCCCCAGGAAGAGAGAGGTTACACTACCCCTGAGGTCACACAGCAGCAAGCGGCAGAGGTGGAAGGTGGACCAAGGGGGGTGAGACTCCCAGAGGGGCAAGTCCTCTCTTGGGGCTCTTCAGGGACCCAAGGCGACCAGAGTCACTCAGATCCAGCTTCCACGTCCAGCTCTGCCAGGGGCTTCTCCCCTGGAGACTCAGTTTCCCCAGCCGTAAAGTGAGATTCGGCCCTCTTACTTCTGCCCACGTCCAGCGTGGGCAAGGCTGTAACATCATCGAGGTGAGCATCAGGTGACAGACATTGGGAATGATACATGAAACGATCAGCAAGGTATGAAAAGTTGCCTGCTCCTGGCCCTCAGTCAATGCCCGTAAATATCTCGCGGCTGAAAAGGCATCACCCTTTGGCCAAATGCAAGTCTCGCTTTGCCCCGCTTTGCCCCTGCTCCCTTCCGCCCGCCCGCCTGGCACAGAGGGGCTCTCGGGGCGCCACAGGGACGAGCTGGAGGAAAACGCGTCCTGGAACAGGCCGGGGGAACAGGATGGGGGAGAGGCCGGTGCTCCGGGGCCCCATCCGCGCCTTGCACCGTCCTGGCTAAGTGGGAACAGACAGCTCCATTTGACAGAAAAGGAAACTGAGGCTCAGAGAGGCCAGGTGACTTGCCCTGAGCTTCCCTGGGGAGGAAGCAGCAGACCTAGGATTTAAGACGGGGCCGGCCTGAGCAATCCGGGTTTTTCTCTCTCTACACTGAAGTCTCTTCCCCATGACTTCAGGTCAGGACAAATGGTGACAGGCCACCTTGGAAGTGAAGGGCATGGATTTTGGAATCAGGCAAACGGAGTTCAGATCCCAGTTCTGCCCCTTGTTAACTAAAAGACCCTGGGCAAGCGACTTCACTACCCAGACCTCATTTCCTTCCTCTCAGAAATGGGTACAATAATAGTTTTGTATCCAAATGTATTAAGAGTGTTTGGCTCAGGGCCTGGCACACAGTAAGTGTTCAATAAGTGCTCACTAGCATCATTAGGACTACTAATGCAGCCCAGGCTTGGCTAAAGCCAAGCAGAACCTTGCACCCAGTGCTCAGAGCAGCAGCTGTGGGGGCCCAAGGCCGTAAGCATCTCGAGAGATCTGAATTAATCTTTAACAGGTGAATTCCTCTCCAGATGGGTGAGATGTGGAGCATTCCAGAGGGCCCGCTGGCAGGCAGTGTTCTCTTGGCTCCCAGGATCTGGTGTGTGACAAAGAAATGGAGCTGCTCTCTGCAGCCCAGTGATTTGGGGAGGGGCTTAGAATGTCTTTCCCAGAGTCAAATGGGGGGAACTGAGGCAGACAACAGGTAGGGGGGCCTGTGAGGGGTCGAGACGCCCCCTCACGCAAACCCCCCCTCCCACCAAGGAACAGATGAAGGAGCTCGAAGGGCTGGGGCCTCTCGAAACGATGTGCTCTCTCTCCTGGGCAGCAGACCTTTACAGAGCACCTGCCCTGCGCCAGGCACGATGAGGCCAATTCTCACGGAGCTCTCTCCCTCCTGCGTCTCCTGCCTGCCACCCCTCTCCAGTCCCCACCCCGGGCGGGCCTCACATCTCCTGCCTGGATGACTTCCCCAGCCTGGGGACCGGCCTCCCTGCCTGGCCCCCACTCTGCAGCCAGAGGGACCTTTCTAGACCACACATCTGGCATGTCCCTCCCAGCTTGGACCTTAGGGCTTCTGGGGCTGACCTAGCCCCTGCCTGCTGGATCGCTTGCCCTTCCTGTTGACGTCACACATTCCAGACAAACGGAACCATGCCTTGCTCTACAAACTCTCGTTTTACCCACCTGGCAACAGGTAGTAGTCAGGTCTTGGCTGGTGCGCTTTCCTTTACTTGAATGCCCTTTCCCCTACGTCTGCATTTACTACTCAAGGTGTGGCTCAGCCCCCTACCTTATTTTTTTTTGTATTTTTTTTTATTGGTGTTGGATTTGCCAACATACAGTATAACACCCAGTGCTCATCCCGTCAAGTGCCCCCCTCAGTGCCCATCACCCAATCACCCTGCCCCCCCGCCCACCTCCCCTTCCACTACCCCTCTCTGTGTCCCAGAGTTATCAACCCCCTACCTTGATCAAGCCCTCCCTGATCCCTTTCCAGATGGCTCTCCCGCCTCACAGCATGCTCTCCTGGCCCCCATCCCACAGCGTAAATCTGCCAAGCATCTACCATGCCTCACCTTGCCAGGTGGTCACAGGTCGGGCGTGGGTGCCGCCTGCCTGGAGGCCACAGCTGACACAGAGGGCAGTCCCAGTGTCGGGGAGGTGGCTGCAGGGGGCAGAGCCCTCGGGCCAGAGCCTGGCTGGGGTCCGAGGCTGGCATGGGGTGGGGGAGCTTTTCAAAAGGGTTTGCTGGACACAGGAGGAGGTGGCTGAGGCCCGGTTCCCACCAGGTGAGGTGGCAGGAGTGCCCTTCCCAGCAGTAAGGCTATGGATTTCTCTGGGGAGCCCCAGGCACCTTCTCAGAAGCTCTCACCCCCACCCTCCTTCCCTCAGGCACCCATTTCCTACACCTGGGAACACTCCATGTCAAAGTGACCCCACCTTATCTTACAAACCTCGCCCTGACTGTCCCAGGAGCACCACCTGCCATTCATTTTTGGGTTCCCCTCCTCCGATTTACCAGCAAAGGTGTGAAAGAGAGAGGTTACTCAAACAGAATGAACTAGAGAAATGAGGGCATGACCAATTGCCTTTTTTTCACCTCAGGGCTGTAACCACCAGCAAAGGCACGATGATGATGACCAATGACTGCAATGACACCGACTGAGCTGGACTGTGTGTCCTCACCATAGCCCTGGGGTCGCCCTCAGGCCACCCCCATTTTACAGATGAGCTGTCCTTCAGACAGCCCAGGGACTAACCCAAGTCACACAGCAGTGGGGGGCAGGCAGGACAGGGCGAGGGCTGCCGCAGTAGCCCCACTTCTAACCCCACAGATGGCCTGGGCCTGACCCTTCTACTTGACCTCTCCAAAGAGATCACCCCTTCACCTTCCTCATTGGCAGTCAGAGTCACCCCCTCCTTGCCCCACAGACAAAGCGACAAAGCTTAAATCCTCCAGTGGTTCTCAGCGTCCCCAGAACAAAGCTCACACACGACATCGCATGTCCCCAGCCCCAGCAGAGGCCCTGTAGAGAAGTTGAGCCAGAGCAGCCACAGGCGCACCCAGTCCCCTGTAACTTCCAGGGCACCCCCTGGGCACCAGGCAAGGAGGACTCTGGAGCCTGGCAGCCCTGGGCTTATATTCCACTAGGTAACATCCCTGATCCGAGCCTCAGCTTTCTCATCCGCAAAATGGGGAGGTCAGAGGGAGGGACAGGCTGCGGCTGGGGCTGGGCCAGGTGGGGTGGTAGGTACGGCCGGGCATGGCTGTGGCTGGTGCACCGCCAGGCAGGTGGGGAGTGTGGGAGGTCTCTGCCAGTCCTCCCGGACCTCCCGGGGAATCTAGAGGCAGAGCTGGAGGTTAAAGATTGTCCTGCCTCTTGGAGGAAGAGCCATCTCTGGGCCTGACTAAGGCTAACTAAGAAGTGGCCTTTGGAAGTTCCAGACTTCCCATTCCCTCCTGCTTGCGCGGGGGCGGGGGGGGCGGTGTAGAGGGGAAACCTCTGAGCCCCAAGTTCCCCAAAATGGGGGTGCCCCCAACAGAGCCTTCTAGCTTTGGTGCCTAGACCTGGATCTCCGGACCGGGGACCTCCCCATTCTGCAGACTGCGCCCCAAGGCCCAGGCCGGCACCCATTTCTCAGGTGATAACACAGATGCCCAGAGAGAAGGTGGCCGCCCTGAGGGGCACCCAGGGGGGCACCCAGCCTGGGGCGGGAGCTGGAGGGACCCCGCGCTCCCTCCCGCCCGCAGCCCGGACCTCCGAGCCTCCGAGACGTGCCCAGGGGCGCGAGGGGGCCGCGGCTGGGCCGGCGCTCCCGGGACCCCCGCCCCGAGGGCCCAGGCCCCACTCACCTCCGGGACCGCGCGGCGCTTCCTGCAGCCCGGCCTCCCGCCTCCCGCCTCCCGCCGCCGCCGCCGCCGCCGCCGCTCTCCTCCCCCGGCTCAGGTTCCAGCGCGCGCGCCGCCCCGCTGCCCGCCCCGCCGATCGCCGCCTCCGCGGGGGCCCAGGGCGGGGGGGGGGGGGGGGGGGGGCGTCGCGGTCGCGGTCGCGGCCCGAGGGCCAGGCGCTGCCCGCGGGGGCTCTGCTTGGGGCCCTGGGATCCCTCCCACCTCGGGGCTGCCTGTCCCCAGGGAACCCGGGCTGGCCGGCCACAGGCTCATTCATTCCGCGGGCCGTTCCGGGATGCGCAGCCGGGCACCCAGTAGGTGATCGAGGTGGGTGGGGGGCGAGGGTTATTGGATGGTGAAGGTAAGGGGCTAGGTCTCACCTTCTACTCCAGCCACTTGAATGCCTCCACAGGACGGGCAGCTCACTCTGCTGGGACTGGTTGGAAGCCTAGTGGGCCTGAGCTCCAGAGCCGGGCTCTCTGAGCCCAAGCTGTGGCCTTGTGACTCATCACCACCGAGCGGCCAATCTCTCCACCTCTGAGCCTCTGTCCCCGCTGTAGAGGGGGAGTAGCTATGTGCCCACCCCACCCGCCCGGCGGAGATGCTGGGAGTCTGCGCATCTCTTCTTTCTTATTAAACTGAGCTGACTCCCCAGACACAGTGGGTAGGGCCGTCCCCCTCAGCCTTCAAATAGAAATAGGTGTTGGTTCAGCAACTAGAAAGTGGAATTTTGAAATTGCTGGAAAGAGAGAGAGAATCTGAACCGAAGTGATGTGTTCAGGGCCACCTGGGTGGCTCAGTGGTTGAGCGTCTGCCTTCGGCTCAGGGCATGATCCCCGGGTCCTGGGATCAAGTCCCACATCGGGCTCCCCTGCTTCTCCCTCTGCCTGTGTCTCTGCCTCTTCTCTGTGTGTCTCATGAATAAATAAATAAAATAGGCTTTTTAAAAAAAGAAAAGAAATTATGCATTCAAACTGCCAGTGTAAAACATTTACAAAAAAAAAATATATATATATATATATACACATACACACCTTAATAATTAACTCACTGAGCATGGTGGGAGAGAATCTTCAACTAAACCTGCTTCCCAGCCAGTTTGAGAGGCAGGGATTGTTATGCCCACTTTACGGATGGGCCTCTGAGGCTTGGAAGGGAGTGCGGCCTCTCCAAAAGCTGCCCCCTCCATAATGGGGTGGGGAGGAGAAGCTTTTCCCTCTGGGTTTCCAAGATCTTAGAGCAAACAAGCAGCTATCTGGCTGTGATGAGGAATGTAAACAGAGGAGGGTCCCTCCTGCCTTCCCGAAGAGAAGGCCTCTCTCTGCTGGGGCTGGATCTGGCTGGGAAGCAGGCGAGCAGCAGGCATCTAGAGCCCGTTCCTGCAGGGAGGCCCCTCTGCAGTGAAAGGAAAAGGAGAAGGATGACCCTGGCTACTAGGAGGCTGGCAGAGGGGACAGAGGAGATGGAGAGGAGGAGGTGGGGCCAGGGTTCCTACCTGCTCTTCCCTGAGAGTCAGCAGGGGGGTGGGGCTGAGGTGGCAGGAAGACCCACCCAGTTCCCTACCAACCTGTGCTTCACAGATGGGGCACCTGAGGCCGCATGCAGGGAAGTGACTGGTCCTGGGCCCACAGGCTGGATCTTGGCTGCCAGCTGATTCAACGGGATCCAGCCTCCCCTCCCAGTGCCTGTGTCCTTATCTGGAAAATTGTACCAGTTTTCATGAGGCAAGGGACCACATCTGTCTTGCTCACAATGGCAAGACCAGCTCCTGGCACTCAATAGGTGCACTTTAAAAGTACTGGTTGAGGGCAGCCCGGGTGGCTCAGCGGTTTCGGGCTGCCTTCAGCCCAGGGCCTGATCCTGGAGACCCGGGATCGAGTCCCATGTCGGGCTCCCTGCATGGAGCCTGCGTCTCCCTCTGCCTGTGTCTCTGCCTCTCTCTCTCTCTGTCTCTCTCTCTCATTAATAAATAAATAAAATCTTTAAAAAAATAAAAGTACTGGTTGAGGGGCACCTGGGTGGCTCAGTCAGTTAAGTGGTTAAGCATCTGCCTTCAGCTTAGGTCTTGATCTCACGATCTTATCAAGCCCCGCATCAGGCTCCCTGCTCAGCGGGAGCCTGCTTGTCCCTTTCCCTCTGCCCTTCACCCCTGCTCATGCTCTCTCCCTCTCTCTCTCTGCTCTCTCTCAAATAAATAAAATCTTTAAAAAAATAAATAAAGTAAAAGTACTGGTTGAGCCAGAGGGAGGGGTGGGGGTGTGGAGTTAGTGTGTCACGGGGACAGAGTTTCAGTTTTGCAAGCTGAAAAGAGTTTTGAGGGTGGACAGTGGTGATATGTGCACAATAGTGTGAACAGCACTTAATGCCACTGACCATGCACTTCAAAATGGTTTCAGATGGTGAATTTTGTTATGTGCATTTTGCCGCAAGGTGGGCAGCTGCGGTTGGTGGTGGAGAAAATGAGACCATAAAGGGTCTCTGCCTTGCAAGGAAGGGGTGAGTAGGAAGAGAACGTGAGGTGTTCAAGAGGATTTACTGAACCAGGGCCACTGCTAGGGTGTGACCACCATTATTTTACCGTTTTTGTCATTGGTGAAGCTCTTTGGCCTCTGGAAAGCCAAGACACTCTTGACAGAAGGAACATCTCCTCTTAAGGAAGGAAAATAATGTCAAGGCCTTTAGCACAGGCAGGACCCAGTAGAGGCTACGCGGGTTCCAGAGCACCCTGGTAGGGCTCAGCCACCACCATGAAGGGAGGACCTGGGCTGCCCCGAGGGTCCACACTGAGCAAGCACTTACTGTATGCAGACTCAGTGCCAGGCACTGGGGAGAGATCAAAAGGCCAGATGGGTCAGCACCTGAGGAACTTAACAAGGCCTTCAGCCCTAGGGATCCAGTTACAAAAACAAGAGGTGTGCACTTCACTCTACAGTTAGCATGGCTCTGACAATGCTGCCAATCCCGTTGTCTCCTGACAGCCTAGAAGGGAAGGATTCTTTTTTTTTTTTTTTAAAGATTTTAATTTATTTATTCATGAGAGACACACACACACAGATTGAGAGAGAGAGAGAGGCAGAGACACAGGCAGAGGGAGAAGCAGGCTCCATGCAGGGAGCCCGACGTGGGACTCGATCCCGGGTCTCCAGGACCAGCCCTGGACTGAAGGCAGTGCTAAACTGCTGAGCCACCCGGGCTGTCCCCCCCCCACCTTTTTTTTTTAGATTAAAAAAAAATTTATCCATGAGAGACACAGAGAGACAGAGGCAGAGACATAGGCAGAAGGAGGAGAAGCAGGCTCCCTGTGGGGAGCCCGATGTGGAACTCGATCTCAGGACCCCAGGATCTCAACCTGAGCCAAAGACAGATGTTCAACCACTGAGTCACCCAGGCACCCCAGGAAGGATTCTTATATCATTTTCTGGAAAAGACACAGAGAAGCCATTCTCCTGAGATCCCCTGGCCAGCATTTGACCCCCAGCCTGACTGACCATATTCAGTGTAGCACAGGCAGTGGGAACACGGTCTCAAAAAGACAGACACTAGTAAGTGCCACCAAGGATGTGCAGGACCGGGAGCCCTCATACACTGCTGGTGGGAGTGTGAAATGGTGCAGCTGCCTTGGAAAACAGTCTGGCAGTTCCTCAAAATGTTAAATATAGAGTTACCATATAAGCCAGCAATTCCACTCCTCGAAATAAAGCCAAGAGAAATGAAAACATACAGCCACACCAAAAACTTGAACACGATTGTTCATAGCAGCGTCATTCGTAATTGCCCAAAATAGAAACAACTCAGTTGGCCAATGGATGAACAAAATGTGGTATGTCTATACAATGGAATATTATCCAACCATAGGAAGAGCAAAGTATCGACGCTTGGCTGCACCATGGATGAGCCTGGAAAAGGTGATGCTAAGTGAAAAAAGTCAGAGAGACTTCAAAGGCCACACAGTTTGGGATCGCATTTGTACGAGATGACCGGGAGAGGCACATCTATAGAGGCAGAAAGTAGATGAATGGTTGCCAGGGACCGGGGAGAGGCGAGGCTTGGTGGGTGTTCTCTCAAGCACCTGGGGTTTTTTTGGGGGGTGATGACAATGTCCACAAGCTGCCAGGTGACAGTTGTGCTGTGAATAAAGTCAAAGCCCCTGCACAGCACATCTTAAACAGGTGAGTTGCACGGTATGTGAAATTTATCTGGATAAAGCTGTTACAAAACATTTGTTTTGAAAAAAAACAAAAACAAAAAACAAAACGTGTCCCTGGGGGGATCTGGGTGCGGCTCTCCCCTGGGTCTTAGCAGTGTGACCTCAGGCAGATGGCTGTGCTTCTCTGAGCCTCACTTTTTCCTCTGCAAAATGGGGACAGTGACCGCTCCTACCTGGCACGGTTGGGAGGATTAAGCCCCCGAAGCGCTCTGGAGGGCGGGGCAGGGAAGGGACATGGAGCTGCCCAGGAACTGGCCCCTGTGGTCCCCACACTTTCGCCACCACGACCAACTCAACATCCCCTGCCAAGGGCTCTGACATTCACCCAACGTCCTCCCTCACATTACTGTAACGTCTTCCCGCTTGTGAGTCCATCAGCGATCTTGTTAGGTTGGCGCTGCTGTTCCCATTTTACGGATGACAACTATGGAGCCCGGGGGAGAGCCGGCATCGCCGGCACAGCCCTCCCGGACACTCCCAGGCGGAGACTTCTTTCCTCTCCCTGCATAGCCCATGCTGCTCCGGCCCCGTCAAATTCCCTCTTTCCCTTCACAGGTGATGCCTCAGCCCAGCTGGTGGCCTCCCAGCTCCAGAGCTGGGCTGAGGCCAAGGGCTGGTGGGTCCCCGGGGGGCCTGGCGTGGTTCTCCAAGTAGAGATGCAGCCGAGACCACCCTGTGCAGCCGGATTCCTCTGATCCAGGCTCTCAGCTCCTCCTCCCCACAGCCTCGAGGGGTGAGTATTCTCCAGCCCCTTTTGCAGTTGGACAAACTGAAGCTCCCAGCTTTGAAAATCCCTTGCCCAAGGTACATGCCAGTGATGCTGTCAGGCTTTGTATTCAAAGCCCGGCACAGTCTGAACCCAAAGGACCACCCGGCCCCTGGCCCCTGGAGCGTCAG
The DNA here is from genome assembly GCF_053574225.1 of Canis aureus. NCBI lineage: Eukaryota > Metazoa > Chordata > Mammalia > Carnivora > Canidae > Canis > Canis aureus. The sequence goes on along the minus strand of NC_135637.1, from coordinate 20,843,801 downwards.
CTGGCTCTGTGTGCCTCAGGCCCCTCGCCCCTGACAGGGGAAGTCTGCTCACCCCCACTTGGATGAGACTGGGGAGTGTGGGGCTGTTGAGGCGACAATTCTGGCAACTTTTTGCTCTTTCCCTGTGAGCGTGTGACACGGATGAGCTCAAGAAGAAGAAAATGCAGAAGAAACAACCGGGGAAAGTCGCTGAGGAAGGGCCAGGGCAGCATGTATGCATTTGCGCAGGCCTCTCTGTGGGCCAGGAACCAGATTCCTCCCAGCCACAGGACAGGGAGTGCGCCCAGAGAGGTGAAGGAACCTGCCAGAGGTCACACAGCCCAGAGGGCGCTGTGTCTGATCGTCTTCTCTGGGAGCCTGCCCCAGTAGACAGTAGGCCCCCCCATGAAATCATAGTCCCCCGCATTTACCAAGAAACCACGGAGACCGGATACAAGAGGCTGGAGAGGACGCAGCTGGTTTGTCCTGCTTATGGCTGGTCCAGAGACAGGAGGCCCTGCCCTGCCACACACCTTCAGTGAGGCCCTTCTGGAAGTCTCCCTGGGGCAGAAACCTGAGAGCAGGTGGGGAGGAAGCCCTTCCCTTCCCAGTGACCGTTGCCATGGTCACAGCTGCCCTCCTGTGGGTGTGGTTGGCCCACAGCTGCCCACTGGCATTTCAAAGGTAGCCTTCATCTGAAACTGGCACCGTGAGGGAGGTGGGCATCGAGGCCTTGGTGCCTGCGGGCTCTGAGTGATTCAGGGCTTCCCCACTTCGGTCCCTGGGTAGGCTGCTGGGGGTGCGTGGAGGCCCCTGGACTGATGGGTGAAATGGGCACGGTGAACTGCCACCTTCTGAAGAGAGGCCTGGGGTTTTCCTGGAGGCCTGGGACCTTACCTCGCTCACACCTACATGTGATGAGGGCTCCATGCTCCCAGCCAGGAAGAGGCATGGGGTGGGGGCAGGGAGATATCCTCTTTCCTGAGTCCAGGAGGAGACCCGTGAAGATCCTAGCAAAGAGTTCTGTAAACTGAATTGGCTTTGTCACCCTCTTCTCACAGGGGTTTATGACTTCCCTTGCTCTTAGAACAAAAACCAAAGTCACATTGGTTCTATCTCTCTGTCCTCTCACCTTAATCCCCAGGCTCCAGCCACTTTGGCCTCACTCTGTCCTTAGAACACGCTGCTTTCTCTCCTGCCTCAGGGCCTTTGCACTAGCTGTAGCCAGCCTCTTTTCATGGCCTGTTCTTTCTCCCCCTTCAGATCTCAGCTCAAATGTTACCTTCTCAGAGAGCCCTCCCCTGTCCTCCCCCTTCTACATCTCCTTCAGTGGTCTATGAGCCTCTTAGAGGGTGGGGCCTTATCTGTCTTGTCCCTGCAGGACTTCCTGAGGCTAGCTCAGGGCCTTGTGCATAGCAGGTGCTCAGCAAACAGCAGTTGAATGACTTGCCTTCCAGACAATGCTCTCTGGGCTGGATCAAGGGATGTCTCAGGGTTCATCATCATCATAGCTGTCCTTTATCAAGCAGCTTCTAAGTGCCAGGCTCTGTGCTAGGTGCTTTGCACGTGTCACCCCTCCCCGCCATTCCGCCCTTCCCAGATGTCACAGGGAAGGACTGATGTCTCCACTTGAGGATGTGGTGCTGATTTCACCGGAGTTATGAACACAAACCAGGGGGTCCTTACAGTGACATGAGGTGTCTGTGCTGTAGACCCACGGGGGGTGGGGAACGGGGGTAGCTTTGAACTATCTAATCTCCTGATTTTGTAGGTGAGCAAACTGAAGCCCAGAGGGGAGAAGGAACTTGCCCAAAGTCCCACAGCACATCAGGGCAGAGTGAGAAAAGCAGCCAGACTGCATGGTGTTTTCCAGGGTTTTCCCGTTCATGTGTCCACCCGGGCCCTGCTGTGTCTTTAAGAACAAGGAGCAAGCGAACACGCTGTGGTTTAACTGCATGAGGGGCCCCTGGTTTGTAATTCATAATGCTATTGTGTTCAGATGCTGTGATGCTGTAGCATCACAATAAATAAAAACACTTGGTAAAGTCCATTTACCAAGAACATCTTCTACCAGCCGGGCACTTCACACACATGATGTTATGCGCTCCTGCCCGGTAGAGGGGTCCCTTTTACAGATGCAGAAACTGAGGCTGAGAGCGCTGAGTGGACTCCCTCGGATCACACAGCTACAAAGTTACAGAACCTGGACCTGAACCCCAAATTTGTGGGGGGGGGGTGGTGATGGTGGTGGAGATGGTGGCCCCGCCCGCGGTAGTGGTAGTAGAAGCAGCGGGATAGACCTTTGACACAGGGGCTGACCTGAAGTCAGGACCCCCACAGCGCTCAAATGGGGCTGGTGCCTTGGCCTGGAAGCCACCCCATCACAGGCAGGGGGCGCGGGCCGGAGCAGGCGCCGAGGGCCGGGGCTCCCCGGGGACCGCGGCCGCGCAGGGTCCGCAGCGCCACCTGCCGGGGCCCGAGGGAGCCGCGGGAGGTCAGCGCGCAGGCGCGGGGCGGTGTCCCCCGGGCCGGGGGTGGGGGGTGGGGGGTGGGGGTGCTCCTCCAGGAGCCCAGCGAACCCAAGGGAGGGACCCTCGCTCTCCCCTCCCGTAGCGCTCCGTAGATGCTAATCGAGCCAACCCCGGACGGTCACGCCGCCCAGCGCCCGGCCAGCGGGTCCCCCAGGGGACGGCTGCACATCCCCGTCGGAAGGACCCGGAGCCGGAGGCTGGGAGGTCTGTCCCGCGCGGCGCAGCGACCGCGGAGCTAGGACTCCAGTGCTCGCGTCGTTAGACGTGCCCCGCTGCGTAAATACAGCCTCGCAGTTTAAGGTAACATTTGGCTAAGACAGCTTTCTATGCTTCTATACTTTTTTTTTTTTTTAAGATTTTATTTATCCACGAGACACACACAGAGTTAGAGACACAGGCACAGGGAGAAGCAGGCTCCCTGCGGGGAGCCTGATGCGGGTCTCGATTCCACGATCCCGGGATCGCGACCTGAGCCGAAGGCAGACGCGCCACCACTGAACCATCCAGGCGTCCCCAAACAGCAGCATTTAATTTAGACCTCACAACCCGTGAGGTGGGTATTAGCAAGACCCCTGTAGTACAGAAAAGGAAACTGAGGCTCCTTAAGGGAGAAATGAGTTTCTGTTCCTTGTCTATAATAGAGATGCATTATGATGGGTTTGAAATATTTTATTTTTTTAATTTTTTTTAAAGATTTATTTATTTATTTATGACAGACATAGAGAGAGAGACGCAGAGACACAGGAGGATGGAGAAGCAGGCTCCATGCTGGGAGCCTGACGTGGGACTCGATCCCGGGACTCCAGAATCGAGCCCTGGGCCAAAGGCAGGCGCTAAACCGCTGAGCCACCCAGGGATTCCCCTTGAAATATTTTATTATGAACGTCAGCTATTGTTCAGTGAAGTTTAATGGAATGAACCCAATAGGTGGATAAAGGGGCCAAGCCTTGTCAAACTTCTGGGCTCACTTGGGTTTTTGTGCACTATCAGGTTCATCTGGGTCAGATGAGTGGCTCCCCACAGTGGGAATGTCCTGGCAGGGAGATGTGCTGGAAGGCGAGCTCACTCTGTCAGCTGGCAGGGAAGTGGCCATGGCCAAGGGGGGATATGGAGTCAGATGTGGAACCCTGGTGGCTCCCTCACTCCTGGCCAGGTCACCCTGGCTAAGTCCTCTTGCCCTGTTGTTAGGGGTTCTGTTTCCTCATCTGACAAATGGGGCTCCTAATGCCTCCAACTCAGGTGGTTGTGAGATGGTATTTGTAAAGCACTTGTACAGGGCCAGGTACATACCCGGTGCTCAATGTGTGCTCCTTCCTCCCTGCCCTGGAGCACAGAAATGAAATGAGAGGACACAGATGCACTGCTGGTTTTATCTCTGGGCACCCGAAGTGTTCCTAGGGGCCCATCAGGTACCAGGAGTGAAGAAGACTAGTCTGGGATTTACCAGCCTTCCACAAGGACATTGCCTTCCCAGTCCCACTGGGCTATGTTAGAGACCTGAAGACAGGCTCTTTCAGTAATCTCTACCCCCAACGTGGGGCTCAAACTCACAACCCCAAAATCGAGAGTTGCCTGCTCTACTGATGGAGCCAGCCAGGGACCCCAAGAAAGGCTGTTTTTAAAAGGAAGGTGGAGATTTCTTTTTACATGTTGGCAGAATTTTGTGTTTCTAGGAAACCCATAGTGAAACAAGCCTAAAAAGCAGTTATTGCTTAGAAAGGTCAGTAGCATTCCTATACCAGCAATGTTGGTATAATAAATAAATATAATATTAATAAAATAATAATAGAATATAATGAAATCAGAGACAGGTGTCCGTCCCTTGGCCATGCCCAAGGCAGCCTTCTTTTTTTTTTTTAATTTTTTTTTAATTTATTTATGATAGTCACAGAGAGAGAGAGGCAGAGGCACAGGCAGAGGGAGAAGCAGGCTCCATGCACCGGGAGCCCGATGTGGGATTCGATCCCGGGTCTCCAGGATCGCGCCCTGGGCCAAAGACAGGCGCCAAACCGCTGCGCCACCCAGGGATCCCCCAAGGCAGCCTTCTAAACTGGCTACCTGACTACATTGAGCAGGAGACCCCTGAAGGTGGTCCATCATTTTCCAGGTCATGTTCAAATCCCTTCCTAGTGTGAACACTCATGTGTGGGCATGCGCACATGTACACACACACAACCTGCTGTGTGTCGAGCCACCAGGTCTTTGCCTATACCTTGGAGCGTGCCCTGCCCCTTCTCTGCCAGGCTCTTCCCCACCCTACCCCTTCCGTGGAGGCTCAGTGCCAGCTGTGACTCCCCCAGATGCATCCCAGGATGTGGCCCCTCATCGGTGACCCCATGCACCCTCTGGACACTGGGATACTGGCTACTCTATATCATCATTGTTGATGTGCTGGCCCATCTCGCCCCCTAGGTGACTATCAACTTGGTAGGACCAGGAATGAAGTAAAATAAAGATTCTCCGTGTAATGCTAGTATCAGAAAAAGCATCAGCCTATCAGAAAGTGCAATAACCGCAGGTTAGGGAGGCCATGGGGATTGCTGGGGACCGAGGTAAAGTGGAGAATACATTTGTCCACTTGTCCCATCCAGCCAAGGGGGCAGCTATTTCCCAGATCCTGCCATACAGTCCTATTTTTTTTTTTTTTGAAAGAAGCTAGAAATTAAGATTTGTGTGCGAAATTTCCCTAGTTTCTCACTGTGGCAACCACTTCTATTTTTATAAACCATGGAGGCCAGAATATAGGTTCTTGGCTGGTCCCCGGTTATAAACTCTGTTCCGGAGTGGGGTAGGGGGTGGGGAGAAGAATCACGAACCAAAACAGCACATTGCTGTGATTCCAAAATAGAGATTTATTTATTAAGGATCATTTAGTTTCTGCATAAAAATCACCAATTGTTCCTCATTGGGTTTTCAACACACACACATCAATTCTTCTGGGGTTGCTTCATCTACCCCAACACTTTAAAAAATACAGCTCTTTTTTTAGCGCCAGGAAGGACAGTTAAGGCAGCGAGGCATTTTTTTTGGGTCTCAGCAGATGGAGGATTCACCCTCTCCCCCTTGAGAGAATACACATGGTAGGCAGTTTCTTAGGTTGGAAAAGCTGTCCCTGAAGAAAATAACTATGCAGAAGAATGCAAGTATAGTCATCTGTGGTCACTTATTTGTGCCTGATAGCTTTAAAATACACACACACGCACCCCCTTCGCCATCAAAGGCTTGCTGGTTGGTTTCAGCTATAAAAACACTGCCTGGCAAAAGACAGTAAGAAAGGACAGAATCTGTAATGACAGTGTTGTGAGGTTGGGCCGTGCAAACCACATGAGAAGACACACCAGTTTGCTTTTTTAAAAAAAAAAAAAAAAAAAAAAAAGAGCCCACCACAGGGGCCCTGTATAATTTCAAATCAAACTCCTCATGGTCCTTAAAATACCCAAAACATCATTCAGCCGGATCCTAAGGACACACGTTTCTTTTTCAAGTGAGGTGTATGACACACAGCTCCCCCAGAGTTAGGCTCTGCGTGGGGGCAAAACCAAAACAAAGAAACCCCTTAGGACTTGATTAGAAACATTAATTGATTTTTACCACACTGAAATGAAGGGATAGTCAGTCTGTGCTGTCATGAAATTCAAAGGGGATTCGGAAGTAGGGTTGTTATTTATTGCTCCGTTAGGATGAACCCCCAAAATGACTTTTAAAAAACCCGGGGTTGATCGTCCCCCTCAGGCCCCCAGTGGGCCCGGGCCCGGCCTCTGGGTGGCTGGGCGGGGTGGGGGGAGGCCCGCCGGTGTGATTCACAGTGATTCGGGTTCCCTGGTGCTACAAGCGGCCCCCGGACGCGCCTACACCTTGTAGTTGAGCTCCGCGTTCATCTTGGTGTACATCTCGTAGATGACGTCGATGGTGGCCGTGTAGTTGACCAGGAAGAGGCGGACCTTCTCCAGGCACTCCTCCTCCGTCACGTTCTGCCCCTTGGAGAGCGCTTTCAGGAAGTCGGACTTGTAGGGGGCCGCGTACAGCGCTGCCTTGAGTCGGGGACAGGGGAGGCGTTAGGGGACGTCCCCCAGGCCGTGCTACTCGTGGCGTGGTCGGCAGGGAAAGGAAGAGGGAGATGTGTGTGCCCTTCTACCCCCGTGACGGACGGCAGGACGGACACCAGCTTTGGGGACCCACAGACCTGGCTTCAACTTCCAGCTTGGGCCGCCGACTAGCTGGGAGCCTTGAGCAAGTTACTTAGCCTCTCTGAGCCTCAGTTTCCTCATCTGTAAAATGGGGATGGTGATGGCACCCGCTGAATCAGGTTGTAAAGGATCGAAGGGGTGGTACCCAGGGCTCCACGCGGCACCGGGCACCCGGCAGTGTCCGGCACCCAGGGGCCTCTGGCCTCTGGCCTCTGGGTTCCCTGCTCTGGAGAAGAAGGTGGACCAGGGAGAGACGACCGCTAATACGGACCGTGGCCTCTCTTGTCCTTCAGGGGACAACACTTCCCTAACTTTTAGGGCTTCCCTCACACTTGAAAAGTACCGAGAACCAGAAATGCAGAAAATCGCAGAACCAGAAAGGAAACGGTGCGGCTGGGTGAGATGCCCAGGCTGAGTTTGAGCGGGGGTGGGGTGGGGGGAGTTATAAATAATATCATCACTAGGAACAGCACAGCGTCAAGTTCCTGAGTGTAAACCGTGCGCCCAGCACTCCGTACACAGTAACCTGCTCAATCTTCACCACAACCCTTGGAGGTGGGGCTCAGTTTACACCCACTTGAAAGATGAGTACGCAAAGGCTCAGGGAGGTAGAACCTCAGACCCCATCTTACTGTGTGACCTGGAGCCAGACAGTTAACCTCTCTGAGCGCCAGATTCCTCATCTGAGAAAGGGGGTTAAGGATGTACCCACTTCACGGTGCCTTCGTGAAGGACACCGCCCGTGGGCAGCACACCCTGGGCCAGGTGCACAGGACACCGCTATCATTCGGGCACCGGTTGCTAGGCCTTTGCAAGGGAGCAACGTACTGCAAGGAGGACAGGGCTTCACGGGCTGCCCAGGATGGGCCCTGCCCTCAGCACCACCAGGTGGCACCGCCCAGAGGTGTCCCAGCTTTTTGGGCCTATACCCAGACTGACTCCTGGGCCAGCCTGTGCCTTGTGGGAAAGAGACCAGCCTGTCAGACTCTGGTTCTCAGGGGAATGAGAATGGGCTGCAGGAGAGAGGGTGGCCAGGGCCCCCAAGGGCCTCTTGAGATCTCTGAAGTGGGCCTCTCAGCCTGGCGACCCTGGGGGCCCTCAGGCAACCAGGCTGGTGCTGCAGCCCATTTCCAGAAACTCTGGCCAATGTCATCCCAACATAAGCCACCAAGACCCTGTGGGCCAGTGTCTCTTCAGCAGATGCCCCAGTGGGTACAGGAGCCTTGCTTCTCTTCCCTGCTCAGGGTGAGGATCTGGGCAGATTTCAAAGGGGCCAAACGGGCCTGCCTGCCAGCAAGTCTCTGCCAGGTTTCTCCCACGGCCCCCTAGTCAGGCCTCATGGGACACTCAGCAGAAACCCATGGAGCATCTACAGTAACAGCCCCTGTGGCCAGAGATGGAACTGGGCAGGCACATGTGATAGGGCCCCTCAGCGCACCAGCCTCCCCTATAGACAGGGAGCCCTTCTGGAGCCCAGGCGGGCCACGGCTGAGGAGCGGCAGGTGTGGGGCTAGCTCACCTGGAAGATCTTCTGCACGATCCAGCCATGGTACTTCTTGAGGGCCATCTCGTAGGCTTTGGTGGCATTGACACGGATGAGGTTGGGGTGATTCTCATCCCGCTCCCCATCACAGATGCTCTGGAGGAATACCTGGATGAAGCGGAGGCCTCTGCAGCCCAGGAGAGAGATGGCTCTTCAAGACCGTGCGCGTTCCTGCCCGACGCCCAGCCAGCACATCCCCACAGGTGGCAGTCCCTGCCGCATCTGGATGCCAGCACTTGCTGTGCGCCACGTGGCAGTGGTCACTCCTCAAGTGTTGTGCTTAACCTAGCTCACATGTAGCGTGACCACCCGGCTTAATGTGGCATCACTGTGGGGCCGTGTCTACCCAAGGCCGCTGCTGACTGCTGGCCGCTGACTGCGGTCCCTGCTGGGCTGTAAGGTCTACAAGGCCAGGTCTGGGGCTGTCTTACCCGCTTCTGTGTCCACGGGCCTCCCCTGGGCTGGCCCGCAGCAGGCGGCCGTCAGCGCTTGAGGACTGGCCCTTAGAGGGCTCACAGACCACGGACTCTGGACACACTGGGCACACTGACAAGCCTGACCCTGTGCCAGGGGCCCCCCACCTGCACCACTTCCCCAAAGCCACTGTCTGCATCCTCCTGTGGCCATTCCAGCCCTTCCTTCAGGGGAAGGGTGATGCTCTAAGAGCCAGGAGAAGGCCATGGGGCACAGCAGGGTGACAACATCAAAGATGGGTAAGTGCTAGTCCTCTAATGCACAGCATTTCATCTCCTGCTCCCTTAGCCCCACCGTCTACCTATTTCACAGAGGAGAACACTGAGGTGCCCCTGAAAGCCTTGGGCAAAGGCCAGGATGCGAATGCAGCTGTCTCACCCCTGAGCTGGACTCTTCCTTCGCCATCCCTCACTAATCCCCCAGGGTCCCTGGATGAACCCCCCTCCTCCTTCCCTACAGGGAGGTGGGGATCAGGTTGGAGGGCTCTCAGGGGCAGGAGCACTGGTGGACTAAAGTGTTTTCTAACTTTATCACCTGTGAGGTACAGGGAAGTCCTCTGTGCCTGGATCAGCCTGGGCTGTGGGACTGAGCCCAGGGGACAATCCCAGCCCTGTCCCAGTCGGCCACCTCTCTTGAGCCTCTGCCTCCCCCTACCTGGCCCTAATGACCAACCCTCTACCCAGCAGCTGGGATGCAGCACCATCTGACCCTGTTGCTGACCAGCCTCATGGCCCTAGGTGGCTCCCCCACAGCCCTGATCACACTAGGACTCACCCTCGTCCAGCCGACCTGGTCCCTCCCTGCTCCTGCCTCATGTCCAGAGCCTGCTGGACCAGACCCTCCCAGAGCAACAACACACTGGGCCTCTCCTGCCCCTCCCACCTGTCAAAGGCCTCATCCTCTTGGGACCTGCCTGCTCAGTCCCAGAGACTCTGCTTGGCACCCTTCCTCCAGGAAGCCCTCCCTGACTTCTCTCTGCTTTAGGCTCTGCTATCCTGCTGTCAGGATCCACATACCAGCCTGATGTCCCACCCAGGCTGTGGTACTCGCAGTGGGGTCCTGCCTCATTCAGTGCGGCATCCCACACACCCAGCACACAGCAGGCGCTTATTACGTGCTCAGCCTGTTGGCATCTCCTTTCACCTGCCCTCCCAGGCATCTGGCTTTGTCCCTGTCTGATCTGGACACGAACAACCTAACTGAGCTGAACATCATCATCTGCCTTGCTCCTCCTAAGAACCCATGGAGTGTGCTGATGGACAGACCAGGGCAGTTCTCATCCAGGCCTGGGAGTCTCTTGTTGGCAGACCAAAGTGGGCAGCTTGGTGGGGGCAGTTCCTAAAACATGTTGAAAGAGTGTTACCTATAGCCCACCTACCCTCTGAGGCCCACTCGGCTGCACCCTCCAGGGAGTGGACTCCCTGTTCCGTTTCACCGAGGTAGGTGGCAGGGAGAGGGGACTGGCTCCAGGGGATGGGGAAGAGACAGGGGAGGACCCTTCCTGACTCCTGACTCCAGGCCCAAGACAGGGCAACACTGGGAATAGCTGTGGGGCAGAGAGTACACCCCTGGCTGCACTGTGGCTGCCACTGATATTTGCATAGCTAAAGGAGAATTTGTAGCTGGCAGAGAGCAGTGTGAGTGCAGCAAGCAAGGTGCCTGGCCTCTCAGCCTTGGTGGCCTTATCTGTAAAATGGGAACAGTATCTGACTTCAAGTATTTGCTGGAAGGACAATATATATAGTGATTATGAGCATTCTCAAGTCTGGGGTAGGATCATCTGGGTTTAAATCCCATATCACGGTACCCTGCCCCCAGCCCATAGAACAAATCTGTGCAAATTGGATAGAGTTCCTTTTTCTCAAGATACTGTATTTCAAGGCACTGTCATAAGAAACAAATCTACCATGCAGGACATCTTTGTGCAGTGCACAACCTGGACAACTGTACTTAGACACTGAATCCCAGCTCTGACCTTGCGACCTGGACATGTGATTTGGCCTCCAGAGCTCCCAGTGGCCTCCCTCTGTGAGGTGGGGATAATTACCACATCTTACCCCCAGTGTATGAAATACAATCATGCATATGAAATGTTTAGCACAATGCCCAGAGTATGCACTCACTTGCTACATCTTTGATGGGACTGGAACAGGGAGTGTCACTATCAGTTGGGCCTTGGCCCCTCGGGCACTTTTCCTCAGCTACTAACTAGCATCACACAGGGGAGCCCATGTGAAAGAAAAGGAGGTGACCTCGCAGGGCAATAGGAGGGCTGGACGTTCCTCTCCTGCTGAGCAGGGCCCTCGGGCCACACAGCCACACACACCCTGCCACCCAAGCCTGTCACCTTTTCAGCCACATCAGCGCCAGCGTGGCTCCCACTTTGGGCCACTCTGCTCCGTACATTTCCTTCTCCACCTCTAGGATGTTCTGCAGGGTCCGGAACTTGGCCGGGTTGGTGTCATACACAGCTTTGATTTTCTGAAACAGAGCACGTGTAGTTTTCCCGGTGGAAAAGCTGTCCTCACAGGTGGGCAGCCCACATCTTGGTAGGGGAGCAGCCCTCCCCTTGCCCCCAGCGCCGAGACCAGTAGTAGGGCTCGTAACAGTCACTGGCTGGGGGTATTTACAGAGCACCTCCCGTGAGCTGAGAGGGGCAGAGTGCGCTATGGGCGCTGCTTTATTTGATCCGTACAGCGACGCCAATGTTGCTCTGTCACGATCCCAGTTTGCAGATGAGGACATCGAGGCTCAGAGAGGGGAAGTGATAGCTGGTACAGGTGGCAGCGGGTTACAGCCCAGACGGGCTGCAGACTCCATGTTCTCCAGCCACTACCGCTAGCTCCTCCGACACCCAGTATCTGAAGTGGACAATCGCTTTGGGATACAAGGGTGTCCAGGAACGAGGCTCCTGAGTTGGAGCCAGGCAGTTTGGATCTGAATCCCACCTCTGCCCCTTCCTTGCTGTATGACCTCAGGTGAACCTCAGCTTCCTCATCTGTAAAAATGGGGAGAATGACAGACCAGCCTCAAGGGCTGCTGGGATGATGTGATGGGACATGGTGCACCTGAGCCTGCAGGCCAGGCCCTGTGTGGATCCTCACAGGGAGAGGGTTGGTGGCTGGGAGGAAGCAGTGGGGACTCCTAGGAACAGTAGAGAAGAGGGCTGAGCCGATGCACCGGTGGACTTTGGAGTTCATTTTTTATTCGGTCCGGGGTGCATACAAGAACCAGGGGGTTCCTTCTCGAGTCAGTCCTCCAGACTGCGGGCCTGGTCAGGCTGGGACTGGGGGTGTGACTGCAAAGGATGACCAAGAGCCCTGAGCCGGATGAGCTGGGGTCACACACGTTTTCCACATCTCCTTCCTGTTCCCCAACCCGCGGAGCTCATGACAGGGAGTGGGGCCCTGGTGCCCAGCACGGGTGTAGATTCTCCACGTGGGCTCCCAGCTGTGGCTGCCAGGCCAAGATACATACCGTGATGTTGCCGCTTATGTCTGCCTTGATGGGAGTAAACACTGGGGACCCGAGGCAATCTGAGGGCAAAACAAGAAGAGAGATTCAGATTCCCAGTGAGGATGAGATTCAGGAACTCCATAAACCCTAGAGGCTTGGGAAGAGGAAGCAAGGTCACTTGGTATGTGGAGGGAAAAGCAGAGCTGTTTATAGGTTCTTATTTTACTTATTTATTCATGAGAGACACAGAGACATATAGGCAGAGGGAGAAGCAGCCTCCCTGTGGGAAGCCCGATGTGGGACTCCATCCCAGGACCCTGGCATCGTGACCTGAGCCAAAGGCAGACGCTCAACCACTGAGCCACCCAGGTGCCCCTGTGTACAGGTATTAAAAAGGCTGATGGGCAAACTGATTTGGTGTGCTGGGCTCCCGGTGAGACCAGGTTTCCAGCTGTCGGGCTTGTCAGAGCCTCTAAAATGCAACTGGACTATCTAGGGGGCAAACCCTTTTGTCCACAGCACTGCGTCTCCCTCCGACAGCACCATCTAGAATCTTGTGTGGTGATGGAAATGTTCTGTATCTGCACTAATACGGACCCGTGCGGCTACTGAGCACTTGAAATGCGGTGTGACTGAGGAACTGGATTTGTAATTTTATTTGACTTCTGTCCACTGAGATGTAAATAGCACATGTGGCCGGTGGCTACCATATTGAGCGGCACAGCTGTATAGCACCTTGCAGAACTAATGCTCTGATAAACCCGTCTTGGCCAACAAGGCAGATCAGTGCTAACTGACCAGCTGGCCAGCAGGCAGATTGAGGGATTTTACGAGGCAGAAGAGGGGCTCGATTGATTACAAATGACCTTCTCATTCACCAGCTCCTAGGAAGGAAATGAGCTGGTGACTCAGAGGCTCCACCGTTCTGAGACCCTGCATTAGAACCCCGGAGAACACACCAACAGTGGGATTCCAGTCACTCACGGAGCACAGGAATGTGGGCTCGATGCCCCCACCCCTGGCAGGGTGGGCTGGGATGTGTCCTTTCAGCTCTGGCCTCGGCCTTCCCACCTAGCCAGTGGGGCAACAGGACCAGACATGCTGCGAGCAGGACTTGAAACAATCCACTTCCCAGATGCGTTTTATCTCTGGAATCGGTATGTTCTAGTTAAGAACATACTAGTTAAGAACTTTTTAGGGAAAAAGCTCCTGGCTCCTTTCTTGGGTGTTGCCAATGACACCTGAGTTGACGGAAGGCAGACCTAGAAATTGGTAGACCTGAAATGTGAACAGCCTTGCGGCCACCCCCCCCCTCTCCTTTGTGACCCCCCCTACCAGACCATCACGGGGACCAGAGATGAACAAGCTCAACATGGGCTTCACCCTCAGGGCCTGAAGACAACCGAGCTCCCCCATACACATTCTCACTGTCCTCAATGCTGTGTCCAGAGACCCACCATGCCTGATACAGAGCCCAGGGGACAAAGATGCCTGAGCAGGCCAGAGGGTTCCAGACCCACGGGGGGGGGGGGGGCGGGGGCGGGCAGGGGACACCAGTGCCAGACTCTCCTTGCCCAGCAGGGGCCTTGGTGTGCATGCCACCTTGACCACACAAGACCAGAGGAATGGGGGGAAGGACAGCCACAGGCTGAATTCCACCCAAGGTGACCTGGCACACCTGGCCAGCCATCTGGAACAGTCTAAGCATAGCTGTTAAAAGAGGTGCATTGGGGAAACAGCCTTAAGGTGCTATAAATGAAATACCCTAAAACCCAATGGAAAAAAAATGGGGTAGGCATCCAGCCAGGTGGGATTCGAATCCTACCCCAACCACGTCCTAGGTGAGCAAGGCTCCTCGTCTGTGTGCCTCAGTTTCCTCCAATGTCAAAAGGGGGCAGTAATAGTACTTAATTCATAGGGTTGTTATAGGAATTAAAAACCACATGTTGGATGCATGTAGCAGAGTGTCCAGTGCATGAACACTCAGTAAATGGAATTTGATCATTTTTGTGACCTCAAACTACACGGTCCAGCAAACCCAGATGTCACTCGGCTATGCTTATAAACCGCCAAGCCCTGCAGAATCTCTGCTGAATGGGAACCCATTGGGCTTGTGCCTGCATCCCCTCTATGCTCTGCCGAGCTGAGGCCCCTCGTTGGTGGGCCCAGGGTTGGTGCCTCACTTGCCCTGCTGCAGGCTCCAGGCACAGAATCCTCAGGCTGATTGGCCAGCCTTCTCTCAGCCACTGGGCTTCTCTCCCACGCCTGTGGGGGCAAACCCCCCTCCATAGGGCCATGCTGGTGCAGCTCCAAGGCCGAGGTGGTTGGCAGGGGATCCAGGTGGCTGGCCACACAATCCTGAGCACTCTGGCCTCAGAGACCTACCTGCTTATAAGGAGGATAACTACTCCATCCCACTCCCCCACCCTTTTTTTTTTTTTTTAAGATTTTATTTATGTATTCATGAGAGACACAGAGACAGAAGCAGGCTCCATGCAGAGCCTGATGTGAGACTCGATCCTAGGATCACACCCTGGGCCAAAGGTGGCACTAAACTGCTGAGCCACCGGGGCTGCCCTCCATCCCGCTCTTTAAGCTTGTCTGAACCACTGACTTCATCCGGCAGAAACCAACCCCCCGGAGAGGTCATGCCCATCCCGACCCTCACTGGGGCCAGGCAAGTGCCATGGATGTGCTGCATGTGGACTGGTGCGGCCCTTCTAAAGGGACGGCTGCTCCCCAGCTCTGGCTGACGGCTTCATGTCCCCACCTTCCAAAAATGTAGACTGTCCAAAGACACAGGGTGAAGGGACAGATGGCCAGAGGGATGTCTAGACAGGTGCAGTAAAATATTACAGAATACAGGTGGTGGGTATACAAATATTCGCCGTAAAATTCTTTCAATTTTGCCTTATGTTTGAAAATTGTCATGGAAGATGCTGGGGGAAAAATCAGCATTTTTTGCTGTTTGTTACTCATAAAGTCATATATTTTCCTTCTTTTTTTCCAAGTCCGTTTCACTGTGATAGCAGACAGTGCTTGAGGTCCCTATGTACCATCTGTTCCCAGCCCCCTTTGGACTTGAGCTCTGAGAGGGTAGAGACCAGATCACCTGGGTTCCCCTGTGTCCCCAATGCCTGGCAAGGAGCTGGACACCATCAGGCACCTGGGTGGCATCTGTGGCACGAAAGAGGTGGGAAACATCCGGTCAGGCTCATTTTCTGTCCACTTTCTCGTACTGCCAATGGACCCAACATATGGTTCTAAGCACCCACACAACCAAGACGGCAGAGACTATGGGAAGGGGCTCAGGCCTGTTTCCCTGTCTGTGAAATGAGAACACTTAGTAGGACCTCCCCCAGTGGGCCGCTGTGAGGGGGAGAGGCGTCCTATGTACCAGGTGAGCGCTTGGCACACTGCCATGATTGCTACAGGCTGATTTCAGGGAAAACCTTCCAAGGGAGGAGACAGAAACCTGGGGCTTGCTTACAAGAGGTCATCATCAACCATGCAGGGGTGGTTTACTGGCTCGTCCCAGTGACTCGGGTCATTCGACATGCATTTCAGCAGAAAAATGTTATCCGACTTCCTTGGCTCTGAAAACAGCTCTTGTGCGGTTCTGGGCAGCCTGGCCCTGGTGGCAGGGAGAAAGGCTTTTTGTTTCCCATTCTCCTGACAGTGCGCTATCCAGGTCACGAGGCCGCCATGGTCAGCAGGAGCTGGGCCCTGACAGCAGCGGTTATTGTGTGTCGCGGCCACCACTCAGGGACAGGGCTTCTGCTCCAGCAGGGGTAGGCATGCAGGCCTCGAGCCTACTTCTGGAGCTGGGAGCAGAGCAGGCGCCGAGAGGGGCGGCAGGGTGGAGGGTGGGGCGCGGACCCCAGAACTGCCTTCCAGCAGGAAAAACATCTCTGTGGATCCGTAAATGTGCCCGCTGAGGTCACGTTAGGAGCACCCTGAAGCAGGCCACCTGGAATCAGGGAGGAAGTGGTGTGGCGCCCTAGAGTCTGCTCTTCTGGGTTCAGATCTAGGTCTGGTATAACTCTGGACAAGGGACGGAGCCATGCCGGGCTCATGCCCCTCACTGGCCGCAGCCCACAGGTGCCGTGCGAACAGGAGGTGCTGCAGGCCCAGGTGAACTGAAATCTGCTTCAACGTGACCCAGCCAAGGCTCTGGGGCTTGTTTGTCTGTGGTGCATTCCAAGGCCACCAGGCCCAGAAAACCTGTCTAGGGTCACACAGGGGGAGCCAGGCACTCAGACATAATTACAGAACAAAGGCTGGTTCTACTACTCCATCACCTTTCTTTCTGGAATGTTTCCATCCATGTGAACTCAACAAAAGGGAGAGTATTCCGACAGGAAAACCACAAGATGATTTTAATCACCAAGTGCACAGTGGCTTTTCGGATAGTTTAAACTCAGGCTGGTCCCTGCTCTGGATAGAGCGTGACACCATCCAGGCTTACCTTTCCTATAGTATGCAGCCCTGCCCCAAAATTACCTTTCTTGTTTTACCAGTTTTGCAGATACCTCAAAGTTGTGTTTTATTGTTGTTAGCAAACAGGCTCTTTAAAATGTCATCCAGAAGCCCTCTGCCAGAGGGGAGGGAGAGGGCTTGGATGCCTTCCTGGCTCCTCATCTTACCTCCAGGCAGAAAGGAAGTTGTCTTTGAAAAACAAAAACAGGGACTTCTAGGTGGCTCAGTGGTTGAGCGTCTGCCTTTGGCTCAGGGCGTGATCCCCTGGTCCTGGGATTGCATCAGGCTCCCTATAGGGAGCCTGCTTCTCCCTCTGCTTCTCCCTCTGCCTTTGTCTCTGCTTCTCTCTGTGTGTCTCTTGTGAATAAATAAATAAAACCTTTTTTAAAAAATAGAAAATAAAAAAAAAGAAAAATCAGATATAACTCCACCATCTCACTTCATAGGACCAACTCTAATGGGCACAGATTCTAAATACAGATAAGCCTTGGTTATCAGGAATATGTGGCAAATGGCCCCTTCTGTTTGGTGTGGAAGGTTTTTCTAAGCCGGCTACTCAACCCAGAAAGCATAAGGAAAATACCACAAATCTGATTTCAAAATCCAGAGACCTCTTGTATGGAGCATAAGGATAGATCCCATCACTAATCACAGGCAAGCAACAAACTGATGATGACTGGGGTGCTGATCAGTGAAACAAACCATGGACTAAAGATTATTGTCCCTAATATGTAAAGAGCTCTAACAAACCAATAAGAAAAAAAAATAGCTCAATAGAAAAATGGCAAATCACAGAACAACAATACCTTATCTCAATAATAAAAAGAAAACAAAATTAAATCAGTGAAGTATTTTTTATCTACCAAGGTTTTATGAATGCACGGACCTTTTCTAGATGAACCATTTTGTATGGAACTCATCAAAATGTAACACAGATATCCCCGCTTTCATACAGCAAGCCAAGCACAGTTTTCTAAACAGGGCCATCACTAACAATATAAATTATGGTAAAGATGTGACCCAGTAACATCGCAGACCTCCTTAACCCTTGACTAAATATGGTTCTGCACAGTTTAAAAGGAACTTTTCTTGATGGGTGGTGGTCACTTCCTCCTGCAGTGCTTTCATTCTGATAGACACTTGGAAAATAAATAGCCAACTGTGTCAGCATCACCTGCAAAATAAGAGGATATAGGTACCAAGCAAGCATTTTGTGTGTGACTCTGTGACCATTCTGGCTGGATAACCTCCTACCTGGGTCTTCACCATAGTTCAGATGAGTGTGACTGCTCAGACAGCAGAATTCCCCACGAGCCAGCAGTCACCATATGCCACTCAGAATCAGATTCATTTCTGCTTTCTCTGGCCTTAAGGTGGTTGGAAAGCAACAAGCGCTGTACACTGAGCAAGACCACAGCATGCTATGCGCAAGCTGCCCAGCAACACCTGCCCGACCCTGGGCAACAGGGTGATGGGACCACCCTGCCTGACCCACCCCCTGTCATTTCATTGCAGGAATAAGAAGCAGTCCATTTCTTAGACACACGCCTTCACTTTCGGCCTGTGTGATTCAGGATGGAAACACCTAGCCCGACCTATAAGTAGTCCAAAAAGGAAGAACAGAATGCCTGTGTCGATGCTAAGAGCCTGGTTTGGGAAGGTTCTATTTCAAATTCAATTTGTTTTTCAATAGCTGAATAATAAGGTTTCATTGTTAAAGATGAGGGGCAGGTTAACTTTACAGGTCCTGGGTTACAAGGACCATAATGAGAGGCACTCAAATTACAGCCGATGGAGATGAATCATTTATTAATCCACAAGTATGTGGGGTGGTGTGGTGTATGTGTGGGTAAGTGGGTGGGTGTGGGTGTGGATGTGATGGCTCAGTTTGCAACAAGGCCTATTTTGAAGAAAATGAACCCTGAAAACACCCACCTTCCTAAAATGAAAACTTACTGAGATAAGGCATTTTATTATTGTTATTCTGTGAATAGCTATTTTAAAAAGTCCTAGCTAAAGAAGAAAGAATGTTTACAAAATAGTCTCAAATGTTGCTTAAAAGTCACTCCTATGACATGCCAACTACTCTCTATCCACAGTTGTCCACTTTGGCAAAAACCAGCCTTAAAGTGGGGATGTGGTTGGGGAATGGGTTTTTCTTTACTTGCTCTGTGGCCTGGGAAAAGTTAGTTAACCTCACTGAGTTGTGGTCTCCTCATTTGTAAAGCGAGGCTGATAATGGACCCCACATCATCGGGTTGTTGTGAGGCTTACATCAGGTTGTATAAAGGGCTCCACATGGTCTCTGGTACGTAGCCAGTGCTCCAGAGGAAAGAAAGTATTCTTTATGTTTATTATTATTGTTATTATAACATCATTTTCATCTTTTTCAACAGGCAAAGGAAATCCAGAAAAGAACAATCCCAGTGACTGAGGAATCAAAGGACAAAGAGAGGAAGGGAGGGGAAGAAAGGGGGATCCAGAAATGGGGATGGATACAATTAGCAGGAAACCTCCAGTCATAAAATCACAAATTCAAATGTATTCCGAGCCAGCTAAAAAAAAAAAAAAAAAAAAAAGGCGATCTCAGAAGGGAGTGGAGTAAGGAACTGGGGAGAAGAGCAAGGCAGAAAATGAATCATTTCCGAGCACAGGGAAGTGTGTGCTGGCTGGCTTTTATAGGACCCTGGAGAGGGCTGATCAGCTGTAATGACTTTAAAAGCTCAGCTACAGTTAACACTCTAACAATAAAAAAAAAAAAAAAAAAAAAAAGCAGAAAAGAAAAAAGGCCCCTGATACAAGTAACGCTGTAAGAAGGTAACAAGAGGAGTTAACACCCACCCAGGCCTTTTTTAAAGGGAAACAATGAAACCTAAGACCATCACCTCACCTTGCCATTCCAAGGCTGGGGAATAAGCACTGTCAGGCCAGATGGGGATGGCCTGGTGTTCCCCTCCCCCCACACTGCCTGGGCCAGAAAAAAGGGCTGTTTTTGCCCGAATAAGACTGCCCTTCCTCGTCACAGGGCCAGCCCACTTCTAAGCCCTATGGACCTACTTTCTAGCTGTGCCACATGGTCAGGTCCCTTCACCACTCTGAACCTCAATGTCTTCTGTAAAATGGTGCCAACTCCTCATTCAAGTAAGGTCATGATAAGGCTTGGAAAGGAAATAGCGGCAAGTTCAAAGCTTGGCATATGGGAACCACTCAAAACGGGGGTTATTATGCTAGCTATGATTGGGCGCATGCATTACACCCTACAAAGCCCTCAGTCATTCATGTCACTTTCTTTCCCTTTTTTTTTTTTTTTTTTTACTTTTTTTTTTTTTACTTTCTTTCCCTTTTGCTTTGACACTGGCTGAGCAAATCCACTGGGCAGGCCCTGGGAGGGCCCACCTTCTGCCCTTGAGGGATTCGCAGTGGGACACTGGAGGTGAGGAGGGGCTGGATAAGCCAGCAAGACACAGAGTGGAACTTAGGTCTTTTCTCTCCTGCTTCTCCATTTTATTCCCTCCAGGAGCAGAGGCCAGACTTCAGCCATTGACCTCAGGGCCAGACTTCTCTGAACATGGAGCTGAGGAAGATCTAATCACTGTCCCTGGGGGACAGAGCAGGCAGGCACCTTGGTCTGTGCTCCGCGCTGACCTTTGGATGTTATAAATGAGGGTGCTGGAGCAATCTCAGACCAGCCGCCAAGCAGCTCTGCTGGCCCTGAGTCCTGGCAGTTGGCCACCAGACCCAGAGAGCTTTTTTTTGGAAGATCTTCATTTCCCAAGGGCTGTGTGGCAAGACATGCAGTGTCTGAAGGCCTGAGGCCTCCCCATCCTATTATGTGTGAAGATGGGAGTGATTCAGGGCACCAAGTACCAAAATCATTTGGGAAGATCACTTCCATTGACCCTCCTGAGAAGGTCGGGGCTGCAAGCCTAGACAGGGGATGAATTTCTACATGCACACAGCCTTGGCACCGTGGAACCAGGACTGGAACTCGGGCTGGCTGAGCCTGACAACAACGCCGGTGTTTCTTTTCATTCATCTACCTATGATGTTCAGAGCAGGGACTTCAGTAGACAACAGACCTAAGGTGTCTTAGTCTGCTGTCTTGGTCACCTGAAGTGACTTCCCCCTTGCTGGGCCTCAAAAGCAGCCAACCACGGCTGTCAGGGAGACAATGGGCTAACACACTGGGGCCAGGGGGTAGTTGGATCTTACTTGGGCCACAGGAGACGGCAAGTGGGATGCGTGAGAACATCAGGCACGTGTAGGTGCTCTTAAAGTCCTGGGCCCTCACTACCTACAAATGCACCACCAACTAACAACAAGAGTCTGCAGGCAGTTTCAAAATTGCAAAAACCCATTGCAGAAAGTGTATTTTTGGCTTCTTCCTCCCACAGGACATAGTTTCTTCCTTCTAGAAGGGTCCCTCCCAGGTACACAGGCTATGTCCCGTCCCTAGAGAATCCAGCCCTTAACAAACACTTGACCAAAATGATAACTAACCTGCTATAGTAAGAGGGTTAATAAATATCTGTGTTTATAAACTTAAAAAACAAAACAAAACATTACAGACATCTGATAGATGGTCAAGTCCTGGAAGGTGCTTGTCACAATGGGGAGAATAACCTCCCCTGAAGAAGGAGAACTTCTTACTCATAGACCAAGGGGTGCTGGTGGAGCTGGTTCCCAGGCAGTTAACACCATGTCCCAATTATAGAAAAATCTGACCTGTTTGAGACCTCCCCATGGGATGACTTCCATATCCTCGTCATTCAAACTTGCATTCAAAGGAGCAAGGGTGGGATGCCTGGGTGGCTCAGCGGTTGAGCATTTTCCTTCGGCCCCGGGCGTGATCCTGGGGCCCCAGGATCTAGTCCTGCATTGGGCTCCCTGCATGGAGCCTGCTTCTCTCTCTGCCTGTGTCTCTGCCTCTCTCTCTCTCTCTCTGTGACTATCATAAATTAAAAAAAAAAAAAATCTGTCTCTCATGAATAAATAAATAAAATCTTTTTTTTTTTAAGATTTATTTATTTATTCATTCAGATTCAGAGAGAGCAAGAGAGAGGCAGAGACACAGGCAGAGGGAGAAGCAGGCTCCACGCAGGAAGCCCGATGTGGGACTCATCCAGGGTCTCCAGGATCACACCCCGGGCTGCAGGCGGCGCCAAACCGCTGCGCCACGGAGGCTGCCCCTAAATAAAATCTTAAAAACAAAAACAGAAACAAAACAAAGGAGCAAGGGTTATGGGCAAACCAATGATGGGGCACACACCTCAGATGAAACCTGCATATCTGGTCTGCAGTTCCCAGAATCTTAGATGAGTCCTTGTGGGCCCAGCAGAGTCCTGGACTTCAGTAGCCAAGCAGGCTGGCTCCATGGGGGCACAGGAGATGGGGGTTCTCCTCTTCCAGACAGGAAGCCAGGAGAGCAGGCAAGCACAAGCCAAAACCACTGCATAAGGAGTCCCAAGGCCTGAGTCCTGAGTTCTAGCTGGACTCTACTGGTTACCCGCCCTGGGCTGTGTGACCCTGGGCAAGTCACCTAGCCTCTTGGGCCTCGGTTTTTCTGGTTGTATAATAAGAAGCTAATTCTGTGCTTCTGGGCTGCCACTGGCCCCCCAAAATAGAGCAACCATTGAACCAAAGGGGTGGGAAATCACTCTTTTGGGGGTTTTCCCTATGACTACTTAATGAGCACCAGCTATGTGCAAGACCTAATTCTCTGGACATCCACTTAATTAAATAAGAGATCTGGATAAAGAAAAATCAGCCCCAAAATTTGAATTTCAAGCACTGAGAGATGGGAAGCATTCCCTTCAACCCCTGCATCTCAGTTCCTCCTTAAACAGTGAAAGCAAACAGGTGTGAAGTCATGTACTGTGTCTGGCTGACCTGGAGCAGTGTGTTAAGAAATGCTAAGGTTGTATCTAGACTTAACGGAAAAGAATAGTACCATGACTGATTAATAATGTCTGCCATGGGTATGGTTTGTGAGCTATGTATTTTAATTTAGAAAGAGGGAGAAAAGCCAAACTGCTTCTAGAAAGAACCCAGGGAGAAAAAAATAAGAATGAAACCAAAAGCATTCACTCAGCAAATACCACTAGCTCACCCAGGGCTAGGCACTGAAATAGCTCAAAGTCACAGTCTGTGATAGTTCTAGGGTAGTCTAAGGGAATTAGGAGAGACTTTCTGGATGAGGCAACTTTCCTGTGGGAATAAGTGGAATCCAGCCAGGCACAAGGAAGGTGGTAGGCTGGAGAGGAGTGGTGTGCCAGGCAGAGGCAAGTGATGGCATGGTACCATTTGTGGGGCTGTAAGCCATTCAGAGAGGCTATAGAACAGATATGAAGGTAGGGTAATAGGGAGCCATTGAGGCTTTTAGGCAGGGAGTGACAAGATGAAATGACATCTAGGTCTCTCCCTCCGCCTCTCCCACTCCCTGGGCCCTCTGTTAATGCCGGAGGGCATTGCTGCATAATTGACCTAAAAGATGAGAGAGCAGACCTTACAGAAGTCAGTTGCAAGCTGATCACTCAGAGGTGAGATCCAATTACTAGGTCAAGGTGGAGGAACAAGATGGACACAGGGCTGGACATAGTAAAACCTGTACCGCTCCAGGGATTTAGGCTGGAGATAAGGAGGCAGGGCTAGCCCATGACGTGGATGCTCTAAGCCACATCTGACCTCCAGTCCCAAGAATCAGCATCCACCCACGGCCAACCAATTCTGTGACAAACCACACCTGAAAAAAGTGAAAGGGATGTGATTGCTCTAATAGGTTAAAAGCCTTCATATCCTTTGACTCAGAAATTTCACTTCTAAAGGGTAGAACTCATGAAAGAAGTATACAAAGAAACACGTATAAGGATGTTCATTGCAGCGTTGTTTACCGGAGCAGATAATGGGAAGCGACGTAACTGTTCTATAGCAGGGGACTGGTCAAATAAATGACAGCTACATTCAAACAAAAGAGTTCTAAGCAGCTACGAGAAACAATGATTGGCATGGAAAGATGCTGTAGAGCTAGGCAGAAAAAGCAGCTTATACCTTTTCCCTTAAAGATGGATAAGAATGAGTCCAGAAGGAAATAACCTGAAACATCAGCAGAGAGGCTCTCAAAACAAACTAAAAAAAAGGTATCTCCAAAGGTTCTAAGAGGATTAGTTCCACATAGAGTACTGGCACATAGTAAGTGCTCAAAAAACGACAAGGAGGGATCCCTGGGTGGCGCAGCGGTTTGGTGCCTGCCTTTGGCCCGGGGCGCGATCCTGGAGACCCGGGATCGAGTCCCACATCGGGCTCCCGGTGCATGGAGCCTGCTTCTCCCTCTGCCTTTGTCTCTGGCGCTCTCTCTCTGTCTCTCAGTCTTTCATGAATAAATAAAAAAAAAAAAAAAAAAAAAAAAAAAGACAAGGAGATTTTTATCATTTTTTTCTTGCTCAACTATCCTTTGATAAGCAGAGCTTCCTGGTAGCATTATATATTTTTTAAAAACATAGCTTTCGGGGCGCCCAGGTGACTCAGTCGGTTAAGCATCTGACTCTTGATCTCAGCTCAGATCTTGACATTGTGAGATGTGAGTTCAAGCCCCACTTAAATAAAAAATAAATAAATAAATAAATAAAAATAACAACACACCTTTCAGCCCTTTGCCCTCTTTATACCAAGAGCGGTGGTTCTCAACCACATTTTGTCCCCTTCCGGATCTTTTTGGTTGTCACAACTTGGGAGAGGGGGTGCTTCTGGCATCTAGCCAGCCAGAGATGCCACTAAAACATCCTCCAATGTGCAAGACGGCCCCCCCCTACCACAAAGAGTGATCCAGCCTCAGTGGGCAGCAGTGCCATGGTGGAGGAGCCCTGATTTGGAGGCAACTGTCACTGCAACCTTTCTCAGACTTCTAACATCCCTTAAGCCAGCCAGACCTGCTCCATTCAAGAGACACACATAAACCACCCAGATCATCCAGGTGACCAGATGCTCCCAAGATTTCACAGAGCCCCTGTGTTAGAGCCGACAGTGGATCTCAACTGACCCTTGAGTCTCAGAGAAAGCCCCTGGTGGGAGCATCCTCGTAAACCTTAAATCCTCAGGAGAAACTCTTCTCCCAGAGAGCATAATGGTTCAAAATGGATTATCACATTTTTTTAGAGTGCTAAGAATTATTCTGTGTGGGCCAACCCACTGGGACTTCTGTATAAATGGCGCTTCTGTCAGCAGATGTGATGCCCCACAGCACACAGCTCACAGCAAAGACAAGGGTCCTTTGAGATCAGGGAAAGGGAGGAGGGGATGCTCTTCAGCCCTGGCATCATAGCACGGCTGACTCCAGCACCCACCATCCCCTTCCCTCTAAAACCAGACAGAATCACATCCAATGAGGGTGCTCCCTCTCCCCGCTGCAGAACTGCAGGACATGCACCAATGCTGACCATAGAGACGAAAAGACCACAGGGCTTAACTTGGGGTTTATCCATCTCCACACTGCTAACATTTGGGGCTGGATCAATTCTTTGTGATGATGCTTGCCCCGTGCAATGTAGGGTATCTTGCAGCATCCCCCACCTCTACCCACTACTTGCCAGCAGCACCTCCTTGCACGCTCCCCCTCCCCGTCCCCCAAGCTGCGACAAACAAAAATGCCTCTAAACATTGTTGGATGTTCCCCCCCAGGGGCAAAACTGCCCCCAGCGGAGAACCACCACCTTAAACAGACTCTGAATCCTTGTCCAGGGCAAGCTGGTTCTGTCCTGCGAATGTTCCCAGAACAAGAGGCAAGGTGGGAGGCACACAAATGATTAATTCCTCATCGCTGATGCCAGTTAGTTCCCAAGGCCCTGCCGGGAGAATCAGTGTTCTGTCAACACTTAAACACCAATAAGAAGCACATCTCATTCATTCCATGAGTATTAACTGAGGACCTACTATGTGCCAGGGACTGTTCTGGGTCCTGAGGATGCAGCAGCAGACACAAAAGCCCAAGATCCTGCTCTCAGGTTGCTTACCCAGGTCTGCAGATCATACAAACCAGGGGACTGCACCTGATTCATCCAGCACTGATTCATCTACTATGTGAAGGAACCCAAATGGGATCCAGGAACCCATATGATGCACCAGGTGAAGCACTCCCCCCACACCTAGAGCCACACTCAGGGCTCTACACACATTTACTCCCAGCAGCCAGGCTTAAGGATCAGCATCCCCATTTCACAGATAGGGACCACTCACTAGGGGGATCGTGAGTGACCACCTGGGCGCCAAATCTCTTCAGTCGCAAGTCAGTCCGTCGTTCTGTCAGCTTGTGGTTTCAGCTTAACTCTGTCCTGGGGGCTGGTATCTTCCTGGCAAAAGGCCACTGAGTGCACCCGCACGGGGCTGGGCAAGCCCATGTGGAAGAGAGGAAAGCAGAGATTCCGGATGCATCCTTTAGCCAGGACCCAAAAGGCAAAGGGCAGGGAGCAGATGGTATTGTCTGTTATTTCCCATCTTCCATCCAGGGCCGGGGCGGGGCTCCGGGAGGGGAGGAAGGAGGCTCTGAAGCTGGGTTAGGGACTGGTCCAGCCAAGCACCCTGTGTCTGATGTCACCCCCACAAAGCAGCTTCCCCTGTCCCGACCCCTGT
The DNA here is from genome assembly GCF_053574225.1 of Canis aureus. NCBI lineage: Eukaryota > Metazoa > Chordata > Mammalia > Carnivora > Canidae > Canis > Canis aureus. Next base: position 20,817,531 of record NC_135637.1, on the reverse strand, counting down.
CCTAAATGGAGAAAAAACTTTAGGTGGTTCCCCCTAAAAAGGGGCGCCAGACTTTTGCAACTCCATCCTCCTCATCCTTCCCGGCTTCCTCATTCCACCCTTGGGAGTGGGGGTGGGGTGTCTTTGATCTGGAATTGAGGGAATTCTGAGAAAAAAAGAGTTTACAAAGTCCCAAGAGGAAAAGACTACGACAATAAGGAAAAGAGAGGGCTTATGAAATAGGAGGATTATCCTAAGGGGGGGAAGCTGAAAGCCATTCTGAAAAGGAAGAAGGGAATGATGGGGTGAGGGATATAAGGGTATGGGACTCGGGGGAGAAGGGGCGGGATGCTTTGAGGGAGATGGAAGATGGGGAAGTTGAGGGTTTGGAAGGGTAAGGGGTGTCTGGGGGAGACGGATGATTGGGGGATCCCAAGGAAGCGGTGAACTGGGGGCATCTGAAGGATTCCGTGGAACGTGAAGTGCCTGGAGATGAAGGAACGGAGACGGAGCTCCGGGTGTCCGGGGAGAGATGGAGGATGTGCCATGTCGGAGAGAGAGAGGATCGGGGAGTGGTCTGGGTTAGGGAGGCCGGGGGTGCCCAGAAGGAAAGGGGTCTAGGTCTTGGGTGCCCGGGGAGATAGGATCGGGGGCGCCCGGGAGAGGGACGGCCGGAGGCTGGAGGCTGCTCGCGGGAGGGGGCTGGGCGTCTGCGGCAGCGCTGCGGGCCGGCTCCCCCCGCACCCCGGCTCACCGAAGAAGGGCGGCAGGTGGGACACCGCCTCCAGGAAGGGCCCCGTCTCGATCTGCTTGTCCGCGGGCAGCGGCTTCAGCAGGTGTTCGGCCAGCAGCGCCATTTCGGGGTCGAGGCCGGCGGTGATGCCCCAGCCGGCGCCGCGGGCGTCCACGCCGCCCCCCGGGCCGCCGCCGTCCGCGCCGGGGCCGTCACTGCCGCCCGCCGCAGGCTCCGGGGACGCCAGCGTCGCCACTTCCGCCCGCGCCGCGCCCCGCGTAGCCGAGCGCTCAGCGCCGCCCGCAGGCCGAGGGCCTAAGCGCCCCGCCGCGCCGCCCCGCCCCCGCCCGCCCGCGCCAATCCGCGCCCGCCGCCGCGCCCGCCCGCCCAATCCGCGCCCGCCGCCGCCCGCCGCCGCGCCGCCATTGGTCAGGGGGCGGGGCCGGCCTGTGCGGCGCGGAAGCGCGCGGCCTCGCGGGGCCAGGTCCGCCCGGGCGAGCCGCTCCCGGGTGAGCCTGCCGCTCCCAGGTGGGCCTGCCGCTCCCGGGTGAGCCTGCCGCAGGTGTCTCCTGCTGCCTCCCGGCGTATTCCCCCTCCGCCCCCAACCTGGGCGGGCCGGCTCGGGTCCGGTCCTCGCCTCCTGGGGGCGTGAAACCGCTCAGGTTACATCCCAGCCCACCTGCCAGCCCGGGTTTCAGCCCAACGCAGCCAGCGCCCCCGAGGACACCTGTTTCCCCAGAAACAGAGCCCGGCCTCCAACAGCCCCAAATAACCCGTTGGGCACTGCTTGGGTCACAGTTCTCTTTGGCTGCAGCCAATGGGGGCGTTTGATTCTTCTTCAATGATGTTAGACCTATTGGACACTGCTCAAGTCACAAGCTTAGCGCAGCCAGGCCTGGCTGAGACGCCTGTTTCTCAAAATCTGCGGTCCAGCCTGACCCGAACAGCCCGATGTTGCCTGATGGACCCGGCCTGGTTTACAATCCAACTCGACCACCACCCGACTGGACACTCCTTTCGCCAAACCTAACCTCGCCTCTACAGCCCAGGATACATGCTTCTCGCCCCTTAAAGCACAAGTCACATCAGTCACAATCCACCTAGATGCTGGTGGCCTAAAACCCAATGCCCGTCTTCTCCGAAAAATCTAGCACACAGTTGTTAAGAGCTTCTCATTCATTCCAGAATAAATACTGATTGTGTGCCTCGTAGGTACCACGCACTGTGCTAGGTAGGAATCGTGGATCCAAGTTATGAACAGTACAGCAACACTCCTGCTCTCTTGGTGCTGGCATTCTGCTTCGGGAGACAACACAATACAATACACAAATAAGATCCTTTCAGACACTCGTAACTAGAGACGAAGAAAATAAAACAGCAGAGTGTCAGAGAGGTACTGAGAGAAAGAGGATATAGGAGGTCGGCGCAATAAGTATCTATGAAGAGTTGAGACCTGAAGGAGAAGTAGGAGACAACCGGAGTGGCTGGAACCTGTGCAACAGCCTTAAGGTGACAAAAAGCCTGGTGTGTGCAAGCAATCCGGTGGGCCAGGGGAGGGAATAGGAGGGGAGAGATAGGAGTTTAGCTCAGGGAGGTGAGCAGGGCATGTTGCGTTAGGTAGGGAGTGGTACAGAGTTTGGATTTTATCCTAAGGGCAATGAGAACTCACTAGTGCCAGAAAAATAATGGCCAAACTGTATTGAATATTTGTAAGTTAATCTTTTAGGGGGCAGTTGGAAGAAGAGATTGTTCCAAGACAAGTATAACCCAGGTACAGTCAGGAAGTGAGGGGGTCTGAGGGAGACAAAGCTATCATCGTTCTTGCTCATGACACAGATCCTGACATGCCCCATCAAGTCAGATCTCCCACTGATAGGAACCCAAGCCATCAGCTTTGGCTTGTTCCCACCCCGCCCAACCTCATCACCTCAGGCATCCTGAGATACCATCTCCTTGAAGGCTTGCCATCCCACCCAGCACCCTGACCCAGTGCCAGTACCCCACCCACATTTCAGACACCTCCTTCAATTCCACAGAGAGATCACAACCTACGATGAGGACCTCCAGCATCAGGCAACACCCTGATTTCACAACGTGGTCCATGCTAGCCAAACGACCCAGAAACTATGGCTAACACAAGAAATTCAAGTCTATAAGAACTGTCTTGCCATGGAACATTAAATGTGCTGAGAAAGGTCATTGCTCCAGATTAATGGAATATCTTGAAAGTTCATCTATCTACCCATCTTGTCTACCCACCCATTCATCCAACAAATGTTTTAAGTGCCTCCTCTGGGGTGATTCCCATAGTTTATGATAGGGAGTGAGCTGATCCCAGGGGCCAGCTGGTAGCATAATGGATGCTGTGGGCTACATGTTATACAGTAAAGAGTGATGGAGACTGTGGAGTAGGGGTCACATGGCCTATCTAAAGGGCACTGTGGGGACACCTGGGTGGCTCAATCAGTTGAGTGTCTTACTCTTGGTTATGGCTCAGGTCAAGATCTCAGGGTTGTGGGATTGAGTGCCACGTCAGGCTCAGCACTCAGCTCAGAGTCTGCTCGGATCCTCTCCCTCCTCTCCCCTCCCCTCCCCTTCCCTTCCCTAAACGTTCTCTCTTTCTCTCTCTCTCTCAAATAAATCTTTTATTTTTTTTATTTTTTTAAATAAGTCTTTTAAATATCTTTAAAAGTCTTTAAAAATAAAGGGCACTGTGGCTATTCACCTGGCCATTCATTGCTCAGATTGTTAGCATTTCAGATTTCTCAAGAAGTCAGAAACCTGGATTAGAGGTAAAGTCTCTTGATTTTTAGTTGTTGGCAACTAATTCAAATTTTTAAAAAACACTGTGTAAGCCACACAGAACATTTTTTTTCTTTTGACACAATCTCAAATTTACAGAGAAGTTAGGAGTACAATTCAAGTAACGTTTTACCCCTAAACCATCTGAGCATATGTTGCTGACACAATGCCCCACCACCCTAAATAGTTCAATGTGTGTTTCCTCCAAACAAAGATATTCTCCAGTGGAATCACAATACATCCATCAATGCCGGAAGTTAACTCTGATACATCATTACCATCTAAACTTCAGACCTATTCAAGTTTCACCATTCTTCTACAGGATGTCCTCTGTAGCCAAAAGGTCCAGTTCAGGATCTCATGTTGCCTATAGTTAGTTGTCCTGTGAGGTCTCTTGAGTCTTTTTCAGTCTGGAACATTCTCGAGTCTTTCTTTGGTTCTCATGACCTGGATAATGTTAGAGAGGGAAGTTATTTGTTTTGGGTTTTTTTTTTTAGATGCTTTATTCTTTTAATTTAAATTCTATTAACATATAATGTATTATTGGTTTCAGAGGTAGAGATCAGTGATTCACCAGTCTTGTGTAACACCCAGTGCTTATCACATCACGTGTCCTCCTTAATGTTCTTCATGCAGTTACCCCATCTCCCCACCTCCCTCCCCTCCAGCAACCCTCAGTTTGTTTCCTATGATTAAGAGTGTCTTATGGTTTGTCTCCCTCTCTGATTTTGTCTTCTTTTATTCTTTCCTCTCTTCCCCTATGATCCTCTGTTTTGTTTCTTACATTCCACACATGAGTGAAATCATATAATTGTTTTCCTCTGATTGACTTGTTTTGCTTAGTGTAACACCCTCTAGTTCCATCCACATCACTGTAAATGACAAGTTTTCTTTTTTGATGGCTGAGTAGTATTCCATCATTATATATAGACCACATCTTTATCCATTCATCTGTCGAAGGATATCTGGGCTCTTTCCATAGGTTGGCTATTGTGGACATTGCTGCTATAAATATTGGGGTGCAGGTGCCCTTCGAAGCACCACATTTGTATCCTTATAGTAAATATCCAGTAGTGCAATTGCTGGGTCATAGGGCAGCTCTATTTTCAACTTTTTGAGGAACGTCCGTACTGTTTTCCAGAGTGGCTGCACCAGCTTGCATTCCCACCAACAGTGTAAGAGGGCTCCCCTTTCTCCACATCCTTGGCAACATGAGATTGGGCAGTTATTTGGAGAATATTTCTGTTTCTGTTTGTCTGACATTTCTTCTTGATTAGATTCAGGTCATGCATCTTTTATTTTTTTAAGATTTTATTTATTTTATTTTGAGAGAGAGAGTGAGAAAGAAGCAGACTCCCCACTGAGCAGGAAGCACAACATGGGGCTCAATCTCAGGACCCAGAGATCATGATCTGAGCTAAAGGCAAACACTTAACCAACTGAGCCACCCAGGCACTCCTCAGATCATATGTTAGATTCTTTTTTTTAAAGTAATCCCTACACCCAATGTGAGGCTCGAACTCACAACCCCAAGATCGAGAGTCACAGGCTCTACTGACCAAGCCAGCCAGACATCCCAGACATCTTAGATTAGAGGTAGATTGGGGATTCTATACATCACAAATTATCACAGAAGTGATGCTGTGTCTTTTTTGTTTGCATCATAACAGATGATACATGACTTCAATTCGTCCCACTACTGGTAACGTTAACTTTGATCAATTGAATGAGGTGCTATCTTCCAGGCTTCTCCACTGTGCAGTGCATCTGCTCTTTTCCTTCTTGAAATTAATAAATATTTCATAGCGAGGGGCACTGGGTGGCTCAGTTGGTTGGACATCTGCCTTCGGCTTGGGTCATGATCTCCAGTTTGGGATAGAGCGCGGTGTCAGGCTCCTTGCTCAGCAGGGAGTCTGCTTCTCTGTCTCTCTCCCCCTGCCCCTCCCCATTGCTCGTTCTTTCTCTCTCTCAAAGAAATAAATAAAATCTTTTAAATGAATAAATAAATAATTCATATGGAGGTACTTGGAGACCTGGTAAATGTCCATCATACTTCCCATTTATTTATGTCAGTACAGACTGATGTAAAGGATTCCATGGGTCACAATATGTTACTGTTACTCTTTCTTTTTTTTTTTTTTTTTTTTAGATTTTATTTATTTATTCATGAGAGACACAGAGAGGGGCAGAGAGAAAGGTGCAGGGAGGAGAAGCAAGATCCAGGCAAGGAGCCTGATGTGGAACTCCAGGATCACACCCTGAGCCAAAGGCAGACGCTCAACTACTGAGCCACCCAGTCCCTGTTACTGTTATTCTTTATTTGGATACCCAAATTATCCTAGGTTGGGCCTGTGATGGCCCCTTCAGGCAGGCTTCTGTGTCTGGGAGTACTTCCTTAGTCTCTAGCACAACATATTCCAGGCTCATCTTGCCCTCTTCCTGCCCTTGGCCTGACAGCAGCCATTTCTCCAAAAAGCCAATGTTCTTTAGTGGAGACCAGTGTTCAGACACCAAGACCTAGCTGTGCTTCTTGTTATTGGGGTGTCACTGCTCCTAGATCCTCTCCATGGATAGAATTACACATGTGCACGTTCACATCCATGTACACACACACACATTTACGGCAATATCTGTCTATATTTGTCTACATAGTCCTCTGCTATATTAAAAACCATGAGTTCATCCTAATGGATCCAATTACCATCTAAGTCTGCAGGGCAAATTCCCATTTTTCCCATTCCCACTTTGGTTAATTCCCTCATCTGACTGTGAGAAACCTGTCTTGTTGTTTTCATTGTGTTCACTTATTTGGGCCCCATATGCAACAATTTCCTATTGTTGATGCCACCCTCTTGCCAACAAGGATGGCCTTTACAGCCCACTGGAGCTCAGACTCCACCGGGCTGCCTCTCTGTAAGGATGCCCTCCTCACTCACATAAGCTCTGGCCACCCGTGGTGGGCTACCCTCACCCCACGTGGACACTCTTCTTATCCCATTTGGGTTCTGACACCTCTCTGTGGAGCAGCACATACTCTCTCCCTGTGTCTCTGCTGCTGATGCTTACCTTACTGGGACCCACCAAATGGCTCTTGGATCGAATTGTTCAAGAATAGAAGGGAGGGACGCCTGGGTGGCTCAGTCGGTTAAGCATCTGCCTTCAGCTCAGGTCATGATCCTGGGGTCCTGGGATCGAGCCCCACATTGGGTTCCCTGCTCATTGAGGAGTCTGCTCCTCCCTCTGCCCCTCCCCCTGCTTGTGCACGCTCTCTCCCTGTCTCTGTCTCTCTCAAATAAATAAAATCTTAAATAAAAAAAAAACAGAAAGGAAGGGAAAGGAGGAGGCAAGGAAGGAAGAAGGGGGAAGCCACATACGGCTTCAGTGAGCAGGCTTGAGCTACAGGCCACCAGTTCCTCCCTACTGTGGTGGGGCAGACATTCACATGTTCAGTAAGTATGCCTTGAGTGTTTATTCTGAACCAAAGAGAACAGAGGATGAAGTCATCAATAAACAGAGTGTTACAGGGGAAATACAGCCAGACACAGAGGAGCTGTGTCGTCTTTTTGGATTGTTGGGGCATCCTAGTTGCTCCACTGGTGGCAAACCCCCTTTCAAGCTGATCTGCAGGCCCAGCTTGGCCAGTGGAGTTTAGTCTTGTGGTTAGAACTGACTCAGTGGGGGTGAGGTGTTCACCCTAAAAGTTTCATCATTTTCCTGAGCCGGCCCCACCCAGGGTTAATAGCTTCTTCCCAAAATGAATCATCAAATCCTGGTTACTCAGACTGTCTCTCCCCAACAGCATCTGTTGGGATGGATAAAGTAGGCCAAATTCATGGTCTTTTTGAGCTTTTATCCTCAGACTTCCCAGAGGCGAGAGTAATTAATAATAATAATAACAACAGGGGCATCTGGGTGGCTCAGTGGTCGAGCATCTGCCTTCAGCTCAGGTCATGATCCTGGGGGTCTGGGATCGAGTCCTGTATTGGGCTCCCCACAGGGAGCCTGCTTCTCCCTCTGCCTATGTCTCTGCCTCTCTCTCTCTGTGTCTCTCATGAATGGATACGCAAAATCTTTAAATAATAATAATAATAACAACAATAACAACAACAGGTAATGCTTTCTGAGCATTTACTATATTTGGAGCCCAATCCCTCTACCTTCCACCTGGGTGGCCTTGGACAAGTCATTTCCTGTGTGAGCTTTCCTGGGGCTGCTCTATAACAAACATCCACAAACCTGCTGGTTTTAAACAACCAAACATTTATTCTATCTGTTTTGGGGGCCAGAAATCTGAAATCCGTATCACCAGGGTAAAATCAAGGTATCAGCAGCACAACATATCATCGGAAAGCTTTAAAGGAGAATCTACTCCTTACCTCTTTGAGCTTCTGGGGACTCTGGGCATCCTTTGGCTTGTGGCTGCATGGCTCCGGTATCTGCCTCTGTCTTCACACAGCTTTCCTGATATGTGCACAGTACCCTGTCTCTGTCTTATAAGCGTGCTTGTGATGGCAGGTAGGGCCCAGCCAGAAAGATAATGCAGGATGATTCCTCCATCGAAGGGTCCTTAACTCGATCACATCTGCAAAGATGCTTTGTCCACGTAAGGTCATATGGGGGGGGGGGTCCAGAGATTGGAAGCTCATCTCTTAGGGGACCCGTTACTCATCCTACCACACTTCCCCTCTCTAACCCTCCATGGTCTTGCTGGGGAACAAGAATCTCCTGTCCTCTCAAGGTCCTAACTGGACCAAGAATCAAATTGTCACAAGATAGACGAACAGGAGAAAAATCAGACTTAATTTTGTATGCACAGGGAATGCACATAAACATGGAAATACCAAAGACAGCCACAATGAGGTATATGTGTCATGGTGAACTAAAGAGAAGGGGGTAGGGGACCTTGGACTTCAAAGAGAAGGAATGTGCCCCTCTCTATGGGGCATACAGACGATTCTGATCAGAGTGGCCTTGCTGGGTCCCTCTCTTTCCGCCACCTCTCGTTCATACCCTAACGTAGTTATATATGGTGCTAGCCCTCTTCCTGGAGCAGGTCCTCCACCTAAATTCTTCTTAGGCTGCTCTTGGTGGGGAACTAAAGAGCTTTTCCTGAAGCTGCTGTGGGGTTTGATGAGTTTTTTAACCCACAATAATCATCGTGCCAAAGTGCCCCATCTCAGGGTGCCCTTCTGCCTACAGTCTCACCGGTAAGGGGAGGATGGTAATCGAGGTTACCACCTCTCAGGGCCGATATGAGGCCGAATGGGTTAATGTAAATCAGGCAGTTGGTAAGTTGGCAGGCGGGCAGCCCTCGATGAATGGGGTGGTTATTATGAATTGATTTCTTGAGTTATTTCTACCCAGGACTGGCAGTTGTGGGGTAATTGATTCCAGTGATGTCACCTCTCTCCAACTGCCAGGTTTTCAGCAGGATTAAATGTGCCAAATGGGCTTTGTTGAGCCAACTCCTCTGGGTGTGAAGAGCCGCCATGCCAACCCGCCTTGCTGTTTCCAGGGCCCGTCTGCTGCTTTTCCCTAATTAACGCAAAGGCGACACCCGCCAGCAGGCCCGCTTGCTGCCATCCCGGGAAAACAGCACAGCACACGGCAGCTAAATATTTGAACATTTTTTCAGTTACTGGATGAAAATAGTATTTTGGGCATTTACACAGCACAGAGCAGAGGAAAGGGAGAAATCCCACCTCATCCTCGTGCCCATATGATGGTGATGGGATCTGAGGGGGGTGGGGGATGCTGCAAGCAGACCCAAACCATTGTGTCACTGACCTAACACATCGTTTAGGTGTGTTAACTACCTAAACTTTAGGTTTAGGTGACTACCACCGTTAGTCATTTGGAGAAATATAAAAATGGAAAGCTGGTCTTCTTCATCCCATTCAATTCCAGTCACTTCTTGAGCTTCTCCCCCAGGCCAGACTTTGCTAGGCATTGTGAGCTCAATGGTGGCCCTCCTTCAGGGAGCTCCCAGAACCCTACGTTGTTAGCAAGAATCAACCGTGCACTGAACCTGAGCATCTGAAAATGAGGATAAAAGGAAGCAGATAGGAACATAGACGCTGGGGACACCTGGGTGGCTCAGTGCTTGAGCATCTGCCTTTGGTTCAGGTCGTGATCCCGGGGTCCTGGGATGGGTTCCTCGCAGGGAGCCTGCTTCTCCCTCTGCCTATGTCTCTGCCTCCCTCTCTGTGTCTCTTGTGAATAAATAAATAAAATCTTTTAGGAAAATAAAAATTAAAAGAAAGATCCACCTGGGGCACATGTTGGCACTTGGCAGAGGTCCCATGGGGATGCCAAGGATGATGTTGCTGATGATCAACATGCCTTCTCCAGCTCTCAGAAATTCAGGAGTAAAAGCAGGGGAGTTCAGTAAAGTGGAAAGCATCTAGGCCCACCTGTTAAGGGCCCCCACGATCTGGTTCTAACCCTGTTAATTGGTTTCAAGACTTCCTTTCTGAGCCTCATCTTCCCCGAGGATCAAGAGAGCAGGTCTGGCACAATAATTTCAGAGATCTCCGTGTCAGGAGACAAGTGTGTCTTTCCACAATGGCAGTTTTATCCCGTCATAAAGCAAGGTTAACATCGTTGTAAAGCAGGTTCAGGATTCCTAACTCAATGACATTTCACCATGTGACCAACCTGGCTTCTTACACGGGTACACGGAGCAGAACACAAGTCACCCAGCCGACAAGATAACAGAGGGAATAGGAAGTTGATGAAAAAACAAATACAAAAAACAAAAAGGTGAAGTCAGTCTGTGGGCGTGCAGCTGAGAAGAGACCTGGGTCAGATCCGGGGCAGCCCTTGGTGCTGTTTATTCTGTTCAAGCAGGGAAGGATCTCAGTTCTGTTCGGAGATCAATCTGGCAGCGGCTTCGGTGGCAGCTGCCTTTTTTAAGTGGTCAGACATAGCAGGGTCGGCCAGTTTGCTGCCAACATCCTCTCCCTCCTAAAGGGACTTATCGGTCTTGGGCCGCTGCGCACCTGCCCTGCTTCTTCTTGTTATCAGCTCCGGGGTGCTGTCAGCTGGTGCTGGTCCTGGAGATATCTCACCCGAGGTACCCTTAGCTGCTTGTGTCACTGCTTGGCACAGGCCCCTGCTTGACATGAGTGACTCCATCTCGCCCTCTACACCCTCCTACCTTCGAATTCCAATAGTGGTTTTAGGGGTGTGTCCCCCACTCTTGCTGCCCTTCCTCCGGGACCCAGGCCAGTCACGGGAGCACTTTATTGTCCTGGTGAGGGTGGTGTGGAGGCACACCTGAGGAGACAGGACAGGTGGGGAAGATTTTCCCAGGGACAAAGGCTCTTGAAATTCAGTAGAGAACTCTGGGAACACCCCAGGTGCTTGCTCAACTGAGATTGCACTCATTTTCGAGAACCAGTCCCCTGGCACATAGCCCAAGTGAGGGGACAGACAACTCTGGCAAAGGTACAGCCCTCTCGCTCATGCCCCCATGTCCCCGACTACAAGTGTGCTTATGTTAGTGGCCCACTGGCCAGAGTTTCACCTGCTCGTGCATCAAGTATTTATTAAGCACCTACTGTGTACCAATCAGTACAGCAGAGACTGGGGACACATAGTAGGAACAAGGCAGCAAGGTCCCTGCTCTCATGAAGTTCACAGTCCAGTGTGGGCAGGTTATTCATTTTTTTTTTTTTTTTTTTTTAGATTTTATTTGAGGGGCACCTGAGTGGCTCAGGTCATGATCCCGGGGTCCTGTGATAGAGCCGTGTATAGGGCTCCTCTTGGGGATCCTGCTTCTCCCTCTGCCTATGTCTCTGCCTCTCTGTCTCTCATGAATAAATAAATAAAATCTTTATTTAAAAAAAAAGATTATATTTGAGAGAGAGAGAGAGAGAGAGATGCAGACTCCCCACTGAGCATGAAGCCTGACACGGGGCTCAATTCCAGGACTCGGAGACCACAACTCGAGTCAAAGGCGGAGACCACAACTTGAGTCAAAGGCAGACACCCAACCGACTGAGCTACCTTGGCACCTGGCAGGTTATTAATTAAAAAAAAAATTTTCTTTCACACTGCAGTGAACACTATGGGAAAAATCCAGTGTGTCCCAAGGCCAGGCAACCTGATCTCATCAGAGAGGATCAAGGGAGGGCTTCCCAGAGAAAGGGGGCATTTACAAAACCTGAAAGATAAAGAGGAGTCAGAAGCGGTACAGAGCCTTCTGGGCAGAAGGAACAGCATAGCAGAAACTCTGGCCATGAGAGCTAAAGGAAAGGCCAACGAGGTTAAGTGTGGTTGGCCAAGCCAGACCATGCTGAGGTCCACTGGCTTGATCACAGTGTGGGCTTCATGCAGAGGGAAATGGGGAGCCCAGGAAGGCTCAAGGTGAAGCAGAGAAGAGAGTTGCTCTGACCACCAGGGCACCATCCACCAATCATCCTGAACTTGGGAACTTTGGAAGTGGAAGGTCTCTGCCATCTGGGGATGGCCAGTGGGTACATGTCTAGGAAAGTCACAGAAGACGCAGGGCTGACTTTTTTTTTTTAATTTTACTTATTTATTCACGAGAGACACATACAGAGAGGCAGAGACACAGGCAGAGGGAGAAGCAGGCTCCCTGAAGGGAGCTTGATGTGGGACTCGATCCCAGGACCCCAGGATCATGCCCTGAGCTGAAGGTAGACGCTCAAGCACTGAGCCACCCAGGTGCCCTGCAAGGCTGGTTTGATGCCTCATCTCAATAGATGGTGCCCACACCTGACAGCCCAGCAGAATGGAACCGGTGTGGGCTTTGGGGAGAGGACCCTGACTCACAATACTGGCCATAGGAGTCCTCTGGCCCAACTATACTCTAAGCCTCAGTTTTCTCATCTGAAAAGTGGAGTGGTGATAACTCACAGTTCCTGGAGACACTGTGAGGAGGGAAGTCACAGCGGCACAGGAGAGTACCCATTCAATTGCTGCCAAGCAGGCACCTGCTGAGTCTTCTCTGCCGCACGAGGCTACCAGCTGCTCTCACTAGATACACTTGCTCTGCCACTTACCTACCGTGTTTGGGCAAGCCGTCCCTATCTCTGGGTCTCAGGTGCCCCTGAAAGTCAGGGGTGAGCTCCACTAAGGTGGGTCAGGTTGTTCTCCAACTGCGGTCTTGGGTCCCCCAATCTCAGGGAGAACTGGGGTGGGAGTGAAGGTAGGGGCGTGGGTGGGATCCTCCAGCATTGGTTCTCTGGCTGCTATCGTAGTTCAAGAATTAAACTCTGATTTTAAAAGTGAGGGTCTCGCACATCACATTTTTTTTTTCCCCAAAAGGTATGCTGTTGGCATGTGGTGAAGGTGTGTCTTCTGAAATTCAGCCATGGTCAAGGCAACCAGCCTGAGTGATTCAAGCTCTCTTCTAGGCCCCTGCTGCACCCTTGGGGGGCAGCAGAGGTGTTTTCCCAGCAACCTCTCCTATCTGTGGGCCACGGTAAGCTGCCAACCAGCCTAGGGAAGAGGGCATTTGAATATTTTGTTTTCTGGTGTCTTTTTTAGCCAGTAACACCTCAGGCAAGGGAATACCCATACCGGCCTGAAGTGTGATATGGGCTGTGGGAGCATTATCATTGTTATCAGCTGTTTGTACAACCTGATTTTTGTACATTAGATAACAGTCGAAACGACTGAGATGCTTGTACAACATTGTGAGTGTACTTAATGCCACTGAATTGCACACTTAAAAATGGTTGATTTTAGGGATGCCTGGGTGGCTCAGTGTTTGAGCAGCTGCCTTTGGCTCAGATCATGATCCCGGGGTCCTGGGATCAAGTCCCACATCAGGCTCCCCACAGTGAGCCTGCTTACCCCTCTGTCTGTGTCCCTCTCTCTCTGTGTCTCTTATAAATAAATAAATAAATAAAAATCTTAAAAAGAGGTTGATTTTATAAGTGTATTTTAATGCCCATCTCTCCAAGTGTCATATATATATATAAATATATATATATTTATTTATTTGTATATTTATATATTGCACTGTGAGCAATGCTGCTCTAGAAAAGTCTGTCATGCTTCCTGGTAACTGGAAAATTATTTAAAGCAAGAGGGCTTAAAAAAAAAAAAAAGCAAGAGGGCTCTTTAGCTGATCTTCTTTTTATTTATTTATTTATTATTATTATTTTTAGCTGATCTTCTAAAAAGGAATCCCATGGTATGTATATGCCATGTCTTCTTTACCCATTAATAATTCTGTACTGTACACTTAAAACTTTAAGGGGGTAGATCTCAAGTTTGGTGTATTTCTTTTTAAACATAAAATAGTAGTAATAAGAAAGACTTAGAAGCAAAAGAAAAAAAAGGAAGAAAAAAAAAGAAAGGCCAAGTGATGGGGTTGGACCCACCACTGGTGGGTTGATGTTGCTTCTGACGTCATCATACCTCCATCAAGGAGCAGGTTCTCTCTTCCTGCCCTGTGATGATCAGTCGGCTGTGTCAGGTGGCTTCCTCTTGGTGGGATTATGGCTGCAGCAGTAGATAAGACAAAACCCAGCAACCACCCTGCACACCCAGCAGACATCCTCTGAAGTGTCATTGGTTACAACTGGGCCCCAGGTCCCCTCCCACACACGATTGTGGGTCCCCCTGTGGTTGGCGTACACATATTGGGATTTCCTCCTGAACCACACAGAAAGGAAGATACTCTACCCCAATCAGGGATGCGGCTTGACAGGGGAACTGGGGGGAACTGCTAGGAGTTGATCAACTACTGGTGTGCGATTGAGTAACAGTTTTCCAGAGCCTTCTTTTAGGGGAGGGGGAACTAAACCCAGCACTCACTGAGGCCTGTGCTACACAGAAAATTGTCAGTATGAGGACAATTGTAACACCAACAGTTATCATTTATCAAGTCTCAATGATGTGCCTGGCTCTGGGCTAAGGGCGGCTGTTAATAACAAACTCGTACTATCACCCCCATTTCACAGATGGGAAAACTAAAGCTCAGAGATATGAAATGATGGAGAGCCGCACAGAGGCTCCTTCCTTTGTGTTGGCTTGGCCTTGAAAAATAAAAGGAATACCAAAAAACAGTTATTGCCATTCCATCAGATGGATGTATTCCAGCAGGTGGAAGCAGGCTGACTACCTGAGAGCTCTGAATGGGAGGCTCTGCAACATGATTTCATTTTGCAGCTTCCTCTGCACATAGGAACAGGGTCTGATGAGTTCACCTGATTCGCAGATGGAGCATCGATGGTAATGGGAGGTCCCCTGGCCATGCACCTGAAGAGGGCGGGCTTATCTGTGCGGGTTTCCCTCAGGGCGATGACCTCTACACTGGGAGGAATGAGGTAACTGTAGGTCAGGCTTGCTCAGGGGGATAAATGATGTGGTGGTGATATACCTTTCCTTTGGGTGGGGAGAGAAGGTCAAAAACAAAAACAAATTGATGATGTTTTTGAATAATAATAAGATGAAATTGAATAATAGTAATTAAAAGTGTCCCCCTTTCCTCCTGTGGTGGGTGGTATAATGACCTCCAAAGATGCTCACCTCCCAATCCCAGAAGCTATATGTTACCTTGTCTACATGGAAGGAGGGGCTCTGCAGACGGCATTAAGGTGAGAAACCCTGGAGGTTATCCTGAATTACCCAGGTGGGTACATGAATCCTTAAAAGTGGAGAAGCTTCCTCAGCTGATGTGACTAGTGACGAATGGTCAGAGGGAGAGGCTCTGCTGTGAGCTGTGAAGATGGAGGAAGGCCAAGGAACGGGGTGGCCTTTAGAAGCCTGAAGAAGGCAAAGAAACCCGTTCTCCACTACAGCCTCAAGAAAGGAGTGCAGCCCCACTGACACCTTGAACTCAACCCCATGAGACTTCTGTCCTTCTGTCCCAGGAGTATATGAACATAAGATGTTAGTAATGGAAAAATGGGTATCAGGTAAGAGGGGACTCCCTCTACTCTCTTTGAATTTTTCTGTAAATCTCAAACTATCCTCACATAAAGTTTGTTAAAAATATGGAGGAGCTTCCAGTTAAATAAAGAAGTCACGGAGATGATAAGTACCTCAAAGGGAATACAGTCAACAATATTGTAACAATTTTAGCAACAGATGGTGACCACATTCAAAGGGGTGAGCATTTTGCTATGTATACAATTCTTGGATGGCTAAGTTGTACACCTGAAAATAACATGATATTGTGTATCGACCCTACTTCAAGAAAACTTTAATTAAAAAGAGGGTCACCTGGGTGGCTCAGTTGGTTAAGCTTCTGACTTTGACTCAGGTCATGATTTCTGGGTCCTGGGATTGAGCCCCATGACAGGCTCCCTGCTCAGTGGGGAGCCTGCTTCTCCGCCTCCCTCTGGTCCTTCCCCACCCTACACGGCACATACTTTCTCTCTCAAATAAATAAATAAAATATTTTTTAAAAACTTTTTATTTTTTTTGAAGATTTTTTATTTATTTATGAGACACACAGGGAGGCAGAGGGAGAAGCAGGCTCCATGTAAGGAGCCCGATATGGGACTCAAACCCGGGAATCCAGGATCTCGCCCTGGGCCAAAGGCAGGCACCCAACCACTGAGCCACTCAGGCGGTTCCTAAAAAAAAAAACTTTTTAAATTAAGAAGATAAACTGCCCCATCCCTGACCAATTACATCAGAACCTCTGTCTTGGGGATCAAGTATCAGGATTTTAAAAAATCTCTCTAGGGGCTTCAAACCTGTAACCGAGGTTGAGAGCCACTCATGCATTGAAAGCATCTCATAAACTCAGAAGCAAGATGAAAGTGCAGGTTGTTGTGATTCACCAACCAATGTATTATCTTTAGTTACACAAGTACCACTGACCATCGTAAATTTAAAGATCTAGGGAGAGGAGGGTGCCTGGGTGGCTCAGCTGGTTAAGCATCTGTCTTTGGCTCAGGTCATGATCCCAGGGTCTTGGAATTGAGCCTCATTTTAGGGTCCCTGCTCAGAGAGGAGTCTGCTTCTCCCTCTGCCCCTCCCCTTGTTTGTGCTTGCTCGCTCTAAATAAATAAATAAATAAATAAATAAATAAATAAATAAGGATCCCTGGGTGGCGCAGCGGTTTGGCGCCTGCCTTTGGCCCAGGGCGCGATCCTGGAGACCCCGGATCGAATCCCACGTCGGGCTCCCGGTGCATGGAGCCTGCTTCTCCCTCTGCCTGTGTCTCTGCCTCTCTCTCTCTCTCTCTCTCTCTCTATGTGACTATCATAAATAAATAAAATTAAAAAAAAATTAAAAAAAAAATAAATAAACAAATAAATAAAAAAAACCTAGGGAGAAATAAAAATTAAAATCCCCCTGAATCCTGCCCCCTAGTGGTATCTCCATCCTCTGTTTTCGGTGAACGCCTTTTTACACTTTTTGTTCTCCTGGATATCTCCATTTTTGATTATTCCTGTTATTATCAAAACACAAAACTGGGGCTGTGATGGGCAGCCGCATACCCCCGGGGGCCTGGAGCTTCCGGCCTACTGCAGTATCCTTCATCTTTAGGGAAAGGATGGGGAGCCCAGCCCTAGTGAGAAGAGAGAAGCTGGAGGAGTGGCTGACGGAATGCTGTGAACACCCAGCGTGGACCAATGTGCCTTGGCAATGCCACCTACTAAGTAAGTGAGGAAACGGCATGGCCTCCGATGCCATCACACTTCAACCAATGGGGAACCGCTCCCATGTCGTCACGCCATGTCTCCAGCCCTGTTTTCTCCTCCTGTGCTAGGACACCCAAAGACACAGGTCCAAGAACAGCCCTCCTCACTGTGCTGGCCCAGGGCCCGGCCTGAGCGGCGTCCACCTGCCAGGGCTTCCCCTCTCTGCCCCCCGTGGGCTGCAGTCATCAACCTGTCATGAAATATTTAATATTGTTGAACTCTTTAAATGGCCCAGCTGGTCCGCATCTGCTGGCCTCTTTTAAGAGCGACACCTGCAAGTCACAAGATCCTGGAAACACGATCTGAAGAGGGAGCAGCAAGCTCTGAAGGTTGCGTGTAAATCCTGGCTTGCACAGTCCTGGCTGTGTGACCTCAAGAGAGTGTCTTGGCTTATCGAGGGTCTCAGTTTCCTCCTAGACAGAATGGAGGCAGAACTCCCAGGGGCTGGAGGAAGGCTTACGTGAGGGAATATATCCCAAAGTGTCTGGCACATGGTATTCAAATAATGTTAGTTCTGTTTTGTCTTTCTTTTTGCTTTCTTTCTATGTTATGCTTCCCTATTTCTTTAGAAGAAGAAGGGGTTCAAAAGCAGGTAATCTACTCATTCCTTCCCAACAAATATTTATGGTGAGCCTATTCTGCGCTGGATGCCCTGAGGATAGGAGGGAAGGTGGTGATCCCTGCTGCGAAGGCCCGGCCTAGGACCAGACAGGGTGAGGCTTCTACCACCTTCCTTGGGGCAAGGACACCACCCTCTGAGGCTCAGTTTAGACAACTGTAAAACAGGAATGATAAGGGGTGCCTGGGGTCAGCTGGGTGGCTCAGTGGTTGGGCATTGGTCTTTGGCTGGGGTCATGATCCCGGGGTCCCAGGATCGAGTCCCACATTGGGCTCCCTGCAGGGAGCCTGCTTCTCCCTTTGCCTGTGTCTCTGCCTCTCTCTCTGGGTCTCTCATGAATAAATAAATAAAATCTTAAAATGAAAAAAAGAAAGGAAGAAAACAAGGCTCAGGGAACAGAGGGGACTCACTCAAAAGGCATAAAATCATAAGCCAGGTCTTCCCCTACCCAATGCACATATTTCTTTCCACCCCCCCCCCCAACATCCACATATTTCTGAAGTTCCTACCACATTCACAGAGACCCACCAACAAGCATTTATGTATTGGGCTCTTTTGCTGGGCTGACCCCAGGGGACAGCTGCCTCCCTGGTCCACTGGGGACATAATATGGGAAAGTGGCCATGAGCCTGGCCAAAGAGATAGGGGCCAACAGGAGGGGCCATGCATGCCTCATGCATGGGGCAGGGCTGATCCTGGGTCAGCACGAGTGGAGTCATGGGAGATGTGAAGAAAGAGTACTTACCTGAGATGCACCAGGTGCTCTGCTACCGTGTGCTCTCCACTGAAACCTTCATTTTGTCCCATAAGGGCAACTCTAAAAAATAGCACTGCTGGTATTCTTGTTAAAAGGTAAACTGAGGCACATCAATTTTTTTTTTCAAGAGTGTACTTGGAATATATCAATTTTAACTGGGTAGTGCCAGGCCAATGTGGGTAGGAACTCTCTGCCACACACAGGACCTGGGGGAGAGCTTTTTATTTTATTTTATTTTATTTTATTTTATTTTATTTTATAGAGAAGAGACAAAAGCAAAGCAAGGAAATCATTTTATTGGCTACAGCTTAAGTAGTTGCTTTATTTGGGCAAGGCTAGGTGGCTGTTTGACCTCACGTTTACTTTTTCTCAGATTTGAGAGCCTTGATTCTGGTGTTGGTTTTGGTTTGCTTGCTGGGCTACAAGGCATCAGAGCTGCCTCATCTAATGGTCTCCCTGTTCAATTACTTGACCATTCTCTTTTCCCAGAGAGGTGAGGTGAGGTGACCTGCCCGAGACCTCATAACTGGCTTGTGGGGGGGTCGGAATAGAGGCCAAAATGTTCAAGATACTGACTATGCTGTACCCAGAAAAAAACCCAGACAGATGAAAGAGAATGAAGGGAGGAATTAAGAGAATTAAACATGAAGAATGAGAAAACAAAAGAGGATAAATGAGTGAAGTCATCTTTATGACTTTTTTTAAGGTAAGTTTATTTAAACAAAATTTTAAACTATGCTTTATGGCCAACATGGGGCTTGAACTCATGATCTAGTCATCAGGAGTGCGCAGGTTCCCCCAAATGAGCCAAGTGCACACCCCTTTACCACCGTTTTCATACATAAAATAATACATGGAACACATGTGAGTCCTGAAGCACCAATGAACACCCTTGTACCCACCACCAAGCTAGACAACAGTTACCAATAGCTTGTATGCACTTAGGTGACCGTTCTTGGAACCCGGGGCACACTGAGTGCATCTGGGGGCCCGACAACCCTGACAACTGGAGAACCTGATGGGATCGGCCTGGAGTTTGGTTCTTGCATCTGAATTTATTTGTGTTTCTTGTTTAAAGGCATCTGGACTTAAAAAAAAGAAAGCTCTATTTACTCCTGAGAGACACAGGCAGAGGGAGAGGCAGGCTCCGCGCAGGGCGCCCGACGCGGGGCTCGATCCCGGGTCCCGGATCACGCCCAACCGCGGAGCCCCGCAGGCGCCTCGGCAGCGGCCGTTTAAGACCCCCCCCCCCCCCCCGGGTAATCTCCGTGTGCAGCCAGGCCCGAGACCCGCCCAGTCCTCACCTCGATCACCACCCCCCACCCGCGCCCTCCCGGGTAACTACCATCCTGAATTTTGCCTAGTCGTGAAGAGGCTTCTTTTTGCCTTCATCCTTCCTTGGTTCCGGGACTAGCGATGTTTGGGATTGATCTCCCGCCCCACCGCGAGAGGGCGCCAGAGGGAAAAAAAAAAAAAACCCAAACCAGCCTCCTTTCTCTCCGCGCGTTTGGGATCGCGCTGGAGGCAGCTTGGCCCTCGCGGCGCTCCGTCGTCGATCCGTTGCCCGGGCAACGGGCGGGGAAACCGCCGGCGTGGGGGCCGTGCGGCGCCGGGAAGGTGGCGGCGGGACGGGGCGGGCGTGGTTGGGGCATGCGCGAGCTCGGCGGGGCACTTTTCGGAAACTCCGGGGCGCTGAGAAACGTGAGTCGGACGGTGGGCTCGGCCGGGCGGGTGTGGGCGCCGGGACCCCGTGGCCCCGCGCGGGCGGGAACCGTGGCGGACGTCCTGGGGCCCGGCCTCCCCGCGCCGTCCCCGCGCCCCCTGCGGCCGTCCTGCGGCGGTCCCGCGGCCCCCCCCCCCCCGCGCGTTCCTTGCGCCCCCTGCGGCGGTCCTGCGCCCTCCCTGCGCCCTCCCTGCGCCCTCCCTGCGCCCTCCCTGCGCCCTCCCTGCGCCCTGCTCTGCAACTCCTTTTGTCTTAGGAGGCTGTCTTAGGGGCTGAGAGAAAGAGGCGATCCGGGACCAGTCTTGTTTCTTGATTCCTGGTGCAGAGCTTTTCATGGGGGGCTTTTGGGGCAGGGAAAACGTGATGCCAGTCCGCCCCAGTTTCAAGACAGGCTGTAAACTGGCAGCCGCAGACCATGAACGCACATTATGTTCTTGCAGGTCTGAGCACTGAGTTTGAGGCTTGGCCTGGACCCAGACTTCTAAGCATATTCAGGAAACATTCCATGAGCACTGTGGTAGCCAGACACTGTGTAGGCCCTGCCCATCGGGGGGTGCCTGGACTGAGACTGCTGGACCCCAGCCCTGGGGTCAGGGAGAGGGGTGCCTGGACTGAGACTGCTGCCTGCTTTCAAGTCTCCATTGTGTCCCCGTTTTGCGTCGTGACCTGGGCAACTCGATTCCTTTCTCGGTCTCAGTTTCTCCATTTCTAAGTGGAGGAATGTCACCCCCGTGCTAATCCAGAACACTTCCAGGTGTGACAGCCAGGCTGGAGCACTCCCTGGGGGTTGCCTGACCCAGGGCCTGTTGGTCCCCATGGGCAGCCTATTGACATCTACAGAGCCCAGGCCCTGGTCTGACACTGGCGTGAATTAGGTTCCCAGCCCTTTCATCTCTTCTGCTTCCTGGCTCTGTGGTCTTGGGCAAGTCACTTTACCATTTTGAACTTGAGTTTGCTCACCTGCCAAATAATGGGGTGATTTTAACAATGAAAAAGATCATGTATGCCAAGAGCTTGGCACATATATACATTCCTGAAATCGTTATCCCTGTTACTTGGTGGAGAACATAGAAGCCCCCAAGTGCTTGGGTCAGCATTGGTTCCAGTCTTCGTCTGCAACGCCCTTGATGATGTCTGGCTCACAGCTGGGTGCAGTCCAGGCTCATTTAAAATAATGATATGCAAGTCATTTTAAAAATGCTGATGCCTGGGGGCGGGCACTAAGACTTCTGGTGTCATTGGTTTGGAGTGGGGTAATTCCAGGGGGCAGCCAAGGGGTGAGGACCGCTCATTAGGGAGCTGCAGCAGGCCCATTTTCGTACCATTGCCATTCTCTTCAGATGGCACTTCCCACGCTGCCCTCCTACTGGTGCAGCCGGAGGCTCCTGGACCAGCAGATGGCCCGACAGCGACACCGAGAGCAGGAGGCCCGGCTTCGGCAGCAGTGGGACCAGAACAGCCGCTACTTCAGGATGTCTGATATCTGTAGCTCCAAACAGGCGGAATGGAGCTCCAAGACCTCCTACCAGCGGAGGTACCTGCTGGGACCTTGGTGGGACAAAGGCAGGAAGCCACTTGTTGGTTACGGCTTGTGGCTTTAAGAACCCCTGGCGGGGGATGGGAAGGTAGAACATGGCTTAACAGCATGTTTTCTTGAATTTGCTGGACGGCATAGATGACTTGCATGGTGATGTTTACTGACCATTGAAAAGGAAGATCATCATGAAATGATATGTTTGCACTGAAAAGGAGAAAAGAATAGGAAATACATGTAGAATTTGGGAGTCTCCTGGTAACCCTAGATCCCCTGAGGGAACTACAATTAACAGTCTAATATGGATCCTCCTGTGCTTTTCCCCAGTTGTGTGTGTATAAATATACATATACATGTACATCCTTTGTTGCAGAAATATGTGTAAAGATGTGAAAGTTAAAAGCATAGGCTTCAGAGTCAGACAAACCTAGATGGAAATCCTGACTGTGTCACTTGCTGTAGGAATGAGCCTCAGTTTCTTCTTCAGTGAAGTAGGGCTACAACAGGACCTCCTTTGTAGGACTTTTGATTAATAGAAAGCCATCCATGTACATAGTATCTGGTACATGGTTACTGGTCAAAGTTAGCTGGTACATGCATATATGAGACCACTGTACATTTTCTTTTCACAAAAACCAGATTCTGTTATGCATAGTGTTCTGTGACCCACTGTCTTTGCTTCGGCTGGAAGACACTTGCCCGTGTCACCATGTCATGTCCGCCTCAGCCTCCTTTGCCACGCATCAGAGCAGAGCATGCCATGTGTGGCTCTAGTGCGGCTGATTTAGGGAGGGCTCCCTCTCACCCAGCATGTATGCCTATCAGCGTGAGAAGATGAAGGAGGAGAAGAGGAAGCAGCTGGAAGGCAGACGGGAGAGGCTCAGGCAGCTGCTGCTGGAGGAGCAGGAGCTGCTGGCCAGAGAACTCGAGGCGCTGCGGTTAAGCATGGACTTGCGGGAGGGAAGAATCCGGGAGCGGCACGGCAGTCTGAAGTCGGCCCGAGAAGAGCAAAGAAAACTGGTAACTTCTAGCCCTTTAGGAGCAACAGAGCAGGAGTGTCCCCAGCTTGTCAGTGACATGTGGGATCACGGCTGGGCACTCTGGGCTGATCAGACAGCAGTTAACTGCAAAGCCAGCAGGGGGAGGTACTTGTGCTGCATTGTTCGTGATGTGTGTTTCGCACAAGCCACCTCTGTTCTCTTTGGCCCCTTAAATCATTATGTCAGAGTCCTTTGTCTTCATTCCAGTCCTGTGGTCCCACAAAGGCTTGGCACTGGTGTATTTTATCTTCCAAGTAGTTGTGGGGAATGGTGAGCACCAGTCTGTGTATTTAAGCCTGCTGTATATTTTGCAGCAGATCTGTCACATCTGGGACGCATCTGTAGCATCAGATCTTGGCACCCTTCCATCACTATTGTGGGAGTCATTTGTCAAGGCTGTCTGGTTCCACTCTGATGTCTCCCAGAGCCGGGGGTGTAAGGCAGGCAGGAGGTCTGAAGGGCAGGTGCAGTGATGGCGTGCCAGTGGAGGGGCTCTCAGCCTGAGCTGAACTTCCACTGGGAGTTATCCAAAATATGAATGGATTTGAAAAGTGAAATCAGGCTTCCTTTTTTGTGTGTTTTCTTGACAGATTGCTGAACAACTTTTGTATGAACATTGGAAGAAGAACAACCCCAAACTTCGAGAGGTGAAAATCTTTGATTTGCCTAAGTAGATGAAATCATGTTTCCCTTCTTGTTTTTTTAAGCTGGCATCTCTTGCTGGGGTGAAACAAGAGAGAACACCCCAGCCACCTGAAAAATGTACCATACAGATCTGGTTTGTTTGGTGTTCAGCCAACACTTACTGAACATTTGCCGTATGGTCCACCACCTGGGCATGTGGAGATTAGATGGGGCCCCACTCTTCAGGAGCTTGTGTCCAGTGCAGGTTGCAGTGGGCTGGGCAGGCCCAGAAAGCTGGGCATCAGGGCAGTGCCCCCAACTCAGTTTGGGGTTAGAGAGGCATCTCAGAGGAGTTGCTGGGGTGGAGGAGTTTGGAAGGACATGGGCATTAACTTGATGGTGTCGAGGTGAGGAAAGGACATTCCAGCTTGAGGCAGCTGAGCAAGGATCAGGTCTGAGAGAGTCCAGGGAGCAACAGTGGCTGGGGGGTTGTGCCATCAGAGAGGGAGGGGCTGTTGCAGGATTGAGGCTAATGAGGCAGGCAGGCCCAGACTGGCCAGCCTTGTGTGACCTCCTGGAAGCACTGAGGAGCCACCTGGATAGTTTTTTTGTTTTTTTTTTAATTTTTTAAAATTTATTTATGATAGTCACAGAGAGAGAGAGAGAGAGAGAGAGAGGCGCAGAGATACAGGCAGAGGGAGAAACAGGCTCCATGCACCGGGAGCCCGATGTGGGACTCGATCCCAGGTCTCCAGGATCGCGCCCTGGGCCAAAGGCAGGCGCCAAACCACTGTGCCACCCAGGGATCCCCCACCTGGATAGTTTTAAGCAGGGGTATAGCAGGATTCCAGCTACCTTTCGAGGAGGAGTAGCTTTGGCAGCAGTGTTGAGGTGGACAGGAAGGGATGAGGCCAGGGCAGTGGTAGTGGAGGCCAGAATGGGGTGGCAGGAGAAAGGAGGGCAATGTGCAAGACCTGGGGGCAAGGGAGGGCATCCTTCCACGGAGACTGGCCTAGGGGAAGATGATCCTTGATGATGTCAATAATTTATTTCAACTCAAACTTTGTATCTCTGTTTGGTGGTGTGCGTTTATTTATTCGTAATTATATTTAGAAATTGCTAGTCACTAAGTAATGGAGCAATTTGGTGCTTTTGAGTCTTGTGCAGCTAGCATTCAGACTTTCCCTGGCCATTTGAGGGTTTAGGTGTGGGTGCTCCAAAGTCTTTTACTCAGAAGTGTTTATTTGGGACGCTTAATTAAATGTTAGAAATTAAAATTTTTTTTTTTTTTAGAAGTTAAAAATTTTTATAAATGACTTCCCAAACAAAAGCTTTTAGACAGTGCTACAATTCATTTTCTGATTCAAAAGATTCTCTAAACCCAAATCTCTTCCTTTTTTTTTTTTAAATGGGAGGCTTGAACTTAGGACCCTAAAATCATGACCTGAGCTAAGATCAAGAGTTGGATACTTAACTGACTGAGCCACCCAGGCGTCCCCCCAAATCTCTTAACCCCAGAAGTGTTGCATCATTACTACAGGGAACACATGTTTATGCAACTCTGCTTTGCAGAGGGAATTCTTTTTTTTTTTTTTAAATTTTTATTTATTTATGATAGTCACAGAGAGAGAGAGAGAGGCAGAGACATAGGCAGAGGGAGAAGCAGGCTCCATGCACTGGGAGCCCGACGTGGGATTCGATCCCGGGTCTCCAGGATTGCGCCCTGGGCCAAAGGCAGGCGCTAAACCGCTGCGCCACCCAGGGATCCCCTGCAGAGGGAATTCTGAGTAGACAGGTACAAGGCGGCGTCTGTGCCTCAGTCAGCTCCTGCTGACTGGGGCCTGGCATGCTTTGGAGCAGGCAGGGGTGGCCTTTCTGATTGTATTTCCATTTCAGTGTACACTGACCTGCTCCTCTTCAACCCCAGGGGTGCAGGGAGAAAAGTTTGTGTTCCTTTGTTACAGCACTTAAGATTAGTTTAGAACTGCCTGGTCTTTTGGTTTACTGACTGACTGGCATTTAGACTGTATATATGTTGGGGTCACCTTGTGCTCCCTTGTAAGACTCCTCCGCCTGTTCCCATGCCTAGGGAACTTATGGTCACTGCCATTGTGTGGCCCTGCGCTGTGCAGTGTGCATCTGTCAGATGAACCAGTGAGGAAGTTAATCTCCTCTGCCTTCTCACCCTCAGATTGAATCAGCCCTTCACAAGGAGCATGTGATAAACTCCTGGAAAATGCAGAAAGAAGAAAAAAAACAGGTGTGGTATATGGCTCTGGAAATAGTCCTGCGTGCTGTGGTCGGAGTGCCACGTCTCCATGGTTTTGAAGTTTTCTTGTTTTTGATGTTAATGACGCCAGTCCAGGAATAGACTTTATCTCAGCTTACGTAACATGCTAAAGCTGAACAGCGCTTGCTCTTACACGTACGGAATCCTTTGTGATCGTTCTCGGGGCAAAGTAACACCAGGTGACCATTCCACTGGCGGGAACGTGCATCTTAAAGGTTGCTGTTGTTGCTGGCAGTCTCTTTTGATGTAGTTTGCATCATAAACTCTCAGCCTTGGCCCACAGCAGCACCTCTGGGGACAAAAGTCCACACCTGCATAGAGCTGCAGCATTGCCTCTGAGTTGATTTTGGAGAGTACTTTGCTGACTTTTGGAAGGAGCAGGAACCCTGGCCTTTTTAACCCCTCTGTTGTGCCGGTCACTGTGCTGAGTAATTTCCCCAGCGTCGTCTCTGAGGGAAGCATCACTCCCATGGTTCCCACCGTGAGAGCAGAGCCCAGGAAGATGCACCCTTGGCCAAGGTCACACTGCTGCTAAGTGGCACGACCCACTCTGGCGTAGATATGTCCAAATGAGGAACAGTGGTGGGGAACTGGGTCTTTGCTGGCCTTATTACAGATACTGATCTCCTGGGTTCTTTTGGGTCCATGTAGCAAGAAGCCACTAAAGAGGAAGAGAACAAACGGTCTGAAAATGAGTATGAACGGGCCCGAAGGGAAGCACTGGAGCGGATGAAAGCGGAGGAAGAGAGGAGGCAGTTGGAGGGCAAACTCCAGGCTGAGGCGCTGCTCCAGCAGATGGAGGAGCTGAAGCTGAAGGAGAAGGAGGTGAGGGCATGGCCCTGGCCACACAGCCTCCTCTTCTGCAGCCGTCTGTCATTATAAAACAGGCATTTCAAAAACTGCTGGATAGGTCCTGTTGAGGGACTAGGGGATGATTCTAGGTTCTCTCTTCTGACATGTATTCCCAGCTGTGGGTTTTCCATCCTCCTGGGTTTAAGGCCCAGATTCTAGAATGTTCACGATGTAGAGAGAATACCTGTTCTCTCCTAGGTGTGTTTTGAGAGCGGCTGTGTGAGTGCCTTCTTAGAACTTGGATTTTCCAGGGCATTAAGTAGACTTGACTTAGTCTGATGTTCTAGCACATAGCTACAGCTCTCCCCAGCTGGCAGGTTTGGGATCTCAAGGCATAAACTATGAGGATCTTTGGTTCCCGAGGCCATTCTGAAAATAGTGTGCACTTTCCCTGAGCTAGAATCCTGGGCTGGATCTTGCCATTTGGATGAGGGAAGCCTGTCCCTCCTCAAGCCCAAATGATTCAGGAACCAGGTCCTGAATGTGCCCACTCTTTGCCCGATACTGAGCCAGGCCCACAGCCCTGGCCTTCATGGCAGGAGCCGTGTCAGTTGGGGAGACAGGTTAAGTTATAGTAAGGTGTGGATGAGTGCAGGGTCCTGTGGGAGCATGGAGCATGGGTCTCATCCTTGTCCACAGGCTCAGGAAAGGCTCTTGTAGGAAATGAGTGAGACGGGGCTCAGAGCCCAGATGTGGGAGGGGGTTCTACTTACCCCTGGCCAGGCCAGCCCTGTTGATTTGTGTCTACTGAAAATGCGGATGAAGAACGTAGGGAGCTGTGATTCTGATGACCTTAATTGGGGTTACTGTCATCGTCACCACAGGCCACCAAACTGAAGAAGGAGCAGGAGAATCTGCTGAAGCAGCGGTGGGAGCTGGAGAGGCTGGAGGAAGAGAGGAAGCAAGTGGCAGCCTTCCGGCAGAAGGCGGAGCTAGGGTATGTGTGAGAAGGGCCCCGGACGGCTGGCCTGGCCTGGCGGGAGAGCCTCTCACTTTGCCAGTCTTGCGTGGGTGTCCCAAACCAGAAAGGATACAGTTTGTAGTAAGTAGTTGTCTGACCTCTGTTAATTGTTTATAAGACACTGAAGGCAGCACCTATTTTGCTCATTTCTAGACGCTTCCTGCGACATCAGTATAATGTGCAACTCAATAGGCGTACACAGCAGATCCAAGAGGAACTGGTGAGTCTAAGTCAGCCTGGCATTTCTTTCGCCCTTTTTGGAAGAAAATGCTTTTCATTGCTCAGTAGCTGAGTGTGTCCTCATAATAAAACACCAGGGGAGATTCCGCCTTCACCAGCCCTGCAATCCCTGCCCCTCCCCAGCAGTGTCTGCGTCGGTATCCTTCTAGATATATTTACACGATGCAGAGGGAAGTGGTGAAGCTCTTTAAAAATTAAAGTGGCGTTCCTCATGATGTTTACCTAACATTAAACCTCAAACACTGGGCGTGAGCTTGTTCTTTTTTACTAGCTGCTTGGTATTCCTGTTACGCATGTCTGTGACTTGCTAGTGACACAGGAACAGGGAGAGTGAATGAGCAAACCCATTTGCCTCCATCCTTGCCCGCTACATCAGAGTGGCCTGGGTGTGGCACTGCCACTGCTGGTGCCGGCATGCAGCTCTTCCCGAGGATGTCTTTCCCATCTCAGGACCCCCCAGAATTCCCTCATTCTTTACAGCACCCCACTGAGAGATGTGCATAACAGCTGGTTTCCTACTATTGTGTGTTTGGGTCATTCTCTTACAGAATAGCTGCAGTGAGCATATTGTGCACATGTCTTTGTGCCTTCGGGTGTCCAGTCTGTGCTCGCAGCAGTGAGACTGCTGCCCAATTATGTTCTCAGAAACTGCTACCAGGCATGTCCACAGGCAGGGACATGTGGCAGATGGGTCTCCCTTGGCAGAGTAAAGCCCCTGGGCCTCTCCTGTGTTGTTTTAAACCATACCTAAGTGGTTATACCCTGAATCTTCCCATCTCTGTCTTGAGAACCTTTGGAAGCATCACAAATGTCTGCTCTTAGGGCTGAGTGCAGAAAGGAGGGGCTGTGGGAGTGGGGCTATGGGTGCAGACAGGCTCCCCCAACGTGCCCACTATGCTTCCTCCTCCACCCTTCAGGAGGCGGACAAACGCATCCTGCAGGCGCTCATTGAGAAGGACGATGAGAACCAGCGCATGCACTTGGCCAGGCGGGAGCAGGCCCTGGCTGATGCGGCCTGGATGAAGCAGGTCATTGAAGAGCAGCTGCAGCTGGAGAGGGAGCGGGAGGCAGAGCTGCAGCTGCTGTTGAGGTGAGAGGTGGCACCTGTGTGGGCCTGACACTCCTGGCCTCTGCTCTGGTCCCTCACCTCCCCACGGGGCACCCAGAGGGTCTCCCATTGTTACTGAAACATCTGTCTGTCGGACCTGGCTTGTCGGGGGTGTTTCCCTGAAGTTATTTAAGGTAGAAATCATTAGGGTTTGTTTTGTTTATTTATTTATTTATTTTTAGAGTCATTAGGGTTTAGAATAAGGATCTGTTCATTTAAAATCTTAGAAATTTAAAGCAAATTGTTATAAACTGCACAGATGCTGAATGCTTTTTAGGTCTCTATCATAAATGGTTTTGCATCCTAAAAATTAATCTAGTAGATTGAAATAATCAAATAATAGGTAACATTTGTTGAGCACTGATTGTGGGTCAGACACTAGGCAAAGCACTTTCCCATCCTCATCTTATGAATCCTGACATCCAGCCAAGTGGTAGGTACTCAGGTCACCAGGACTCGAGGAGGGCGAGCCAGCAGTGACCCCACGGGCAGGGCGACAGAGTTCAGTCAGGACTCCTCTCCATCTTCAGGGTCCTGACAGCTTCAGTTGCCTTGGTGTCTGAATGGCCTGGGAGCAGGTCATCCCAGATGCATTTTGTAAGGAGGTGGGAGCAAACTCAGGCACCCTAAAGCCCTTACTATGGGAGTACTCCCAGGGAGCTTATCCGTAGTTGTCACCTGTGAACAGTTTGGGTGCAGAAACTGGTCTGAAGGCTGGCCCCACGGAAGACGTGTGTACCTGCTGGTCCTTTAGTTGCTCTCTGTCCGCAGTGGTGGCAGGGAGCCTGCTGTCATCTGCTCTGTGTTCCCAGGGAGGAGGCCAAGGAGATGTGGGAAAAGAGAGAGGCGGAGTGGGCCCGGGAGAGGAGCGCACGAGACAGACTGATGAGTGAGGTAATCCTGGCTGTGAGCTTGGACTGATCCTGCTAAATGTTCCGGAACACCGGTCTTGCTGGTTATCTTAAAGAGGCTTTTAATGTCATTATGAAAGAAATATCAACTTATCAGAAAAAGATTCCTAAGTACAGGAAGTAAAAACTGAATTACCCAGACTCATCTACACAGTCATCAGTAATTGATTTCATTCGACTCTTCCTGTTTCTGTGCATAACCTGTGTTTCTGTGCATTCTCTGTTATACTGTGCGATTTGATTTCAAACCTTTTAACATACTTTTACATCTTCCTGGTAGATATCTTGATATCTGCATACTGTGTCATGTGGGTATACTGTAGTTTGTGCTCTACTTCCCTCTTGTGGGTATTCTTTTTTTCTAATTTTGAGGCATTACATGAAACATTGCAGGGGCATCTGGGTGGCTCAGTTAAGCGCCTGCCTTTGGCTTAGGTCATGATCCCAGGGTCCTGGGACTGAGCCTTGTGTTGGGCTCCCTGCTCAGCTGGGATCTGCTTCTACCTCTCCCCCAGCTTGTGCTTGCTTTCTCTCTCTCTGTCAAATAAAGTCTTAAAAAAAAGAAAAAAGAAACATTGTAGTGAACGTCTTGATGCATAAGGCTTTCCATTTTCCACATTTAGGATTTTTTTTTTCTTGGGGTGCATACCAGAAGTGGATTCATGGAGGAATGTAACTATTTTCTTTATCAGGACTTAAGTAAGTCATATGCATAAGGCATATCCCATTTAGAAAGAAATCTTTTAGGGGCTCCTGGCTGGCTCAGTTGGTGGAGCATGTGCCTCTTAATCCCGGGGTCATGAATTTGAGCCCCACATTGTGGGTAGAGATTACTTAATAAAAAAAAAAAAATTTCTTAAAGGAAATCTTTTAGAAAAAAGCCTTCATTATCCATGTATTGAAAGTTAAAGTGGGGACACCTGGGTGGTTCAGTCGTTGAACATCTGCCTTTGGCTCAGGTCATGATCCCAGGATCCTGGGATTGAGTCCTGCATCAGGCTCCTGGAGGGAGCCCGCTTCTCCCTCTGCCCATGTCTCTGCCTCTCTTTCTGTGTCTCTCATGAATAAATACGTAAAATTTTTTTTTTTTAAAGATTTTACGTATTTATTCATGACAGAGAGAGAGAGGCAGAGACACAGGCAGAGGGAGAAGCAGGCTCCACGCAGGGAGCCTGCAGGGAGCCTGATGTGGGACGCAATCCCGGGTCTCCAGGATCAGGCCCTAGGCTGAAGGCGGTGCTAAACCACTGGGCCACTGGGGCTGCCCAATACGTTAAAAAAAAAAAAAAAGTTAAACTGCTTTAAAATGGAAATTATATTTTATGCATGTTATTTTGGAATTCATGGGAAGTTGGGTTCCCAGTAGCGCTTTCCTGCTTTTGTGGATATTGATACTCTCCAGCACCTTTTGATTTTGCCTATTCAAAATGTTTTTCCTTGTTGTGGCCATTTTACATATCCCCTCCAGGGAGCATAATTGTGGGCTGTGGCAGGTGGCTTCCCACCGTTCCTGGTTCTTGAGGCCTGACCATGCCCTGGAGGTAGTCCTGTGCTGTGGCCAGGTCTCAAACCCAGAAGGTGTCTGCTACTCTGAGCAATAGATTTAAATCCAAAGGGTTGAGGGGATGACCCAGACTCTGTCTCTGGTCATCTGCATAGCTTGTGGTTTCTTTTTCCAGAACTGATGGGAAGTGAGACTCACAACCTTGTTTCTGCCTTGGGGAGGGGGCTCCATCCCCTCCTCTGACCTTGTAGGCACCCAGCTGCCTCTCCCAAATGCATAGTCTGTGTGTGTTTTGTGTGTGGCAAGGATGGGTAGGAAGTGGGGCTGACACTGCATGGGCCAGTCCTGTGGTCTGGACTCGCCTTCCTCTGGCATATTCAGGCCTGAAGCTGAGGACGAGGCTGGGTCTTGGGGCAGCCATGGTTACCTATGAGTGTCACACTGAAATCTGCCCTTTGCTTTCCTGCTGCGCGTAGGTTCTGACAGGGAGACAACAACAAATACAAGAAAAGCTTGAAGAAAACAGACGGGCACAAGAGGAGTCCCTGAGACACAGGGAACAGCTTATTCAAAATCTTGAGGAGGCAAGAGAGTCAGCTCGTCGTGAGAAAGAGAAGAGTGAGGAACTGAAATCGGCCAGGAAACAGGAGCTTGAGGCCCAGGTGGGCTCAGCCAGAGGGCAGGTGGGGGTGGGGGGAGGCAGCTTCGGCAAAGGCCACAGCCCGCCTTGCTATGGCCCTATCCCCCCCGAGGCACTGGAGGCCGAGACCCTTGACTTATTTCTGCAGCCTGTCACTAGGACCTTGTCTGAGAAACCCACATTTGTGAGCTCAGTGCACCCTTTTTTCTTTCCAGCTGAAACCCTGACCCTCCTAATTAGCTCCAGCTCCACTCCAGGTCCCCCATCTCTATAGGAGCAAGGCTGTCATGCCTAGCCAGCATGTTTCTTTCCAATCTTGCATCTGCATGCCTTTGGCTCCCTGGGCCACAGTTCCTATTTATTCAGTTTGGTACTTGATAGGGAGCACAAAATACTCTTCCAAGCACTTGGGCGCACCTGGAGCTTTTACACGCAGCCTTTCCAGTCTCATAAATGCCCTTACCTCTTCTGGCGCTTGCTGTCACTGTTCCTTAGCTGGGATTCTCCAGCCAGCAGAGATCCACAGGTTTTCCCTCCTGACCCGAGGCAGGGCTCTGCCCCTGGAAGCTTGGTCCTGGATGACTGTGCTCTTGGTGGCCAGGTTGCAGAGCGCCAGCTGCAGGCATGGGAGGAGGACCAGCAGCAGGAGGAAGAGGAAGAGGAAGCGAGGCAGGCAGAGCAGCTCACCGACACCCTGCTGCAGGAGGAGGCGAAGATGATGGCCGAGCGGGGCTACCGGCCCCAGGTAGGGAGTCTGCAGGTGACGGGCCCCTGCTGTCCCGGGCCTGTTCGTCACCCTGTGCACGGTGGGAGGTGAAGGAGCAGCGGTGCTAGGTCCTGGCTGTGTAGACAGTGGCATCCAGGTGACAGCAGCCTGGTTTCCCTCCCTCACAGCAACTCTGCGTGCCCCTTCCCCACTTGTCAATCCACTCTTCTCCTTTCGTCCTTCCCTGTTTCTCAGAGTACTTGAGTGACCCCTGTGCAGGACCACACAGGGCACACAGAGAAGTAAAGGCTGTCCCCCTGCTCCTAGGATGCTGATAACTATAGCCCCTGGGAACTGAGGGATGGCCCAACAGGCACATCACCTCTGCTCCTCCTGCACCAGGGCCGCTCTGGCCACCCTGGTGCTCTAAAGTGCTGCAACAATGCAAAGAGTCTGGCTCCTCTGTAGGCAGATATCTCTGGGAAGCCATTGAGGCAGGTTAAGCAGGTGTTATGCGGGCTACAGAACTGTTTTGTCCTGACTGGGGCCCTCGAGGTTCAGGGAACAGCATGTTCTCAACTCACTGGACTATGGATCAGTGAGTGCCTTGGGACCAGGCTTTCACACAGTGAAATGTGGAAATGTCACTAAAAAAGGTAATACGGCCACCTGTGTGGCTCAGTTGGTTAAGCATCTGCCTTCAGTTCAGGTCATGATCCCAGGGAACCACATGTCTGGCTCCCTGCTCAGCGGGAGGAGTCTGCTTCTCCCACTCCTGCTCCCCCCACTTCTGCACTCGCTCGCGCGCTCTCTCTCTCTCTCTCTCTCTCTCAAATAAATGAATAAAATCTTTTAGAAAATAAAAAAGTTAATGAAGTGCTCAATTCTGGCTTAGGGTCAAAGTTTTATCACTGGTAAATGAAAACAGCCATTTCTAGTGCACTTTAGCTCTTATTTAGGTTGGGATTAGTCCCCAGTGCTCCAGACACTGCTGATCTGATCAGACTTGTATTTTCTTTCTTTCCTCAGCCCTACGGACATCCCAGAATTGCTTGGAACTGACTTCGTTGGTACCATAAGCACAGAGAGCAGGGACGCTGAGGCTCTTGATGCGCAGGTGCCAGATGGTTGTACAGTGTTCTGTTTGAGTGTTTGGGTCACTGCAAAACAGTTCAGTGAGCCTATTTGGGTCCATAGTTAAACGGAGCAAGGGCCACACCAGACTAAGGTGGTGTGGATAGGCAGCATCCAGCAGGAGGCTGTTTCCTGCCTTTTGTGTCCAAGGTGGGTCTCTTCTAGTCACACGACAGTGCTGTCGCCCAGTCCCATGATAGATTTAGAAAGTCAGACTCTGCATCCCAGCTAGGAGCTGTGGAGTGTGTCCTGTGACAGGATATATTTTTCTTGTTGCCTCATGCTAATTGTCAGCCTCCAGTGAAGACTCCCGCTGGAGAGATGAAGGAAGTTTCTCAGTTTTTAAACTTGCCATTTAAATTTCACTGTTCTGTTGAGAACAAATTGGTAAGCCTTGGTGCACTTCATTTTAGGTTTATCAATTTAGTGGTCCCAGAAGGATCACGTCTTGTTTTCTGGAAGAAAAAACTATGAACTCCAAGACAGGCTGATGTGCTCCATGAGTGCTTTCCGGAAAGGCAGCAAGAAATAGGTCTTTCCTCCTTCAGGAATCATTTGGTAGAATTTCCATAGATCACCCTGTGTGAGGTGATCCCAACATGTATGTTACTGAATCCCAGAAGGGGGCCTCAAAAGGCCACCTGGGTGGCTAGCCTTTTGGCATGACGTTTTTTTTTTTTTGGCATGACACTTTGGACCTCTTGTGTCTTGTGAAGGTCTCAGCGCCACGCAGCCTTCTGGGATGTGTGTGCCCTGAGCCTGAAGGAGGTAGGTTGTACTCAACCAGATTGGCTAGAACTTGCTCTTCCCACCGTGACACAGTTCTAGATTAATCTCTGCAAGGAGTACAAGTTCCCTGCAGCAATAATCATATTTTTATGACTTGTATTTTTTTTTTCAGATTCTTCCTCTGAGACTTCAGTTTTCATTATATTGTATTTAAGGTTGCACATCTCAGTAAACTACAGCTAATTAAAGGGCTATGTGCCAGGTTATTAAAAACCAGAGTTTATTAAAAAAAAGTCCAGAGTGTAATGGGCTGCATTGCCTTCCACATACATTGTGCACTATAAAAACAAATGGAGCAGCAAACTGTATCCTTAATCTGTTTTTCTTTTTTTTTGTCTTGAATTTCTTTGGATATGATCCCCTGAGCACCACTTCCATCACTTCCATTATTCTTGCTCCTATATGCTTCCCCGTTTCAAATGTTCATTTATTGTGAAATAAAGTTCTAGTGTGAAGGGATTGCTTTCCAAGCTTTGTTACTGTTGCTTTTAGTAATTGTTGCAAAGTGGGCTGCATAGAATGAAAGATTTTTACTTTCCTACAGCTTTATTTCCTAGGACTGCTCACATTTTCTAGGTTATAGTCATTTTTCTTGTAGAAGTGCTGTTGTCTCCCCTCTAATTTCCACTGGATCGTCTTCTAAGTAAACCATAGAGTATTATTGGGAGTCATATACTGTCTGAGCTTCAGTATAGAGTTGATGTGGACAAAATGTCTGGTAAATAGGCATGTAGATATTTACTGAATATTTCTTTCTTTCTATTTCTTGTTTTTGAGGCCTGCCAGTAATATTCCTTAATAGCATTAAAAGTCTGTGTGATGCTGGTTCTCTAATTCATTTACATGTTTCCTCTCTATACTTGGTCAGAATAATAGTTTGTAAGTTTAGAGCTTCCATTGCTTTACTGGTTCCAGTATAGCCCAGAGTCCTCTTCTCTCATTTATAGTTTGTACCATGATTATGTGTGTCTATTGGGTTTGTTGTTTTTAAGCATCTTTTTCTGTTTCTTGTAAAATCAGTGAGTTTTGGATTATTCTTCACAGATTCTTCTATGAAGTTCAGTTCCTTTAGAACAGATGGTGCTGGGCAGCCCGGGTGGCTCAGCGGTTTAGCGCTGCCTTCAGCCTAGGGCCTGATCCTGGAGACCCAGGATCGAGTCCCACGTCGGGCTCCCTGCATGGAGCCTGCTTCTCCCTCTGCCTGTGTCTCTGCCTCTCTCTCTGTGTCTCATGAATAAATGAATAAAATCTTAAAAAGAAAAAAAAAAAAACAGATGGTGCTGAAGCCACCACTAATAAGAAGTGATTCTTATTTCCACTCTTTCTGCTCATTCAGCATATTATTTTGAGTTAATTTTTGTGAAGGGTGTCAGGTCTGTGTCTGTATATTCTTAGGCATGTAGATGTCCAGTTGTTCCAGCACCATTTGTTTAAAAGAATACTTGCCTCATCATATCACCTTGGCTCCTTTGTCAAATATCAGTTGACTGTATTTATGTCAGTGTATTTCTAGGCTCCTTAATCTGTTCCATTGACCTGTTTATTCTTTTGTCAGTACCACAAACTTCTGTAGTCAATTCCACTGTCCTGATTACTGTTGCTTTATTGTAAGTCTTGAAGTTGAGTAGTTATCATTTGTTCTTTTTCTTTAGTATTGTACTGGCTCTTCTGGGTCTTTGCCTCTCCACATAAACTTCAGAATCAGTATGTTAATAACTACAAAATACCTTGCTGGAATTTTTTTAAGCTTTTTTATTTTTAAGTAATTTCTGCACCCTTGTGCGACTCCAGCTTGTAACTCCAAGATCAAGAGTTGCATGCTCCACTAAGCCAGGTGCCTCAGTTGCTGGGATTTTGACTAGGATTGCATCGAATCTATAGATCAAGTTGGAAGAACGGACATCTTAACAAACTTCCTGTCCACAAGGATGGAACTTTCTTTTTAAAGATTTATGTATTTATTCATGAGAGACACAGACTGAGAGAGAGAGAGACAGAGACATAGGCAGAGGCAAGCAGTCTCCTCGCAGGGAGCCCGATGCAGGACTCGACCCTGGATCCCAGGATCACGACCTGAGGTGACAGTAGGTGTCCAACCGCTGAGCCACTCAGGCATCCCACATGGGATATTTTTTTTTTTTTTTAAGATTTTATTTATTTATTCATGAGAGATACAGAGAGAGAGAGGCAGAGACACAGGCAGAGGGAGAAGCAGGTCCTCGAGGGGAACCTGATGTGGGACTTGATCCCAGGGCCTCGGGCTCACACCTTGAGCCAAAGGCAGATGCTCAACCACTGCACCACCCAGGTGTCCCACATGGAATATTTCTTTCTAAAATTTCATCATCAGAATTTTGTACCTCCCATAGCTCTTGTAATTTCTTTTTTTTTAAGATTTATACCTATAGTATTTCTTTTTTTTTTGGTGCTAATGTAAATGGTACTGTTTTTAATTTCAAATTCCACCTCTTCATTGCTAGTATATAGAAAAATGATAACACTAACTTTCTAACCTATAACCTTGCTATAATTGCTTATTGGTTTCAGGAGTTTTTTTGGTTAATTCTTTCAGATTCTCTACATAGAGATGATTATATCATTTGTGAACAAAGAGAATTTTATTTCTTCCTTCCCGATCTATATCTTTTACTTCCTTTTCTTGTCTTAACTGCATTAGCTAGAACTTCTGTGTTGAAAAGGAGTGGTGAGAAGGGGACATCTTTGCCTTGGACCTGACCTTAGTGGTAAAGCTTTGAGTTCCTCACCATTAGGTATGATGTTAACTGTAGGTTTTTTTTTTTTTTAATCAAGTTGAAGTTCCCTTCTCTTCCTAGTTCACTAAGAGTTTTTATTATGAATGGGTGTTGGATTTTTTTTTTTTTTGCATGTTTTTTCTGCATCTATTGATGTAATGTGATTTTTCTTTTTTAGTTTGTTGATGTGATGGATTACATTAATTGATTTTTGAATGTTGAACCAGCCTTGCATACCCAGGATAAATCCCACCGGTTGTGGTATATAATTCCTTTTATACACTAATGGATTCATTCAATTTGCTAATATTTTGCTGAGGATTTTTGCATTTATGTTCATAAGAGAGATTGATTTATAATTTTTTCCTGTGGTAATGTCTTTGCCTACATTTGGTTTTAGGGTAATGCTGGTCTCACAGAATGGGTTGGGAAGTATTCCTTCTGCATCTATCTTCTGAAAAAGACTAGAGAGAATTGGTATACTTTCTTCCGTAAACATTTGGTAGAACTCACCAGTGAATCCATCTGGGCCAGCCTGGTACTTTATTTTTGGAAGGTTATTAATTATTGATTGAATTTTGTAAGTTGATGTAGGCCTGTGTAGATTGTTTCTTCTTGTGTGACTTTTGACAGGTTATGTCTTTCAAGGAATTGGTCCATTTCCTCTAGGTTATCAATTTGTGGGCGTGGAGTTGGTCAATAGTATTCCTTTATTGTCCTTTTGATTTTGATGTCCATGGGACCTGTAGTGATTTTTCCTCTTCAGTTTTGATATTATGATTTGTATCTTCTCCTTTTATCTTGGTCTAGAGGCTTATTGATTTTACTGATCTTTTTTTTTTAATATTTTATTTATTTATTCAAGAGACACACAGAGAGGCAGAGACAGAGGCAGAGGGAGAAGCAGGCTCCACGCAGGAAGCCTGATATGGGACTCGATCCCAGATCTTGGGATCATGACCTGAACCAAAGGCAGAGGTTCAACCACTGAGCCACAGAATCACTTTATTGATCTTTGTAAAGAACTTTTGGCTTTGTTGATTTTTCTCTACTGATTGCTTGTTTTCTAATTCTACACCAGTTACATATACATTATATAATAGACTTACAGTTAACTTACTTTTTGCTCCCTCTGGGTTGCCAATACAAATGTGGTTCTTTGGGCATTTTTGCAGTCATTCTGGACTTTGCCAGTTCTAATCCAAGGAGTGCCAGTTTGTAGGTCTAGGCTTCTTGTTACCACATAGGCCTTCCTACATCATGTGAGCCAGACCTTTGGCTTCTAGCGCCATCTCCACATCAGTACGTCCTGGATCTGTATCTCTAGTCCAGACTCCTACATCCACCAACCCTATGATATCCCTACTTTGATATGCATCTCAAAGGCACCTCCAACTCAGCACAAAACTATCTAATGATCTCTCCTACTAAACTCCTGTCATTAACCAAACAATAGCAACAACCTGGCGCTTCTCCAGTGTTTTCAGATAAAGTACACAGCACCACCATCCATTCTGCCAGCTGTAGGAATCATAAGCCTAGGAGCACTGAGTCCTGCTACTTTGACCTCTAGCAACCTCCAAGTCCATTTGCTTTGTTCCCTCTGCCCAGGTCTTTCATGGCTACCATACATCCACCTCACCTTCTTCGTCCTGCAGTCAGAGATCTTTTACAAATACCTGAAATGAAAATCTCCCACCTTCTTCAGGTTCCTCTGCATTTAGACCAAGACTCAAATGCTTCCATGGCCTACCAGGGTCCCTCCCTGAATGTGGTGTGCTGCCTCTTGGCCTAGGAAATAATCAGATTGGGACAAAGGTGTTTCTCACAGCATTAGTTACAATATCAGAAACTGATAACCTGGATGTCAAACACCAGGAGGCTCTTTGAATTTGGGATGTTATGCAGTACATTAAAAGGAACATGGAATACTGTTTTTTGTTTGTTTGTTTTTTGTTTTTTAAGAAATATTCATGCTGTTAAATTAAGCTGTCCAAAAGTGGCATGCCTGGCTGGCTTAGAACATGTAACTCTTGATCTTGAGGTCATGAGTTTGAATCCCATGTTGGGCTAGAGATTACTTTAAATTTTTTTTAATATTTAAAAAAAATTATGTGTTTATTCATAAGAGACAGAGAGAGAGAGACAGGCAGAGGGAGAAGCAGGCTCCATGCAGGGAGCCTGATGTGGAACTCTATCCCAGGACTCCAGGATTATGCCCTGGGCCGAAGGCAGGCGCTAAATCGCTGAGCAACCTAGGGATCCCTAAAAATGTTTTAAATAAAATTCAAAAGCAATATTTGTATAATTCCCCTCTTAAGAAAAATAACACTCTGTTGGGATTTCTAAAAGTTGGGATAATCAGGATGCCTGGGTGGCACAGCAGTTGAATGTCTGCCTTTGGCTCAGGGCATGATCCTAGAGTCCCAGGATCGAGTCCTGCATCAGGCTCCCTGCATGGACCCTGCTTCTCCCTCTGTCGTGTCTCTGCCTCTCTCTCTCTCTGTCTGGGTCTCTCATGAATAAATAAAGTTTTAAAAATAAAATAAAAGTTGGGATAATCATTTTCATTTTGGGTGCTTTTCTGTATTTCACACAGAGAACATAACCTCTGAAACAAGGGGAAAATTTTTATTTTTATTTTTTTAAATGAAAAGGGCAAATACTAGAAATAATTAACAAAACAACCTAACAAAACTAAACAACTTCGCCTCTGTCCCTTAAAGAGATATTTCCTACCTTCTGGCAGACAAAATTAAGGACTCTTTCCCAAATATGGATGTGGGAGGTTTCTGGTGAGGGCACGTCCTACAATGGCTTCTGGGGCCCATCTCAAGTCCCCTGGTCTGTCAACAATTTGGATGGGTATTACAAAAAAAGGCAGTGTCAGGAGGTCACGTGCTGTCTGATTCCATTTGTATAACATTCTTGAAAGTACAGCATTACAGAACAGGAGAACAGAGTCGTCGTTGCCATGGCACAGGTGTGACTCTTAAGGGGTGGCATAAAGGAGATGATGTGGAAGGTCTGTCTCTGTTGCGGTGTGATGCAGTATGATGGGAATGCGAATCAACATGTGGATAAGACAGCATAGAACTATACACGTGCATATAAAGTAACATCTGAACAAGGTCTGTGATTGTGCCAGTATCAGCGTCCTGATCATGATATTGTACTATAGCTTATTAGAAGTTATCATTGGGGGAAACTGAGCAAAGGGCACAGGGGACCGCTACTCTTTTTGCATCTATTTTGTGAATCTATGATTATTTCAAAATAAAACAATGGTCCAGTATAGGGGAGGTTTCTTAAGACACAAGGAAAAGATTGATAAATTTTCCTGCATTTAAAAAGCTTATTTCGGGAACACCTGGGTGGCTCAGGGGTTGAGCATATGCCTTTGGCTCAGGGCGTGATCCCAGGGCTCTGGGATCTAGTTCCACATCGGGCTCCCTGCAGGGAGCCTGTTTCTCCCTCTACCTTTGTCTCTGCCTCTCTCTGTGTCTCTCATGAATGAATAAATAAAATCTTTAAAAAGAGAGGGGGAAAAAAAGCTTATTTCAAAAGATGTGCCACAAAATGTTAAAGGATGTTTGTAACACAGTCAACAAAGGACTACTGTTCAGAACATTTTTAAAATTCCTATGAAGAATAATACTAATAAAAGATAGAACCTAGTGGAAAAAATGCGTAAACACTCAAACAGGCACTTCGCAAGAGGAAATCTAAATGGCTAATAAACAGAAAAGCACTCAACCATATTATAATCAGAGAAATGCATAATAAAGCAGATCCTACCACAAACCCACTGTATTGACAAGGTTTTTTTATTTTTATTTTTTAAAGATTTTATTTATTCATGAGAGACACACACACAGAGAGGCAGAGACACAGGCAGAGGGAGAAGCAGGCTCCATGCAGGGAGCCCAACGTTGGTCTCAATCCCAGGTTTCCAGGATCAGGCCCTGGGCCGAAGGCGGCGCTAAACCGCTGAGCCACCTGGGATGCCTGACAAAGTTTTTTAAAGATTTATTTTTAAGCAATCTCTATACCCAAAGAGGGGCTCAAATTCACAAATCCCAGATCCAGAGTCCCCTGCTCCACTGACTGAGCCAGCCAGGTACTCTGGGATCAACAAAATGAACACAGCTGTTAAACCACTGTTCATGAAGATGCGGAACAATAGGAAGTTTCACAGTGTGCTGGTACAACACTTTGGAAAAAGGGATAAAAACAGTGTTACAGGTTTGGAGGTGCACATTCTTTTTGACCCAGGAGGCTCCACACCATCCAGGTCTGTATATATCCCCTACAAGAAGATCTAGTCCTACATGCACTGAAAGACACTTTCAAAGCAGTTTTTTCTTAAGAGCCAACAACTAAAAATAGCTGAAACATCCATCAATAAAATACTAGATAATGAATCGTGTATATGTTGCATGAATGCTATGCCACAAGGA
Source organism: Canis aureus (assembly GCF_053574225.1). Classification (NCBI taxonomy): domain Eukaryota; kingdom Metazoa; phylum Chordata; class Mammalia; order Carnivora; family Canidae; genus Canis; species Canis aureus. The sequence continues at coordinate 20,775,735 of NC_135637.1, read as the reverse complement.
AAATCGAAGCAGAGGCATGCATGTCTTAGTTGCCTCAGAATGTTGAGAGAAGAGAATCCAACAGTAGGGTTCATTTACACGCTCAAAAGCTAGGAAGCAGTGAGCACTGAAGTCTAGGGGATGTGGGGTCTATGGGGGCTCCTGGGGGGAAAGGCAGTGTTCTGTTTCTTGCCTGGGTTGTGGCTACACAGGTGGTCACTCTAGAATTCTACGTGGACGTGGTAGACACTATTTCTATATTTAGGGATCACATGGGAGGTAAGTGTGCCCACGCAACGTAGGTTCTCTCTCTGCCGCTCCCCTGAGTAGAGGCCTGGTGACCCCTCTGTGGGCCCAGTTCTTCACCTGTGAAATGTGGACGAGGGCGATGTGGGGATGTGGTAAGGTAAATACAGAAAGCAGGAAGCCCAAATGGACCTGTTTTCCTGACAAGAAGGGGCCTCCCTGCTTCCAGGAAACAACCTGCCTACAGGGGAAAGCACCCTTGTCTCTGTTGTTGGACTTGGGCAGGATTTCATCTTGTTTTATTTGGCAGAAGCAGGCCAGACTCCGGCTTCCACCCTCAGTGGGGAGCTCTCCCCCTCCCCCCGCGCTGGGTGGGCCCTGGAGCCCTGCTCCTAGCGGCAGGTCCAGGGCTGCTCCTTCCAGAAGGGCTGATGGGGTGTGTCACTGTGCCACGGGCAATCTGTGAGGTCTCAACTGATCACTGAGTCACTGAAACCTGTGAAATGGGCAACGTCCTCCACTCACGGATCAGCCTTGAGCAGCAGTTACCAAGCATCTCAATTTGAAACAGACCAAAAAGATTGGAAATATTTGTGGCAAAAGTGAGGAATGGGAAGACTGAACACATGTGGCCACCCAGACCCCATTCCTCCAAGGCTGCCGGGCAGGAAGGGGACCACACAGACACCAGCTTTGGCCTTCCTGCTCTGCCACTCCCAGGCAGGAGGAATGGTAGGAGAGTGGGGCCACCCAGCCTGCTCCACATCTCCCTCCCACCTTAGCTCTCTCGAGTCTCAGTTTCCTCTTCTGCAAGATGGGTTGTTCCTCCTTTATGAACTGGTGCCCAGCATGGTGGCCACATGCAGTATGTGCTAATAATCACTCAGCCCCTGCATTCAGGAAGGAATAACGAGGGTATGGGGGGGAAGTGTGGAAAGGGCTGGAAGAGGGAAGCAGATGGCAAGTGTGGTGCAAGGGGACACTCAGGCCCACCTTAGATCCAGGGGCAGAGTGGGGGTCCAAGTGAAACATCAAAACCTCCCTGTCTGTAAAGTGTTACAGGCCCATGAGCCAGATGGGGCTTGCAGGCCTCAGTCCCCGGGAAGGCCATGGCTGGGGGTGGGGTTCTGAGGGGGTTGGGTGCAGAGCTGGGCAAGGGGAGGGCAGGACACAGGGGTCCTGCTACAAGAATTGGGGAGGGGGTGCTGAGAGGGAAGAGAAAGGAAAGAGGAGTCCTCTAAGAGGGGAAGGGCTGAGAAGATGGATTTTTGGAGGAGAGGCGGGTCCTTGGAGAGAAGGTGCATTTGGGGGAAATTGGGGCAGAGGTGTTCCCATCTCTGGGGCCTGAAAAGGGAGCACAGTCAGGAAGCTGCGTGGCAAGAGCGGGGGAGGGGGGTTGCGGGGGAGATGGGGTGAGGCAGGAAGGAGCAAGGTTCCCACAGGCCTGCCCTTGTCCCCAGCAGCCCCTCCCCCAGGGACCTGCTCCACAGTGAGCTGACCAAGCCCCTGGAAAGCAGAGAGCGAGCCTGTCCCACTGCAGCGCATGACTGAGAAAGCGCTGCTCACAGTCCTTGGGAGCCAGCGGACAGTTCTTCCGGGATTCATTTGGGAACCGGTGGAGGGGTCTAGGCACCCAGGGCTCAAGCATGAGACAGCCCTGCTTGGCGGGCCCCGTGTGAGGGTCATACGCCAACAGTGCCCCCACTTATCCACACAGTCTCACATCCTGCTTGGGCCCCCCTCTGATGTCTGGTCTAGACCGTCAAGGACCATGACTGCCCCCTGGTTTCACCTCCAAAGAGGCTGCATTCTTGGAGACTGCAGTCCTGGCCTGCCAGGGGCAGGAAAACCCAACCGGGCCGATTAAGGGGAAGACAAACGGGACTGCTGGTAACTCACATGCCCCTCCTCAGTGTAGCTCCTTGGGGACAGTCTTCCTCACCCCGCGGTGGAGCAGCGCCTGCTGCACAGGGACGCGACGAGGATCGAAAGAATTAATACTCAGACCCTAGCACGGTGCCTATGGAGTCAAGAGTTGATACGAGTTAACTGTAATTATAATTATGAAAACATGTTGAAAAGCAGCAGGCGAGGAGGTGGAGGGGACCACAGTTGGTCTACAGCAGAGCTTCTCGAGTGTGGGCAGTGAATTCCAGGAGCCCGGCTGTGGTAGGAGTGGGAGGCTGTGTTCCAGAGAGCGTTCCTGGGGCTGTGATGGGGCTGGTGAGCACCCCTAGCCTAGGAGAGACCTCCAGGTGTGAGCTGATGGGTCCAGGGCCTCAGGCAAGCTGGCTCGCACAGGGAGGGCGCTCCATTTCCGCCAGCCTTGTGATAGGCCCTGCTCCTTCTGTTTTGAGAGAAGAGCCCCAAATCACCTCCCTAGAGGACAACTGTTGGAGACTGAGGGTGGCCCTGATGAACCCAGGTATACCCCACCGTCCCTGTGGGAACCTGCACAATGGGCCTTGCTCTGAGACTCTGATAGAGGAGACAAGGGGACCGTGCCTAGCTGGCTTTTGCTGAATTTGAACAATTAAACTTCAGGAGTGAACACACGATAAGATCAGTGGAGCGGACATCTTGATGTAGAATTTCTTTTAAGAAAGCTAATCAGCAGGAGGAGGAAAAAAGGTCCTCATTCCTATAAACTGAGAAGAGCCGCTGGGGAGAGGGGGACGACATATTCACTACCGTCTTATTAAAGATTACCTTATGGGAGGGGACCTTTCTTGAAACTTTGACAGAGAATCTGGAAATATCACCTAATTGACAAGAAACACAGAATTAACTACAAAGACACTATAGAGCCTGTTTATTGCATAACTAGCAGGCACAAATTCCAAAACGATTTTACAACGCTTACAGGGTTGTACAATAATTACAGGAATAGAATGTACAATACACAGAAGTACAGAATAATGGGTGACATGGATAAAAAACATTTGAACGAAAGGCATTTCATTTTTCCTATGCAGCATTTTCTTTTGTAAAAACGGGTGCTGAACTTCACGGGGACAAGAAGGAACATTCTATGACTGGAGAGCTCACAGCTGCTGTGGATAGACACACGCTAGTCTCCCTCTTGGTTCTGCAGCTTCAATCACTGGAGGAATGGGGTAACAGCTCCTGAGGTGTGCGTCTATGGTTCCAATCGTATGAAATGATGTGTTTGATCTTTGGGCCCGATTCCCTTTTCTTTGGCAAATAAGCACTATTTGCGTTCCGAGGCAGAGGAGGTCTTCAGCTAACGGAGCTGCAAGGCAGAGCTGTCTCCTTCGGCAAGTGTCAGTTTCATAAAGTGCACATCTGTCCTATCAGCTTGTGTGTGTGTGGGCAGGGGGGAGATTTGAGAACTAAGAGTAAAAAAGGATGCCAGAGAGCGCGAGCATTAGTGCAAAGGCTATGGAACACATGTGCAAAGGTAGTGAATGGCCATTGAGACAAGGTGCGATTTGCCAACAGGACTGGGTCTTGGAAGAGACTAAGGAAATGTGCAGGGCACTGCAGGGAGGCGTGTCACTCCACCCAGAACTCTTCGGCAGCGCCGGCACTGTGGGTTCCCAGAGCAAACATCTGTGGTACTCATAACCGGAGATGCTCTCTGGTCCCCACTCCTTGACATTCTCTAGGGGCGCAGAGGCAAGGTCCTCTATCACCCGCCCTCGAGTGTTTCAGCAAAGATGCTGCTACACGCTGTCCCCTGCACCACCATCACCCCCTCACCCCCCAGCAGACAACTCATTACTTAGAAGCCTGTCTTCCCTGGGAGGCTGAGGCACCAAAACTCAGGATGCCCACTGGGCTTTTCCCAAGGCCCCCACATGGGCCCAACACGAGGGCAAGTGTTTGCAAGAAAGAGGGACAGCTAAGTATGTGCAGCATGCAGGAAAGGCTACCAGATGGGGCTTAAACTTAATTTAAGGTAGAAGGCATCCCCTCAGCATCCAACAGGAACATGGCACTTAGGATTGTGCAGACAAGCGGATGAGTCTTTTGGAGATGTGGACCCTTTCCCTATGCTACTCAGCGTAGCAAAATCTGGCAAAAGCATCCACACAGCAGGACTTAGTAAACCAAACACCATCAGAGTGCTTCCTTCACGACAGCATCCGGTCAAGCTATAAAGATGTTTTGTGAGTCAAACAGTTCTGTGAAAATACAGGCTTATTTAGCATGTATTCAGGCAACTGTGATTACTTTGACTTCTTCACGTGTATGAATGAGCACTAAGGGACAGAATATATGGGTTAGATGAGGACTACCAGCAACTTAACACAGGGTAGGGTTAACTTCACCCACATGTGTGCTACGAGAATGTTTCATCACCAACGTTTATAACAGAGAAATGGCACAAAAAAATCCGTATTTCTGGGGTCTCTTAAAAAAAAAAGCTCTGCCAATCCCGGGCCCACTTTTCCACAGGGTGGCCTGAGTGGGGCTGGGAGGCCACTGTCTCTACTGGGCAGGCCACTGTTCCCCCAATGGCCCACTTCATTCATCTCCATCAGTGCTGCCTGGCCCCTCGGGTCTAGGTCAGTGTCTGAGCCACTCACAAAACTGTTGCAAGAACCGAGGACAGGAATATGCTGTAGCCTTCAGAACAAGAACGTTTTAGTTTAAAAACCAATGTCAGTATGTTCCAGAACTTAAACCTATACTTTCGTAGCTTTGGGATAGCTGGAAGTCAGCTAGAGCACACTCTCTGAGGAATTTGTGAAAGATGAGGTCTAATTTCTAAGTACCAGTGAGGTAATGGAGGAGAAAAAAACTCAGATGATTGTATAAACCTTACCTTATAAGACGTCCTTAAAGGTGATGAGATGTGCCAAATAGGCTGTGTGAGGAAGCTTTAAGTGGTTAGAGTACAGAGTTCTGGGAAAGAGATACATTACCATGTCAGGAAGTAGAGGACTTCTCTTCCCACGGTTTACGGCAGTGATATCTGAATGGGGTGGCACAAAATTAGCTATGGCTTGTGGGACGTGGCTCCTCTTTGCCACATTTGGAATGACACATCTGGTTTCCTGTGGGAAGGCAGAGCGCTGAGCCACGTGTGACAATGTGGCAGCACTCCTACCTGGACAGGGCCAAATGACACGTGACATGGGGGATGAGTGCTTATCTGGCATCACAGAGACCTTAGGATGATAATAAAATAGAGACAGAAGATCCAGACAGAAACATCAAATATAAAAACATCTAACAGAACAGTTAAAAGAAATGGAACAGTACATTGTTTCTTTCCAAAAGAGACTGTTATACTACTTTTAGAGAGGGCAAAAGTCCTTTTTCTACATCCATGTTTGGAGACACCCCAAACTTACAGATTCTCGCACTAGGGCTGGAAAATTACTGCACAATGCTTTGTAGGGAAGAGATGAGGTGGATTTTTTTTTTTTTAACCCAACTCTCTCCAGAAAACGTTTCACTAAAAATCTCATTTATAGTTTTAACCCTAGACAGGCAGTTTTAAAGGGATGGAAAAGTTCGAACAAACTTGAAACAATGAAACTATGCTTTTGGATGACTATGACCATCAACTCAACAACAATCACTGGCAGCACAATAGAACATCAGAGAGGAAACTGGCAAACAGGCACAAAATAAGGCAAGTGGGTTAAATTAATAGTCAAAAATTTGTTAGAAAACATGCAAAAATAATACTGAGTTTTTAAAAAAGTTTTAAACTTTCATTAAATGTTTCTGTAAAAACTGGCAGGATTCCATGTCTCAATTTGCAAGTGGACTTTAAAAAGCCTAGAAAATACAAGGGCCGGCACTGGGCTCTTCAGTTGTTGTTCTCTTTGGTGGTGATGGTGACCAGCTGCTTGGCGGCCTTGGCAATGTCATATGCACACTGGATGACCTGCTGTGTGACCAGCTGGATGTCCGTGGGCGGGCCGGGGTCCCCGGGGAGGGTCTTCTTGCACTCTGACTGGAGTCGGTAGGCACTGGATGTCAGCAGGCGCAGGGAAGTCCTCACCGTGTCAGACTTGGGTTTCTGAACAGAAGAACACAGTCGCCTGCCATGAGCTGCACAGTGGACACCCATTCTTGCAAGGACAGCTCGAGCTGTTCGTCATGCACTTTCTCAGTGGCGGTGCTGGGGACATGGCAAGCTGTGTGGCCCACAGTGTCAGAGATGCCCAAGTGCTCGGACTCAAAGGTCAAAGTGTACGCAGTGTCATTTTAGTAAGACAACCTATTCTTAGGTGGTTTTTGAAAAACCTACCCGGGTGATATATTCCAGATACAATTTTAATCTATGAATGCTTTGCCTTTTAGCACTGGGTTCAGACATTCCTATTTATTAAAACCAATATTCCTAGGGTGCCTCCGTGGCTCAGTCAGTTAAGCGTCTGACTCTTGGTTTCAGCTCAGGGCACAGTCTCATGGGTTCTGGGACCAAGCCCCAAGTCAGGCTCCATGCTCAGTGAGGAGTCTTTTGAGATTCTCTCCCTCTGCCCCACCTCCCACTCACACACACATGCGCATGCATACACCCTCTCTCAAACAAATCTTTAAAAAAACAAAAAAACCCCACCAATATTCATGTAGGACAAAATGATTTCCATGTCCTCTAGGACTGATTGCATACTTAAAACTCGTGCTATGGAAAGGTTAACATAACATCACGGGTTCTAAAAAAATTTCTTTAAGTTCATTTAAAAGGATCTGAACCAAGTAAGTAGGAAGTGACTTACTTTGGGGAATAATGCTGCCATTTCGGTAACAGCTACATGTATCCTTTCTGAGCAGGGGATATAGCTGCAAGAATATTGAAGAGGTTATTGAAAGACAGCAAAAGTACAAAGTACTTCAGAGATGAAGAGTACTCAGGGTCAGAATGTGCTTCATTTATATTTCCCCAAGGAAGGGGCTGAGGCTGCCGCCAGCCAACTGCAGAAACCATGCCAACATGAGCAGGGTTCCCATCCCTTCCAGAAAGTTCATTCAATCTGCTATAAACAGCTCCAGGTAGCCAACACACAGACTACCCAGGGAAAGGTACAGATGGCCCGTCTATGATGCTTGTCACACCTCTTACAGCGGGTCATTTGGTTCTTACATGCTTCATCTTTTTCATTTCTTCAGAGAGAAACAAGGATTTCCATGCAAAGGCCACAGAACTTAAAAATAAAGGACTGAAAAAAAAATCCTTAGAATTAGAATTAGAGCTTACACCTCAACACCCACATGTTGGTTAAAACTGATAAACACCTCTAAAATCCATCTATTCAAAAGCATCTCAACTGTTGGAGAATCGAAACCTTTACTTTGGGTAAAGAGAAAACACTGAGGTGTACTCTTGAACTTGATCAGACACTTACCCGCTTTCTCATGAAGCTGCCATGACTTTGCTTGTAATAAAGGGCTATGAGCATAGCCAGCACTTTCTCGGCTTGCTTGATGAGCTCTAAAAAGACCGAGCACATTGACTCTGCCTGTCTTCATCCTTTCCTCCAGGCCACCTGGCCTCCTAAGGGTCCCCTAGATGACAGTCGAGAGCTGAGGCTTTATGAGCACTGACAGAGTGCCAGCTCTGTTCCCATTTTTCAAAAGAGGAAACGGAGGCCAGGAGAAGCAGAGAACATGTCCAAGGTCCCACAGATGGTTGAGAGAAAGCTGAGCACAAACTTGGCCAGCTAGCCCCTGAGCCTGGGCCCCTCACCACCACACCACAGGCCTCTCCTGCTATCAGAGACACAACAGAGTCATGCCTTTCTTTAGAGCAGGCTTCTTTCCATTCATGACTGGTGACTCTGACTTCTTAGGTGATGAGAAGTACAGGAATGGAGACTTAGGCTTCACTTAGGCTTCTTAGTCTTGGCATTGTGGTGTGTAGCATATGGGGCTGGTTTCTTTCACCTTCAAAATAGTAGGCTTCCACCCTGGGTAGTACATGTTATCAAGATGGGATTGAATGACAGTTCTTAGCTAGTGTGCTGCCACCAGGTCTGGGTTCTGGTTCTGGAACAAATGACCCACAGAGCCCAGGAAGGGCTAGGAGAAAAGCTCATTAGCAGCCTGTTTGTGGCGTGCTAGGAAATATGATGTGAATATGTGGGTGTGGCCTTCCACAATCACCAATGTAGCTGTGTTTTAAAATTTCCAAGACAGGGAACGAAATCCCGTTCGGTATCCAGCCTAAGCCCTTAAAGTCCTCGAATTAAAGTTGGCTTCTGCTTAAAGACTGTCCCAATAAGTAACCTCTACTTCATCTTTGTATGAAATCTAGTCTCAAAACTATTTTAATTAAGACTACATTTTAGTTACATTATTACATTTCAAGGAACTGGTTTATATTATCCTAAAATACCTTCGAACAGGCAATCCTGACTTTTACCTTTGTGAGCAAGTAGAACCTTAATCCACAGAGTAACAAAAAAGCCAAGGCAGAAGGAGTCCCTTCACTAGTATATGAACTGGCAACAACCCATCTGGTCACACACACACTCAGAGAAAAAAGGCTGTGTCTACAGCAACCACTGTCTCAACCATAAATCTTGCGTGAACCAATATGTCTATTAATAACACATTAACAGAGAATCAACCGGAGAATTTTTTACTTAGAATTTTCATTTTGACCCAGAAATGTAATTCAACCTTCTCCCTGCTACACAGAGGCAAATTTTCCTAAGGACACCTCCCCAAAACTCACTCAGTACAAAACAGTTTAGGAAGTCCTCAATGAGACACAAAAGAAAGCACATACAGATTAATGAGAAAGTTAACCTCCTCTTGCTCGGGGAGTTCATGTCCACAACTTTAAGCTGTTATATTTCCTCAAAAAAAGCTTCTGTACATAATATGTAGTACTCCTGAGTTGTGTAATCATGCATGTGTGTGTATGAGAGAGAGACAGAGACAGGCAGGGAATGGGGCTGGAGGTCCAGCGGAGAGACCAGGTTGAGGGAAAGTCAGGGGCTGTGGGCAGCTTGCCTGGCTCAAGGGACCAGGGCAATGCATCTGTGTGAGCTGCTGGTCTACTTAGGATGAGCATAAGCGACAGATGAACAGGAGGGGAAAACAAGAGGAAAAGGCATGGGTTTAATCAGTATAATGCAAAGTTCTAAATGAAAGTGTCTTGCATTTGTAAGTAACCACAGAAATTAACAGAATGTTGATCAGTTCATAAAATATAAATTCTCTAGATCAATTCTGATTTAAACTAAAAGAGTGAACTAATGATTAAACTCTGCATCATTCTCTCATGGTATTTTATTTACTTATTTTTTTTCCTTTCCTGGTATTTAAAAAAAAAAATCAGATCATAATGTTTTTTGAATGGATTTGCACATCTTAAAAAAAAAAAAAAGGAAAAACCAGCACCGTATTATGGTCTTTGAGGCCAGAAATGGCCTCCAGGCAGATCTTTCTGACAGCCGCCAAAGAGAACAATGCACCGTAAACGTATCTTTGTTTGAAATACAAGCATGGCACTTCTGAACTGGAGTAAGCAAAAACCAAAGCCTGTCATCAACTGGCGGGAGAGCCCTGGGGGGGCGGTGTCATCTTGGTACTGGGAGTTGTTTTAAAGACTGCCTTTCGGAACGCTGTGACACATCTTGCTTTATGCAGTGAGCTCATGAAGGCACTTGCTGCCAAGCACCTGCAGCCTGTGAGGCTTTGTGGGGAGGGGGGTGAGGGAGTGGGGACAGAGAGGCTGCCTGGGAAGGAGGGGGAGACGAATAGCCACGTAATTCTCATGGAAGGAGGCTGACCAATAGCCTTCCTTTTTTCCTCTGAGGATCCTCCAGCATCTCTCCTGCTCCCCTAGACACTGTCCACTCCTCTCCCACTAAGGGGAAGCAGGGACACTGGGGGAAGTCAGAGCTGTATGGACAAAGGGCAAGGGGAGAGAAGAGGAATCTAGCCTGGTGGTGCTGAGGACACAGAGAAGGCAGAAGATGCTGGTGCAGCTTTGTGAGGAATAAGAGAACAGGGAGGGCCACGGAGGAGCGGTATAGCGTTCCTTGAACAAGTTCTGTTAGTGCACTGCATGCGAAGGAGCTCCTCACGAGAGCACCACGCTCTGCTGACCCACGGGCAACAATGAGATCGGGCAACAATGAGATCGTTCTGGGGTTTTGACTGACCTCTGCTGCTTTCATAAACTCAGCGGGTAGGGGTCACATAGTTCATGAGTATCTGCATGGGGTTAGCCACATGAACCCAGGCAGCCCCCCAGAACAGTTAACAACTCACCAGAAGTTCTCAGGGAACAAAAGGATGAACTAGAATAAGAGCTAGTCCTTTCTTCACCATAAGAAAGAACTCTACAGGATGTGGTTCTGCTCAGAGGAAGAAGACTCTTATTTCAGGAGCATAGAATTATTTGGGTGTCGAGTAGATCAACTTTTATTTGTAAACCACTTTGTTTTCTAGATGTTCACACATGCGTGCGCACACGCACACATATATCTGCATGCCAGGCAGACCTAAGAAATCAAATGTCAGGACACCTTTTATGTCAGCGAACTCTGCTCTAGCTAGGGAAACCACAGGGAGCACAAGGGCTGGATGAGTCAACTCTGAGCTCTAAGGTAGCTTCCTTCTTTCCTCTCGCCATCCAGCACCAGCAATATTACTAACCCTAAATATACTGCAATTCTATTTCTAGAGGCATCAGTTTCCAGAGCAGTTCATAAGAACATGGAAAATGCCATGTAAGGAAAAAAAAAAAAAAAAACCAAACAAACAAGGGCAGCCCTGGTGGCGCAGCGGTTTAGCGCCGCCTGCAGCCCAGGGCATGATCCTGGAGACCCTCTGTATGATGCCTGCTTCTCCCTCTGCCTGTGTCTCTGCCTTTCTCTCTCTCTGACTCTATGAATAAATAAATAAAATCTTAAAAACAAACAAACAAATAAAAAAAAACCCTGAAATTTACAAATTTGTTCTTAGGCCTGTTATGCAAACCTGAAATTAAAACAAACAAACAAACAAAACAACAACAAAAAAACCACACACAAAAAAAAAAAAACCCACAAAAACTTAAAAAAATAAGCATACTGAAAAAAATCCTTGTTTAGAACTGAGCAACATCTCTTCCACAGCAGGTATATTTTTCCAGGCAGGATTTTCAAACCCCCTTACCTGTCATGTTTATTTTCTTGAGCGGCTCTTAAGAGCTCCTGTATGTTTTTGGTGATCTGTTCAGTTTTCCGGATGACGTCTTCCGTGCTGGGGAGGATGGGGCTGGGGGCAGTGTGGGGTTCCACTGTGTCTGGTACTGAGCCATCGCCTTGCCACACCATACTCCTCTGCCTTCCCTTTCTGCTTGACCTGTGACCATCAAAGAAGTGGCTAAATGTGACAAGTGCTCATTAGCTGCTTCTCTGCTTCTAGGAGCTAGTGCATGTGTATTTGCTGAGTGCCTGAGCTGGCTGCTTCTGTGGTTTCCTTTATCCTCTCTGGCAGGAGACTCACAGTGAGGCTGTTTCCTCAACAGGCAGCCACAGCTCACATGGTGGCTGCTTCATGCTACCATAGGGCTGGAAATTATGACTCTTGGAGAAAGAGTAAAGACGCGGAAAGGGAGCAGACAAGTGGAACAGCAAGGATGTGTTGTTATAAAGCCCTCCCTATGCCAGCTCATCCCCTGGGGTACAAATGTAGAATGTGACCTCATGTTAACTTAAAAGTATTGATTTTTAAGCACATTATAGCTACTCAGAGATGTGTGTAATAGGCTGGTAAAAGAAAACCAGGCCTCTGGGGTAATAATAGGTTAGGAGGTTAAACTATGAACTTATGCCTCCATGTTTTATAACCTTATAGGTCTGAAAATAGAGAGAAGGCACATGTGGGATAAAGTGCATCTCCTGATGCTAGGTCTTGGGTTCGAGAGCCCACCCCAGGGCAGTCCTCTTGTACCCTGTGTCATCTGGGTCCGTGTCATTGGGTGTATTATCGTAGTCACTTTCAGGCGTGCTGTTCTGCTTTTCTAGCCTGGAGGCCTGCAAGAGATAAAGGCAACACCTGTTAGTTTTAAGCATAAAACATCTGGGAGCCTTGCCTAGGAACTGTTACCTATTAGGCTACATGGCCTTCAGGCCCCAATCTCACTTGGGACAGAAGCCAGCCCTTTATTGAAAATTTAGTAAAAAATTTAGTAAAAGTTGACTCATAGATCCAGAAATGATTTCTCTCCCTCTTGGCACCATTTTCCTCTTAGCTCAGTGGCAACTCCATAAACAGCTCCTTGGTATAAATTAACGCAGACATGTGAGGCAACACACCCGTATTTAGTTCTCTAAGGAATATGGAGTTTAACTATAATATAATGCACACAGGCCAGCACTTATATGCCCACAGACCTTCAGTGCTGGAAGCCAGCGGCAGATTATCTAGTCTAATATCAGATGAAAACTGAAGGTCCATAAGAGCTGGCGGACAAAGCCAAGGTCACAGAGTCAGGAGAAAATCAGCACCATGAACCTAGGTCCTGTCTCCTACATTCTCCAGTATTCTGTGCCTGATGCCCTGAGGACTGTCACTGCTCAAAACATTTAGGGCTCTCTAAGAACTGCACGCAGAAACAGTTTGTATGAGCCACATGAAAAAAAATCCAGTATTATTAATTTATTGCTGCATGTTGTTTGTGAACCAAAATGGAGTAACCTAGCTTGACCCTTGGTTTCCAACCACTTTTATGTTTCCTAAAACATCTAACCTTTAGGATATAAATACTTGATGCAATTGTGGATATTAAAAATGAGACACAGATTCAAAAGAGGAATACTAAAAATGTTTTGGGCAAATGTCTGCATGGTGAAGCATAGGGTCTTCCAGGGTAGCCAAATTTGAAGGGGACCACATTCCCTTGAAGGGGACTATGTTAGTTCTGGAGTGTTTAATAAAAATGATTTTCTCTCAATATTATTTTATCCACAATGCTTTGGGAATTTCTTTATTTAGTACATAAGTCAGCAGAAAGTGATTCAAAACCTAACCAGAGGAACACCTGGGTGGCTCAGAGGTTTAGTGTCTGCCTTTGGCCCAGGGCGTGATCCTGGAGTTCTGGGATTGAGTCCTGGGATCCCTAGAAGGAGCCTGCTTCTCCCTCTGCCTATGTCTCTGCCTTTCTCTCTCTGGGTCTCTCATGAATAAAACAAAATCTTAAAAAAAAAAAAAAAAAAAAAAAGGTGCTTACTGGGCTCCTAAAATTCAATGTGAACTCATGCTTTACCCAATCAAATTCATCTGGCAAATGATTTAAAGTGTTGGCTTGGAGCCATGCAGGGAGTCTGTAAAACTAAGTTCTATAAAATCTACTACAACTTTCTGGATCCCTGTGTTTACATCTCCTACCAGTAAGCAGTCTGCTTCACCAGCTGCCTTATTTTGACCTGGCTTTATGAATCCATCAGTCGATTACTGGACACTAGAAGTGAAGCTTGAAGAGCAAAGCTAGGCACTGTACCCTATGCAGGGAACAGGGAAACCAGGCTCTTCTAAAGGTGATCTTTAAAAAAAAACCTCTCCCCAAACAAAAATACCCCATCTTACCTTTCACAGGAAATGCTTAATCTTTACATTTCTTTTCCTCTAGTTTTTATATTTACATGCACATACATTATGGATGAGTATTTGTATGCGCATGTGTATGTGCACAGGTACACACAGACATGCACATACAAAAAGGAAACATAAAAAACTTGTATTTAAATAATTATTCTAGAAAATTCATCCAGAGCTGCTCCAGTGGAAAAAATCTAGAAAACAGAATTAAACCCAGAAAATCTCACATTTTTATAATCAATCTTTTTGCTTTCCTTGAGGTAAATGTAGTAATTACAAATCAAATGCATTACCCCACAATGATCGAAAGTACCAGGTTTCATTTAAACATTTTAGAAGAGTAACAACTCATATATCTAATAAGTACTCAGGAAATGTTCCTTAAGCACAGAAAACAACTATAGCAATGGCCATCCAGAAAATCAGTTACTTACAGTCTTTCATCGTTGCCAACAAAAACATAGTACAGGATTTCAAATTAGCCAGCATTTAATCTTATGAAAATTATTGTAAACATGCAGAGCTAGGATCAAGACCTATTAGTTAATGTGCTGCTTGCTCTCTGAAAGCTGTTAATAGAAAAGTTACTTTATAGCTGGTGCTGGTTCAGTTTACTGAATAGATTTGCAGTATTCTCTGAATACAGACATACCATAAAAGCCTAAACTCATGATGAAGCTGTCAGGAATAATCAAGATTATCAGTTTAAATGATGTAACTGTTAATCTTGTATAAAACTGTCTCAGCAAGCAGTCCTTGAAAGGATTCTCAAAACTACCAACGTAGGTTTTTTTTTTTTTTTTTAAAACAAATTTCACAGTGGGAAAAAGAGGTTTACTTGATTCTTATTAACAAAATTTCAAATGAGCTGTTTCATTTCTACTTAACTGTCCCTTAGTTTAACTGAAAAAATTATAATAAAAACACTACAGTTCAATTTCAGAATTGTTCAGAAGACTAAGTATCATACATCAAGAATTCCTTTTAATAGACTACCTCCAAGTGCAGAAGAGAACCCCCAGAGGGCCTTGATGGGCCATATGGCACCAGTAGTGGAGAAGTATGACTCTGTCATTCCTACTGATGTGGAGGGAATGGAAAAAAGCCCAGTGCAAACTCCATCCACAGCCACCTTTCCTCCTCTCGAGTTGGTTACACTATCCTTCCATTAAAGACTGTGCCATGACCTGAATGCAGGTCTTCGAAGCCTGTACATGCTCCTTACTTCTTTTCAGCTTGACATCATGCACTCCTCATGCAGGAAAGGATTTTTTTTTTTTTAAAGTAGTCTCCATGCCCAACATGGGCCCAACATGTGGGGCCTGAACTCATAATCCTGAGATCAAGACCTGAGCTGAGATCAAGAGTTGGACACTTAACCAACTGAGCCAGCCAGGCCCCCAGGAAAGGACTTTTTTAAACTGACAGTGCCTTTGGGAGCAGGAATGTCATCTAAGTCCCTAGGACCCTTTGACTTACCAAAAGGTTGGGTATAGAGGAAGTGCTTAATAAATACTGCTGTCTGCCTACTCTAAAAGGGGCTTGCTTACCTCAATCACGTATTGTTATAGAGAATGTAAATTATATATCAGCAAGCTGGATTTGACCAATTCATTAAATGAACAGCTTTATAGTAACAGCCACCTACACCTCCAATGCTGCCATGTGTTGCAATTTGATGCGGGACACAGGTACCACAAAACTGGAGTGTGTCAGGTATGGCATCGACATCAAAAATGTCAACAGGCAGAAAAATAAAAAATAATAAAGCATGATGTCTTAGTGTTTCAGTTAGCCCAAAAAGACTAGTGTTAATCTGATATCTGAATAAATTTAACACATTTGCCCTATTACAATATTTAACCAGCAGCCAGCTAATTTTTTGATTGTTTAAAAAGACAGTATGCTCCAAATAAATGTTAAAGGGTGAATTGCAAACTTTGTTAAGTAGTAAGTGAAACTGAGCAATGTGGGGTTAGATAAGAGGGAGACTGCCTCCTACAGACACGCATGGATGTGTGTGTGCGTGTGCGTGTGTGTGCCTGCATGCTGCTGTGCTGAGACACCTGGGGGAAGCGCTGCCTCATGCGGGACAGAAAGGCAGTTAGTGGAGGGACAGGAGGACCAGGAGAAGCACAAAGCGCCCAGGAGCACTGCCCCTCCTCCAGAGAGCAGACCGTCAGAGTGTACTTAACCCTTCGGGCGCTTTCGTCCCTCGACCAGGAAAGTGTGGAGGGGAAGGAAGGCAGAGATGAAGAGGAGGTCACAAGCGCACTCCTCCCGATCTGGAAGGGGAAAAAAAAAACACACACTCGGGAAAATACAAAACAAACCAAAAAACCCCCGCCACCTATCCTGGATTCAGCCCGGAGTTTCCCAGTAAAAGAATCCTAAAAAGCAACTCACTATGTGAGATCAATGCTGAAATTTCTGTGACAGGCAGGCTCACTGCCATGCTAGCTGATGACAGGACCTCAGAAATGGTTACTCCTTTAGTGAGATGCCTCCCAGAAATTACTTGGAATTTATAAAGCTACTTTTCCATATGAGAAAAGATAACACCTATGAGAATTTAATTTTGTAATAGTTTTTTTTTTTTAATGGATGGCTTTAAACGAATACTTGTTTTTTAATCAGGATATACTTGAAATGAGAAACTATATGAATGGTTCGGTTGGTAAAGGTTATCAATCTACTTTTCGGTATCGATACAGAACTTCAGCAATAAAATGACATTACATTCTAAATGTTCCTAAAATAAAAAAGTATACTGTGAAAGTTGACAAAATTGCTTTTCTTAACTTTTGTTTTCAGTTATACAAAAGTAAGATTTTTAAGTTAGTTCAATGGCATTTCCATTACATCAAGTATATCAGATCAATTGCCTTAGAATGTTTTAGCCCAAACAACTTATAAAAGTTGAAGTAACGGACCCCCAACTACAGTATAACAACGCTGAAATTTTACTGCACTGAAGCCTGACAAAATTAAACTAAGGTTTAATTTACTAGACCAAATCCTTTACTCTGCATTTACTCTGAGAGTTTTTTGGAAACTTCTATAAAATTTGACTGAAGAAATAACAACTTTCACGTTTATAAAAGATAAATACTACTCTCTGAAAAAACATGAGTTCCACATGTAACATTTTGTCAAAACATGGGTATTTAAAATAAATTAATCCAAAAGAAATATAACATTTGAAAATCTCAATACCATACTTATCCCATTGTAAAACAAGATGGTTAGCAGCCTGTTACAGAATACAATCTTTGGCACAAAATACTTGTAAAATCGGTACAGAAGTTTTAACATTTCCCTTTTATGAAATGACAGAGCAACATTTTCTCCATGAAGAGGAGGAGGGAGATGCAGAAGCTAAGCAGGCAGGCTGACCACACATGGAGAGGCTAGAGGCTTCTAGACCTACCCTGCATGCCCAGGCTGCAGACACCGCCTGCTTCACTAGGAGTGGCAGAGAAGCCACCCTGAATTCTAAGGGCTCAATTTCACAGAGGGGCACCTACCTGTCTATCTCAAAGAAGACAGTACTTCTTTTTGCTGGTCACTTTTACCATTTGTTTTTGTTTTTAGAAATGGGGGAAAAAGACTGCTACAAAAAAAGTTCCAGTACTGGCTGTCTGGGAAAGATATTATGGATATGAGGGAGAAAAGGGGAGGGGAGCTGAACAAAAGCCAGAATCCTGAACTTTGCTGGAAAGCTTTCAGCTAATGGCCCTATCTGCTTATGGAAATGTAAATATCTGTTGACATGTTAATACAGCAAACACAGGAGAACTCTTCTAGCCCAATTTTGCAAAGCAAGAGACATGGGAATCTGCAGGTTCCGAAGAGGGAATACAGGAGGTCAGGCTGGACAAAGAGTGAATAGCAGAAGCGCCAGTGGTGTTACTTACGTGCGTGGGGAAAGGCTGGAGTCTTGTCCTGCTCTCTTCAGGGTGGTTCACTTCTCCCATTGGGAGATATGGTTTCTGACCTGATCCCGTCTCGTACATGGACATGGGCCTACTGCCCCGGGCAGACGGACGTCGCTTTAAGGAAGAGTGGTTGGAAGTGTCTGTGTACTCAGAACCAGTTTGCACCTGATATAT
Organism: Canis aureus; assembly: GCF_053574225.1. NCBI lineage: Eukaryota > Metazoa > Chordata > Mammalia > Carnivora > Canidae > Canis > Canis aureus. Next base: position 20,757,874 of record NC_135637.1, on the reverse strand, counting down.
ATTGGTTGTGGCCTGTTTCCTGAGGTTCGAATTTTCACTCTGGAGTGTTTGAAGCTGAAAGAAATGTTTGGCAGTGGGACGGTGTTTTTCTATAGCAAGCAGAAAAAGCAAACACCAAGTAAACGCATACAACTACCAGCTTTAAACAGTAAGAACAGTAACAGCTAGCTGGGTTGAAAGTTACAGGTAACTACAAACAAGAACCTACTTTCCTAGCATGAGTGACACGCAATCAATTCACTTCATCGCTCAAGCAAATTAAACAGCTTGATTTCTCATTGCAGAAAAGTTACAGTTTGGGTTTTTAAAAAACGAAATGTTTAACCACTGAAAAACTGGTCAGAGTGGGCCTGGGAAATGTTTGCAGGCGAGCTGGACTCTGGATTCTTCTAATGCCGTTTCAGCAAGAGCTTGAGATCATGAAGCTATCGCTTCCTGAAAATCTAACCTGCTTTTCAAATGAGCCCTAAGCCATTTGCAAATGCCAAAAATGCCAGCAGACACCATGGAAGCAGCACAAAGATAACCAGAGTTGCTTTGCAAAGCAAGAAAGACAGTGAAGTTCAGCTTATGAAAAATCAGATGGGCTACTGCTTCCCAAAAAGCCAACAAGAAAAATCATGATCAACAAATTTTTATTACAGAATACTCTTAATATTCCAAACAATTTAGCACTTCTTAAAAAAGAGAGGGGGTCAAATCATGGTAAGTTTGCTATATTAACATATCATGAAGAAAACTGGAGGCCTATCGAGCTATGTTAACATCTTCATCTGAACGCTCCACGTGGCACGCTTGCTTCCCTCTGGTGATTGGTCAGCTTTCAGCCAGGGCTGGAATATTTGGCCTCTCTCTCTCCTTTGGCTTTGTCACCCAAAAATGCAACCTCGGCGGTGTCAGCTTTAAACACTCTAATCTGCCTGGTACCACCCTATTTTAGTTAGAGGCTGTCACTTGGAGACCCTGATTGCTCTTTCCATTCCTCACATGCAGGCTGCTTCATGGTGTTTGATGAGTTAGCGTTAAGGGATCAGCAAGGAATCATGTTACTCCTTAGCGTTTGGCATGTGAAACACAATTAACTGAGTCCCGTTTGCACAATGTCCTTCCCCTCTGGTGCTCCTCCATCTTCCATGACATTTTATAAGCTGGGTGTGGTGTAAGTTCAGCTGTCTACTCTTTGACAGAGACTGTAAACTCTGACCAAATTCCCCACCAGGGGCAAGGCTTAAGTCCATAAACAAATGTATTTGCACCAGAAGATCATTACTTTTTCAATAGCAAACCCATTCAGTGTTAGGAGTTACTTTCAATTTTTATTTAGAAAGCACCGATCTGTGAATAGTACACCAATAGTGGCTGCTCCTCTTCATTAATTAGCATCTTTTCCAAGCAACTGTTAAATATGAAAGATCAGATACAAATCATGCTACTTTGTCAACTATATACACACACAAACTTTAACCTAACTTTGAAATAAAACCAACACATCTTTGCAAAATAAGCAAATTCTACATAGTTTATGGTAATAGAGCCAATTTTTTGTGACAGTTTGACTGATACAGCCTATGCCACAAAAATACCCTCATTTCTGTTTTTTCCAAGTATGATCCACTAAGGAATGAGAGCGTGCTTCTACACCACAAAGGCTTACAGGGTATAACTTCTGTCTATAACTCATTTTCCAAAGAACAGCTGCAAAGTGACAAGCAGCCACTGAAAATTCCTACATTCCAGGATAGAGACAAGCATAAGGTGCCTGTCAAACTATTTATTAGGGAGCCCATACCCAAAATGAAAGGGACACAATCCAGAGAGTGAGGAGCAGAAGTGGTATATGCTCCCTCAATGAACGACTAGAGTATCTGGTCACGTGCTTGTCTATGTAAAAACCTTCTCAGAGTTTTTTAAAAAAATGCCTTGAAATCTGAAACTTAATTTTAATACTTGTCATACCTCTAAAACATCCAGTGTGGATTTTACTTGAATGTGTTTTGATGAGCACAAGTTCCTTGTATCAATTCTAAAATATTCTAGTCCTCCTATTTAGAGATATGTCCTAGAATAAATTTGGGTGATGCTAGTCTTAATAAGAATCAGACTACATTTCTTTGTTTGAAAGGAGTGTTAAAAGGAAATGAGAAGTTACAGATAATTCAATTGCTCCAGAAATCAAAAGCATTTCTAAGAATTGAGATAATCCATGAGCAAAGGCAAATAATTTCACTCTACATATCTTAAGGCTCAAAACATTTGCTTTTCAGAGATATGAGGTTATCTCTGACAATTTCTACAAATGCTAAGGGAGCATTAGAGCAAAAAAAAAAAAAAAAAAAGGTGATGCTTAGCAGACTGATTTACACTGGCAAAGTCAGCATGTTTCAGAAAAAGTCACCTCAACAAATTAGTTCAATTAATGGGGACAAACTGCCATTCATTAAGCAAAAGATATTTCAGAAAAGACAGAAGAAGAGTAAGCCCTGTATGACACAGCTAAAGGGCTTTTGGTCTGCCCTGTTCACAGCTGCACACTGGCCCTAGATGGGGTCAGACTGGCCCAGAACAAGGAGTTGATAAATGTTAATCTGGTTGATCTTTAGGTAGTATTTTAAGTTTGGAGACATTTATCTCAAAAAAAAAAAAAAAAAAAAAAAAAAAGATCTAGAACTCTATAGCAAAAGAATCCTACCTAGACCAAGCCCTGGGCGAGAGTGCACTGCAGTGTCCTCCCCTGACAGGCAGAGGGGACAGATCTCCTTCCTTCCTTGGACATTATTGGGAAGGGCCCAGCCACAAAGGGAGTGCACCTTGTCCTCTGTTCTTGATAATGATTCTGAAACATTATTCTTCAAATGGCAGAATTAAGACACAGATACATACTTCGTTTTGTTTCTGTTTAAGGGAAGTATACAAAATCTCATTTTGGAGAGAACTGGATGACAGGCACAGCCTTCTCATAAAGACTTACATACATAATCGCCCTCTTAAGCATATTCCTTGCTGCTATTAGCTATACTCCTTTTAGGGATTAGCTTATTCATATATTTCTGACTCTCCCAAAAGGCAGCAAATGAGAAAATGCGGGGCAAACGAGATTGTCTCTTACTAGTGTACAGCTCTCACTAGTGCAAACAAAAATGTTTTCTTATATTCATGGAGCCTCTACTCTGTGATGGGCCCTGCTCTAGGCTCTGAAGACATCATAAATTAGTAAGTACTGGTGAAAAACAGGGGGGTTGTGGGACAGAGCTGCCAGAGCTGGGTGGGTTAACAACTGAGAATACGAGCGAGCAGGGATGGCACCCCCTGCATGCAGCGCTGATAAACACAGACACCTGCCCATGGCTTTTATCTGCTCTGACTTCCTGGTGTGATTCTTTAGAATGAGCAGTAGGAAGACACGCATCCATGGAAGGGCATCTAGATTCCCAGGAAGCATGGAGTAGTGCAAGGGCGGCTGCAGCTGATATAAACACTTACTGGGCTGTTACATGTCAACTGCTTGGGAAACTCACTCTGGATTTATTTCTAATCAAAAACACTTTGTCTGAAATATTCAAATACATACTACTTCTAAAAAGACAGGTTGGCCCAAAGGTTTTTATGTTTGTTTACAATAACTGCTTTTCTCCCCTTTGCCCACCAGCATTGTGCCTGGGATTCTTCCTTATACTATGAAGTTAAAGAGTCAATCATCCTGGCATTTATTAACGTGTTACCTTTTTCTGCATAATTCTCAGCTCGTCACTCAAGTTGTTATTCACCTTCATTAGCTGCTGTATCTTGGCCTCAGAAGCCACTAGAGCGTTTTTGACCTCCATAAATTCCTGCACAGTGACTGGTCCATCTGATAAATCTGAATCTAGACTCTAAAAATAAATTGGGGAAAATGTTCACAATCTGAGATGATGATAACATTCAAGACTCACAGCTAAAGAATTTCAAATTCTGACCATGCCAGCTGGACTGCAAAGTTAATCAAACCAAATCAAGGCTTCTGGGAGGAACGCAAAAATAAAACATAAAGGTAGGGTTACTATAATATTTGAAAAATATCAGAGTCAAGATTTTCTGAGAACAGGGAGTGCAGTCAGTAAATCTAGTGTGATGAGGACTCTCAGTGCATTTGTCTTGTTTTGCCTTTCTCTTGCTCATTCCTTTTTCTTTTTAAAAAATTCGTTCTTTCAGTAATTCCTTCATTCCAGCTATTCGTAGTGAGCATCAGGCAGTATTCTAGGGACTCAGGATACATAAAAAACGAAAACAAAGATTCTAGCTTCCATGGTGTTTGCACCCCGGCAGAGTGGGAAAGGACAAAATAAAAATAAGTGACTACACAGTATGACAACAGATGACAAGTGCTGTGGAAAACAGAGAAAATGGAGCAGGGTGAGGGGCTGGGGAGAGAAGGGGTGAAGGTGGGTGCCTTTTAATTAGACAGGTGGGATAAGCCTTGGTAGGTGAGACATGAGTAGCAGCCGGAAGGACATTAGTCCAGTGGCTGTCTGGAGGAGGAACGTTCCAGTCAGCAGCAAAGCTTAGCTAGAAGGAGAGGGTATGCAAGGCAGAGAGGAGGCGGCCAATTGGTAGGATCCTGTCATGATTTTGGCTTTCGCTCTGACTGAATTCAGTGCTTCTGAGAACACTGGGCAGGGGTGTATCAGATGGGACAAGTGACTTTTGCTGTCCCCTTCACATTCCCTGTATCTGTTCATGGCACTACCTTTCTCACAGTTGTGTGAGCTGGACAACTTTGGACACATCTTCTGTAAGTTTACCTCACTGCCTCAAACATTCGAAGTTATTGTTGAGATCTGTCTATCTGTCTTTCTATTTGTCCATTCTCAAATGTTTGCTGAGCTCCTCTGTGGGTCAGGTCTGGGGCGAGGTCCTGGAGACTTAGCAGTGGGTGGGCCAGCAGGCCTCCACTGCCTTCTCCTTGGGCCCACACTCATTCTGCTACTGTACTTCTCTTCTGTCTGGACCCTCTCTGCATAGGCTCCAGTATGGCCTCTTCAGCAGTACCCCAACTGGGCTTCCTTCTTCTGCCCTCTGACCCAGCAAGAATAGTCCTCCCAAAAGAGAGGAACCAAAATTGCTGACCACTGCCCTCCTGCTCCGCCTCAGAGCTTCCTAGACACTACATTGTCTGCCAAGGTGTAGACTCTTCAGTCCGGTGGCATGATCCTCCAGGTGTGACACCTGCTCTGTGCTTTGAGTCTCACCCCTTTTAGGCTGTCTCTACATGTGAGCGCGTTCTGCTAGATGCTCTCTTTCATCTTCTCTTTGCTTAGACTACCCTCCCTGCCTCTCCACTTACCTAATCCCATGCATCTTTTAAGGTACATATGAACAGACATTCCACATACACGGCCTCCCCTGACACTTGTCCTCGTCAACAGGCTGGGTCTCCTCTCACATCCCCACCCCTGGCTTCTATTTGTGTTTCTTATGACATTATCACTTTGTACTTCCGACTGCAGTTCTCTTTCCTACTAGGCAGGGAGAGCCTCACAGGAAAGGAACTAGGCTTCAAGAGAGTATGATCCAGAGAAGTCACTGGGTAAACATTTGTTGAAGGAATAAAACACATCAGCCCCTCCTCACAAGTTTTATAAAACCACAGTTGGGGCAGGGCTGTGATTCAGCAATAAATTTAGGGACACAGGATCCCCTATTTTAAAAGGATTTACCTTGCTGGCCCAAGCTAGTAGTAAACCTCACTTTACCCCCAGAGCACCTTTCACAGTGATTTACAAATAAGGTGATTTTGCAAGAGGAATGATTCCAAAAAGAAACATATTCTCCCCTTCTATGTGCAATGTGTCACCTCACCTTCTGCCTGTTTGCTTTGCTTGCAGTAGCTTCCAGATCCGTGTCTTCGTCTGAGGCCACACTGTCATAGTCTGGCTGGTCATTGTCTTGACTCTCAATGCTGTGCTGGTTACTGATCGTTTTCAGTATCAGCTCCACATTGTCTATCAATAGAAGCAAATAACTTTTCTTCAGGCTTAAAAAAAAACTTTTCCCCCCAAAATTCACTGGGAGGATTTTTGGGTTTAGCCATTCAAAGACTAAGAGAAAAATGACAGAAATAGCAATGTTATATTCATACCAATGTAAGAATCACACAGCAAGTCATCAACCAGACAGAGGACCTACTATCAATCACAGAGGCATTTCAGCATCCCTTTGGGCCACTCACCAAATATGGGCAAATTAATTAGGTGGTTTATGGAAGTGCTGCTCAAGTTGAGAAGGCAGGTTCCCGAGGGGACAGAGTGTAGTTCCAAACCAGGGAACTAAAGCCATAACGAATGTAAGATTAACTGTGATTCAACTGTAACTATAACTTGTTTACAAGGTAACGTTACTGAAAGGAGGCTGTTAAAATGGAGCCTAGGAACTTGGTGCTCATAGAACAGGCATACTGGCACTTATTCGGCTGACTACCAGAGAGAAAGGAAAAAATAGAACAACCCACTAGACACACACCTATGTAGACCATACAGGGGAGCAGGGATGATTCCATAGGCTCTAACACATTTTGAATAAAAGATTTCACAAATTATCCAAGTCTGTCCAACTTCCTCTCTGAGGCAACTCACTCAAGTTGATCTCTGATTTCCAATATTGTTTCTGGATATTTTGATGGGTAATATCTGGGTGATAAATTATGGCTACTCAAAATGAATTTTAATTTTTCAAATTAATATCTAAAATACATGTATCATCGGATTTACAGAATATTCAATACAGAAAATCTGAAACTAATGGTAATCAACCATAGCCATTGATTTATTTTGTGCTATACCTTTCCAGTCTTTTCCCTAAACATATACACATAAAGAGTCCATTTCATTACCTGCATTGATATGGTTATAAAATTGCTGTGGAGACTGATTTAACAAATCTTGAACCATTATCCTGAGAGGAAACACGGGGGTAGGTTCCTACCAGCCTCTGCTTATAACATTTTTGTCAACCGATCAGCACATAACCTTACTGTTCAGACATTAATTTTTTAAAAAAGATTTATTTGAGAGATAGAGAGTGAGAAAGCAAAAGAGCCTAAGTAGGGAAAGGGGCAGAGGGAGAGAGTCTTTCAAGCAGACTGAAGCAGGACTCAACTCCAGGACCCTGGGATCACAACCTGAGCTGAAGGCAGCCACTTAATCAACTGAGCCACCCAGTGTCCCAACACTGAAATATTTATAATTCATCAGGGCTCACAAAGATAAACTTTTCATGACAACTGCTTTAAGTAACTTATAATTTTAAATTTAATACTTGTACCAAGTTAGAAGGCCAGAGGATCAAGTACTTAAGCACCTTGCAAGAGTTACCTTTAGAACCAGAAAGAGGACTGCCTTGCTGTCTCCTCTTGGCGTCACTGAGAATGTCGATGACCAGTGTGGCAAACTCATGGGCGTTAAACCGGGCTAGTTTCTGTCTGCCCTGAGAGTGAGAAAATAATTGGAAATATTCCTCAGTGTGAAAATATACATGTGGATATTCACATAAGACCAGTCACACTATTGTTAGACTTGAGCAAGGCTCCCAAGCAAAGCCTCCCAAGTATGATCAAAGCACCACTGTAGCCTAGGGAAGGCACACATCAATGTTTTCCCTGCACACAGTTTAGAGCCATCTATATTAAGAGATCTCAATAATGCCTTGCACATTTATTTTTGTGAACAAAACCAAAATGTTTTTAGTTGATGCTTTTTTCCCCATTATCAATTCAGTTTTGAAGTAGACCCAGTTATGAAAAATTAATTTGGAAGAAAAATTTAAAATTTCAAGAAAAAGTGATAGCTTAGATGCTGGGACTTCATCATCATATACAGCCAGTAGTCAGTAAAAATCGAAAGGTCTTCCCAATTTACACAACTTTTCTCCTCCTAACAGAGGCTTAGGTTGTTTTTAATGCTCTATTATTTTATACAGTACTTTGATGAAAATCACTATGCGTAAATCTTTGTTATTTTTATTTTATTAGCATATATTCCTAAATAAGGATTACCTGTGAGGAAAGGATGGACTTAATTTTGAAACTTTTAAAATCAGTTAACAAATTGCTTTTCTGAAGTCTATAGCAATGTAAGCTCTTAACTATAGCATAAGAAAAAGTCCATTTTGCTATATCTTTACCAGCTTGGAGTATCCTTTATTACATTCTTTATTAATTTGATTGATGCAATTTTCATTAATGCCTTTAGGCTACTTTCTTGGATTGCTAATAAGGTTAAACATTTCTTCACATTTGTAAGCCATTTATATTTTTTTCTGTGAATTATTTTATATTCTTTTTCAGTCTTCTATTTATATTTATTGCCTTTCTTATCAATTTCTTGAGTTTTATGGGTTTGTGTGTATAAAGGACCTTAACACTTAAATCAATCAAAAAATTTAAAATACCTGTCCTGGGAAAGTTAAATACCACATTAGCCATTTCCAAAATAACACCACTGGTTACTTCTCAGACTTGGCCACTTGCCTGGTTCCGTGTTGAAGAGTACTCAGGATTGACCGGAAGGAAGGGGACGACAGTTGTCTCGGTTACCAGGGTGCTGTGGTTTTGCGTGGCAAGCCAGACTAGCCAGAGGAAAGAGTCAGAGATAGAATCTTATCACCACCGGTGTGCCACTGCTTCTCTGAGAGCCACAGCTCCCGCGTCACAAGGGAGACTCGGGGAAGCACACTCCAAAACCAACATACACAAAAGTAAATGTGGACACACGAATCAACAGGACAGTAGAAATTGGGCAAGTAAAACATGGAGGTGGGCAGCTAGTCACTGCCCACTGACAACAGAAGCTTATAAGAGAAAGCCACATGTTCAGTCACCTGCATCAGTCTCTCGCCTGTCAACTTCATCGTACACATCCATGGCAAGTTCTTCAAACAAATGATTACTTAGCTGCAAGTAAAAAAAATATCAGGGACACAAGGGACAAGGATTAACACTAGGAGAATGAGTGGGCACTACGACTTATTCACTCTTTAATCTCCAATGTCTTATCCAAGTCCGGTGCTTAGTAAATATCCACTGTTAAACAGACAATAGTATTTCCAGAATAGTATAGATCCTCTAGAACTATCTGCCTCCCACAGCAGTCTCACTCCTTTGTGAAATGTAGATAGGGGTGTGCTGTAAAGGAGGGGAGAATCATCTGAAGTGCATGATCACAAAGCAGGGTCCAGGTCCCAACTTTTCGTGTGACTGTTTAAAGTCCCCTCTTGTGGTCTTGGGCATTTGCCAGTGTCCCCAGATCCTAAACTTGGTGGGATAGAGATGCCAAGACATGCTGTTTTGAGAAGTTAAAACATGCCATTGCAGAATCCACCACCCACACTTCAGTAAGTCTCTTTGCTATATTCTTCAGTAAGCAGGCCTCCAATCCCAGAAAAAACTTAGCATCCCCAACAAAAGACAGCTTGTCTAATCAGCGCACAGTGCAGTGTCAGCCAATGAAACAATCTCCACACTTCTGGGTAGCCACCGGGATGGGGGAGGACAGTTGGGGTCTTCCTCAAGCTGGGTGAGGCTAAGCCTCCACCAGCATGGCTCCAGCTCTCTGAACCTTTTTCCTCATAAAACACACCCTGATGCTTGCTGGCTGTCTCTTTTTAGTTGACACTGGATTTGTTTTATCCCCTGTGTCCCTTATGTCCACACACAGTACCTGGCACTGAGATGGGGCCCAGTAAACATCCAGTCACATGCTGACCAGAAGGTATTATATGTGGCAATTTAAACTGCTGGCTAATAGACCTTATGGGAGCTTGTTAAAGGGCACACTGTTGGGTGAAAAAAGCAGCATATACAATTCTATAATTAGGATTAAGCCTCTGTTCAAAAAAATGATATGCATATAAAACAAGAATTAGAAGAAATATATCAAAATCTTGAGCCTGAATCCATTAAGAATATAGTAAATGTTAAAAAAAAAAAAAGAATATAGTGAATGCAGATGATTCCCCCTGTCCATTTCCCACATTTTCTTTAGTGTGGTTAATTTATGATTGAAAATAAACTCAGAGGGCAGCCCCGGTGGTGCAGTGGTTTAGCACTGCCTGCAGCCCAGGGCGTGATCCTGGAGACGCTGGATCGAGTCCCGCGTCGGGCTCTCTGCATGGAGCCTGCTTCTCCCTCTGCCTGTGTCTCTGCCTCTCTCTCTCTGTGTCTCTATGAATAAATAAATAAAATCTCAAAAAAAAAAAAAAAAAAAAAGAAAATAAACTCAGAGAGCCTTTTGCTAGATAAGATGATGAAGGATTGGGAACTTGAACTTGCATCATAAATATCCAGTCTTTTCCAGTAAGGGGCTACCAGCTGAGGTTATTATTCCTCAGTAACTACAACAGCAATACTGAAGGCTAAAACAAAACAAAACAAAACAAACAAAAAAAACCTGAAGGCTTACATCCCAGGCACTGTGCTATCATCACATTAATACTCACAACACCTCTATGAAGATAGATAGGAACTACTATTATCCCACTTTACAGACAAGGAGATCAAAGCACAGAAGTTAGGAGCTGGCCTGAAGTCACAGAGCCAGCAAGTGACGGACCCAAGATCCAAGTTTAAATCTCTGCAAATGTTAACACTTAACAAACATAAGAAATATGTTAGTCTTCTATTTCTTTCAGCTTCTCATCCAGGAGGGAGAGGTACTGTAGAATAAACACTGAAGTGGCACTGATCTAGCTATCCACCTCCCCACCCCCGCCCGGCCCCTGAGGAGGAGACTACAGAGTGGGGTCAACAAATAATCCCAGTAGCCCATCCTCACTGAGCAGTTCAGATCTGCAGCTGTTGATGGATCATTAGTCCCCTTTCCAGGAGAAACACCAAGGCACAGAGAGGCTAAAGAGCTTGTCATAGATGAGCTCTGTACCTGACCAGTCTGACCAGAGCCCAAGTTCTTGAGGGCTGTTCTCAACTTTGTTCTACATATTTATCTAGCACCCGCCACATGCCAGAGATATTACAAACCTGACCACTCCCCCCCGCCCCCCTTCATGCAGCTTTCAGCTTAGCAAATGCAGGTCAAAGAGAGCTTGAGTATTACATATAATGTTTGAATTATTTAAAATAAAAATTGGGTTATATATTACAAGGAATTAAAAGGAAATCACAGACTATTTAGTGCTGATTCCAAAGTTTATCACCTTAATTTTACCACATGACCTCCTTAATTTAAGAAAGGTGATAAAACACACAGACACACAAAACAGATACAGAACACAGAGACACCAAATTGCATAAAATACATTTATTTCATATAACAGTTAAATACTAGTAATGATAAATTCATTTTATGTAATATTTAGTACTTAATATTATATGAAGTGCTAGTAAATGGTCTTCTGTAAAAAGAGAAATGAAGAGGAAGTCATACGTTAGGGGAGATGCAATATCAGAGGCAGGCTTGGGGAAACTCCCACCTACACTGTCCAGGTGGTGAAATTTCAGCTACTTGAATGACAAAAGGGCCAGAAGCTGGGACAGGGGAGCATTGCACAAAGAGAGGATTCCCAGAAGAAGACATGAAGGTGGCCTCAGAGTGTTAATCCAAAAGAAGTAGATAAAAACATTCGTGCACATGCATGCACACATGCAGGGGCACTGGTTGGAAAGCAGGGAAAAACTGAATGGTGAGCACTGGATGCCACCCTTCAAGGTCATGTCAGGAAGTTAAGAATCTTAGTTCTGATTCAGAGAGCTATGAGAGCAGCCCGAGGCAGGCAATCTGGTGGTGGAAGCGGCTGGGGAAGCAACCTGGTGAGGGCTCATCTGTGGGGACCAAACTAAAAGGAAGTGAGCCCAGTGAAGTTAGTCTGTTCGGGCCCTGACTGAGGCTGAGATGGGCAGGCTGGGAAGAGGTATGCAGACTGGAGGGAGGCTGGGCCGTGCAGAACTGGGCGAGCTCTGAGCTCACACCCCGGGCAGGCCCACCAGCCCTTGCAAGCATACACTTAAGCTCTGATGAACCAGGTAGGCTATGCAAGACAGTGACGACTGTGGCCTGATCTCAAATGGCAGCAAGTGGATCTGTGGCACTCACCACTCCAACATCAGCTCGTGTCTTTCCCTAGTGTCCTAGGAGGCTACTGGAGGGCATCCCTACCCTGTAAAAGAGTGAGTCCCACTCTGACATTGAGAGAAACTAGGAACTCTCAGGAGGAAGAATAATTCCCTAATGTCAAATGCACAGTCGTTTTCAAAATGACAGAGAAAAATGCCATTACCTGAAGCAGAGCCAATAAATTGGATCTACTAAACTTATCCCCTCCTTAGGATTTTACAACATCTCAGAGTATGAAACAAAGTCATCTGGTACAGCAGGTAATGGGCGGAGGACAGGTATTATTAGCAGGATGCATGGCTTCCCACACTGAATGTCACTAGGAAACAGAGATACTCACGGATTGGAGTTTCTTCTTAGCAGCTTTTGCCAATTCAGACAAATCCAGGCTGCTAAGAAAATGTACAAAACTAATAAGCAAATAAATAAACACCATTTTTAGGAGCTCTGAAGAAGACTAAGATAGCCAAGGCCGTAAGACATTAACAGTTGAGGGACAGGGTCAGAAACAAAAATTCTACAGTCCGTTAGAGTGAGAAAAATGTGAACACAAGAACTTGTAACTCCTTTTAGAAACATCATACTCAAAAAAAAAAAAAAAAAAAAAAAAAAAAAAGAAACATCATACTCATGTAACATGATAGAGAGAAAAATAATCACTAAATAACTAGAAGACAAAAACTATTGCCGGGTTCATCACCAGGCCCTTTATGTGAGAGGTCACAATTCCTGAAGCACTAAAAAAAAAAAAAAAAAAAAACATGACAGGGAGAAATACGAAAAGGGCAGAATATGAAAAACCAGAATGGCAAGATTGTATCTGGAATTCCAGCTAATTGTTTCATTAACTCTTGATAGTATTTGTGCAAAGGTAATTGGATAAATAAGGATTTTAAAGTTCATTCTTGCAGATGTGAACTCAGCTAACCTCAGACCAGGGGCCAGCAGATTATAGCCCATTTCTTTGTTCAGCCCATGAGCTAAGCATGGTTTTTACATTTTTAGGTGGTCTGAGGGAAAAAAAAAAAAAAAAAAAAAGCAAAAGAAAAATATTTCATAACATGAGAAGAATTGTATGACACTCACATTTCAGTGTCCAGAAATGAAATTTTATTTCAGCTGATATGCCCTTCATTTACATAATGCCATGGATGCTTTCCTCTACAACTGACAGAGCTGAGTAGTTGTGACAGAGACTGTATGGTTCACAAAACCTAAAATATTTACCATCTAGCCCTTAAAAATTTTGCCAATCCCTGTTATAGACAAAGAATATCCTTTCTTACTATACAGAAATACTTTGTGATATAACCTATAGACATAATATATTGTCACGACTGGCTAAAACTGTGACAATTATCACTGACTTCAATTTTACTAATAAATTTGTTACTCATACTCTTTCAAACTTAAGTTTTACATGGTGGTTTACTTACAGCCGTCTTATTTCCAAATTGTATAGCCATAAAAGAGAAAAATGTATGGGCTTTGTTAAATACAAAATATAATACGCTTAAACACTATACAACCAAGGAAATAACAGTGACAGATAAAATTGATTGGTATTTCAATGGCCTTACCTGTCCGCCATTTGAGGTATTATAAAGTGCTGTCCATTTTTGTGATCTGAAACAGAAATCAAGTCAAAGTTTTGTTTATATAAATACTGGTAATATCAATAAAGGAACACCATCATAATTTTCCCAATTTACGTTTTGCAACTAGTAGTTTCTCATAATTATGAATTATGGGGAAGTGTTGGTGGGGGGGGGGGGGGGAGAACAGAAGTGGCCAGATTGGCTACAAACTCCCTAAGATCTGACCAGTAGAAAGAATCATATTCTCATTTTCTTTTGGTACAAAGGTCTAGACATCATTAAGCAAAAGCCTGTACTCAAGCTAATCCTACATTTTATTCCCAGTATAACTGATGATCTTTAGTCATGGACAAAACTTTTAGGGAGCTGAATTAGCTTAGAACAGGCTTTTATCAGCACTCCATGTGGGATGGGGGAGCACCCTTGGGCTCTGATGGCTCATCTTCAAATTAATCAATTAGCATAAAACCATCAGGGCTGGGGCAGGTGGTCTTCGCATATCCAGATGCGGCTTCCCTCTGCAATGCTTACTGACCCAGTCCCCATCTAGCTTCTGGAGGATGTTATCAAACACCAATGAATAAAAAGCCATTATAAATATTCACATCTAGGTTTTTGTGTAACCATTAGTCTTTATTTCTCTTGGGTAAATACCCAAGAATGGGACTTCTAGGTTATGGAGGTTATTAGGTAAATGTATGTAAAACTTGGTAAGAAACTGCTAGACTTTTTTGACAGAATAGCTCTATCATTTTGTTTACCAGCCAGCAATGTAAGAGAGTTACAGTTGCTTTACATCTTGCCACTCATGCTGTCACTTTCTTTGTCAGATTTTTAATTTTTAGTCCTTCTAATAAGTGTATAACAGTATCTCATCATGCTTTTAGCTTGCATTTCCCTAATGGCCAATGATGCTGAACGTCTCACTTCATGTGCTTATCTGGCATCTGGATAGTCTTTGCCCGGTTTGTACTGGATTCTTACTGTTGAGTTTTACATATTTAGGTATAAATATTCTGGATCCAAGTCCTTTGTTAGACATAGGATTTTCTAATATTTTCTCCCGGGCTGTGGCTTGTCTTTTCACTCTCTTTATTGTAGTTTTTGCAGAGCAAAAGCATTCAATTTTGATGAAGTCCAATTTACCAGTACTTTACTTGATCCAAGATCACAAAAATTCTTTCCTGTTTTCTCCTGGAATTTTTATACTTTTAGGTTTTACATTTAGATCTATAATTCATTTTGAGTTAGTTTTTATACCAGGTGAGAGGTACTTAGGTTTATATTTCTGCACATGGATGTCCAGTCTATATACTTAAAAAAACTATTCTTCTTCCATGTAATTGCCTTTGCAACTGTCAAAAAATCCACTGAACACACTTACGTGGGTCTATTTCTGGATTCTCTCTACTGTTTCACTGACTTGTATGTCTATCTCTTTATCATATCCACTGTCTGAGTACATCAAGAGTTAAAATTGGGTGGTGATTCTGCTCACATTCTTCTTTTGCAAAACAGTCCCATTGTAGTTCCTCTGCATTTCCATGTAAATTTCAGAATCAGCACATTTATGTCCACAGGAAAATCCTTGAATTGCATTAACTTTACAAACTAATTTGTGGATAATCAACTTGTTAACTCTATCGAGTTTTCCAACCCATAAACATAGTTTTCTCTCCACTGATTCAGGTCTTTCTTGATTTGTTTCAGCAACATTTTGTAATTTTCAGCATGTAGATCCCATGAATATTTTGTCAGATATATACACAAGCATGTAACTTGGAGCTATTATAAATGGTGGTGTTTTTCTAGCTTGTTTCCAATTGTCAACTGCTAATCTATAGAAATATGATTGATTTTTTATTGTTTCCCTTGTATTCTGCGATCTTGCTAAACTCACTTATTAGTTGTAAGAATGTTATTCTAGAATCCTTGGGATTTTCTACATAGAACCATTTTACTTATGACTAGTTGTATCGCTTCCATTTCAATCTGTATGTCTTTTATTTTTCTTGCCTTTTGACACTGGTTAGGACTTCCATGGCAACTGAATAGGAGTGGTAGGAGTGAACATCCTGGCCTTGTTTCTAATATTTGAACAAAAGCATTCAATCTTTCATCATTAAGCATGATGTTAGCTGTGGGTTTCTACAGATAATCTTTATAAGGTTAAGGAAGTCCCTTCTATTCTAAGTTTGCTAAGTTTATTTCTTTTATGAAGGATGCTGAATTTTGTTAAATGCTTTTTCTGCACCATCTGGTAAGACTGGTGGTTTTCATCTGAAAATATTTTCTAATTTTCCTTGAGATTTCCTCTTAGACCCATGGATTATTTAGAACTTTGTTGTTAATTTCCAAACATTTGGGTATTTTTCAGTTATAGTTTTATTATTTATCACTAGCTTAATTCCATTATGGTCTGAAAATATACTCTGTAGGATTTTAATTCTTTTAGATTGGTTAAGGTTTGTTATATAACCCAGTATATGGTCTACCTTGGTGAATGTTCAACATGTACTTGAAAGGAATGTGTATTCTGACAATGTTGGGTAGAGCATACACTATGTCAACTAGACGCAGTTGGCTGATGTTTTGGTTTCAGTTTGCTATCCTTGCTAATTTTCTTCTTTTAAATTTTGTTTTACTTATTTCTTTTCTTAGTTCCCATATCCAATGTGGCACTTGAACTCATGACCCCAAAAAACATCAACAGTCACATGCTCTACCAACTAAACCAGCCAAGTGTCCCATATCCTTGTTGATTTTCTTTTTTCAATTTTATTTATTTATTCATGAGAGTCACAGAGAGGCAGAGACACAGGCAGAGGGAGAAATATGATTTCTCTCCTACAGGGAGCCTGATATATGAGACTTGATCCCAGGACCCCAGGACCACAACCTGAGCCAAAGGCAGAACCTCAACCACTGGTGCTCCTTTTTTGTTGATTTTCTATCTACTAGTTCCTTCTGTTACACTAAATGAAGATGATTGAATATCCAAGAATTGTGGATTTGACCTTTCCTCCTTTTAGTTCTATCAAAATTTGTTGTATTTTGGAACTCTGTTGCTACATGTGTACACATGTGGAATTATTACATCTACTTGGTAAATTGACTGTTTTATCACCAACTTATGTCCCTCTGTATCCCTACTTAATTTTCCTTGCCCTGAAAGTCTACTTTGTTTGATATTAACATAATCACTTTAGCTTTCATTTACTGTGTTTGCAGGGCTTACCTTTTTATATCTTTCTGCTTTTAACTTACCTCTATCATTATATTTAAAGTGAGTTTCTTATAAACAGCATATAGTTAGGGCTCATTTTTTTGTCTTTTTTTTTTTAAGATTATTTATTTATTCATGAGAATACACAGAGAGGAGAGAGAGAGAGGGGGGCAGAGGGAGAAGCAGGCTCCATGCAGGGAGCCCGACGTGGGACTCGATCCCCAGTCTCCAGGATCACGCCCTGAGCTGTAGGCGGCGCTAAACCGCTGAGCCACCTGGGCTGCCCATCAGTTTTTTGTCTTAAATCTGTTCTGACAATCTCTTTTCATTTGGTACATTTAGATCATTAACATAACATTTAACGTAATTATTAACACATTTGGATTTAAGTCCATGATTTTATTATTTAGTTTCTGTTTGGGCCTCAGTTTTTTGTTCCTCTTTCTCTCTTTTTGTCTCTTTTCTGGAATGTTCTGAAGTATCTTTTGATTATTTGAGTAATTTTTAACATTCCATTTTATCTCTAGAGGTTCTGTTCACCTATCATTGCATAGTCTGTTTTCAGTGGTTGTACTACGCATTATAGTATATATATAACCTTTTGGTCTATTTAGAATATTTTGTCATGTTATGAAGAATGCAAAATCCTTACCTCCATATTTCTTTTACCTGCTCCCCTTTTTATGTCATCATTATCAAATGTATCACACTGACATATGTTGAAAACTCCACCAGATGAGCATTTAACTGTCATACATATATCAAAGAATTTAGGAGGGAAACCGTCTATTATACTTATCCAGATATTTATCATTTCAGTTGCTTTTCTTTCACTCCTGAAGTTCCAGATTCCCACTGATATCATTTCCCTTCTATCCAAAGAACTTTTTCGCATTTCTGTTAGAGCAACTAGTTCTCTTCATTTTAAAATGTCTTTATTTTGCCTTCATTCTTGAAGGTTATTTTCACTGGAAGTGGAATTCTAAACTGACAAGTTCTTTTCTTTCAGGACTTTAAAAAGTTGTTCTAGGGCAGCCCAGGTGGCTCAGTGGTTTAGTGCTTGCCTTCAGCCCAGGGCATGATCCCGGGGTCCCGGGATCAAGTCCCATGTCAGGCTCCCTGCATGGAGCCTGCTTCTCCCTCTGCCTGGCTCTCTGCCTCTCTCTCTCTCTCATTAATAAATAAAAATAAAATCTTAAAAAAAATAAATAAATAAAAAGGTGTTCTACTTTTCATCTCCACTATTTCCAATTAAAATCCACATTCAAAAAATAAAATACGGTAAAATAAAATTCACATTCATTCAAACAATTGACTTTTCATGTTACGTCGTTTTTTTCCTTGGCTGCTTTCAAATGTTTTGTTTTTTCAGCAGTTTGATTTTGATGTGTCTGAGTGAGGATTTCATTGAGTTTATCCCATTTGGGATTCTCTGAGCTACTTAAATCTATAAATCTATTGTCTTTTGCCAAATCTAGAATTTTGAACCCATGTTTCTTCAAATATTTTATCTGTACCAGGCTTTCTGATCTCTTTCTGGGAGTCTGAGGATACAAACATGACATTCTGATATTGTCCCATAGGTCCTTGGGCTCTGTATTCAGTTTCTTTTTCCTCCCACTCTTTTTTCTCTCTTTTGTTCAGACTGGGTAATTTCTAGTGATCTATTTCAATTCACTGACTCTTTTCTTTGTCATCTCCACAATCTGCTCTTAAGCCCATTCAGCAGGCACCTGGGTGGCTCTGTGGTTGAGTGTCTGCCTTTGGCTCAGGTCATGATCCCGGGGTCCTGGGGATCGAGTCCCACATTGGGCTCCCCATGGGAAGTCTGCTTCTCCCCTGCTTCTCTCTCTGCCTATGTCTCTGCTTCTGTCTCTCTCATGAATAAGTGAAAATAAAATCTTAAAAAAAAAAAAAAGCCCATTCAGTGAGTTTTAAAATTTTAGTTATTGTGTTTTTCAGTTCAACATCTCTATTTGGTTCTTTTTATGTCTTTTGTTTCTCCATATTTCTATTTGAAAAATACACAGTCTATATTTCTATTTACTTCAAGAACATTCATGCTTAGTTCTTAAAGTATGATGTTACCATCTGCTTTAGTCTTTGATAATTCCAACATCTGTGTCATGTAGGGTTGGTATTTGTTGACTATCTTTTCCCCTGCCACGTCTTTGGGATTTTCCTGGTTCTTCATATGTCAATAATTATAGCTGATATTCTGGATGCTTTGAGAATTTTGTTGTGAGATGCTAAGTCTTCTTTAAATTCTATGGAGAATGTTAATTTTTGTTTTAGCAAACAACTGACCAGGTTAGGTTCTGCCTCCTGGGCCAAGTGGTGAGAGGATAGACAGAAAAATAAAAGCAATCAGGATTCTCCTCCTGCTCTCAGTCAGAGATTTAGGCAGATGTGCCACCACTGCTGCAGCCACAGGATTGCCTAGAGGCTGGGGTGGGGGGAAAAAGGAAGAAGGAGAAAAAAAAAAAAAAAAAGAACCCTAGGGGAATCCTCCAATTCTCTGTCCTGTAGGATCTCATTTACTGCACTGTAGACCAGAAAGAGAAGCCTTCTTTGCACCTGCTATACAGTTCCAGATTTCAGGCTATCACGAAAGCCATATCAGAAGCAAAATAGGACACTAATCACCAGTTTGATGTTACTCTGAGTTCCCTAACACACCATCCAGAGTCCTTAGATAGCTACACTAAATGCTTTTGGTCCAGCTTTTGCTTTTAATTATATTTAGCAGGAAAGAAAAGGTGGGGTGTGCTTACCCCATCTCACTGGGAACTGGAACCACACCAGGGCCTCTTAACTCTACCATACAACTAGGTAAGTGAATCACTGTGTAGGTATATGTGGATATTCTAGTCAGGGATTGGCAAACTTTCTGTAAAGGGCCAGACGGTAAATATTTTTTGCTTTGTAGCCTATGGTCTTTGTTGCAACTACTCAACCTACTCTTTTTTCTTTCCTTTTCTTTCTGTAATCTTTGCACACAATATGGGGCTCAAACTCATAATCCCCAAATTAAGAGTCACATGCTCTATTGACTGAGCTAGCCAGCCCCTCAATCTACTCAGTTTTGCTGCACTAGTGTGAAAGCAGCCACACAATATGTAAACAAATGGGCATGGCTATCTTGCAACAAAACTTCAATTAAATAAACAAGTGACAGGCTAGATTTGGCCCACTGACCCTGGTTTGCTGACCCCAGTTCTACTTCATAAGTAAAGTTGGCTAATGGCAAAGTTCATTTTGGACTCTTCCATTTCTTGGAAGAATTCTCCAGATAACTACCTAAGTTATTGCTCTGCTCTTCCATTCCTTTTTTTTTTTTTTTAAAGATTTTATTTATTTATTCATGAGAGATACACAGAGAGAGACAGAGAGAGAGGCAGAGACACAGGCAGAGGGAGAAGCAGGCTCCATGCCAGGAGCCTGACGCGGGACCCGATCCCGGAACTCCAGGATCATGCCCTGGGCTAAAGGCAGGCACTAAACCACTGAGCCACCCGGGCTGCACATGCTCTTCCATTCCTAATCCTGTTATGTGCAAGAACTATGGTGCACATTCAATTTTGGTTGGATTATGCTCTTTGATTGTTGAAATAGTTACTCCTCTGGAGCTAAAGTCTTAAAAACTAAAATTCAAGGAGTTTTGTTCACATATAACTGAAAATGCTAGTTATTTCAAATAAAAAAATCCTTATTTACAATTTTCTCAAGGATACCTTAAAGTAGAGGTCTTGGGTAATAGTGTTCCAACTTGTTTTTCCAGACGCTAACTGATTGAAGGTGTAGAGAGACTGCTATCCTTTCACTCACCTGGTTTCCTGCCACAGAGATAGAAGGCTAGTCTGTCAGTCAGCTCATACTGTATTTCGACAAGGCGTTCCGCCAGTTCATGGTGCCCTCCTTGCCTACCAAGAGAAAACAAAGTACCATTTATATGCCTTACCAGCCACTGGCTCTCAAATGAAAAAGTACAGAGATGTCTTCCAAGACACCTGAGCAATTTACCAAATGTGACTTCTTAGAATAATCAACCTTTTGTGTGAGGTAAATTGTCAAAGTCTACTTTGATTCCCACCTCTATAAACTGTTTTCATAGTCTGAACTACCCCCTCTCCTTTCCTAATTTACATAACAGAATACTTAATAAGGAAACGGAGGACTTATGGGACATATAAAGAATCATTTCATTTAATGAGGTAGAAAATAAAACCAATAAATGATCTAGAGTAGAGGTTCTCAAAAATTAACTAGTGCGCTTTAAAAAAACATGTAGATATCCAGGCCCCAACCGTGGGAATTCTGAATCAGGACAGGACGAGTGTGAATGTCAATTTTGAAGAAGGTCCTTTCCTTAGGGGTTCCTGATGCAGCCAGTCTGATTCCAGATGAGAGTTTAGTAACCACTTCAAGGTCTGTAATTCAGGGAGAGACAGACCAACAGAATGCACAGCTCACACTTGTAGCTAGGTTTACCTGCTTAACTTCAATTTCTATAAGAGAAAACATGAGGTTTGTCTTTCTTAACTCACCAAGTAAATACTTAAGCTGCTTGAAATCCTTTTAGCAACCAGGCATATAAATAAATTATTACACAGAGAGACTATTTTATATGCAAGGTACACATGAGGAAACTCCAAAGTAAGTGACATTTAAGTATCATGTACTGAGGGTTCTCTTCCTCTTAAAAGCTGAAGTCTCGTTTCTGCCACTTTCTTTTCCTACCTTTCAAGACACTACAAAATATTCCTCTGACCTACCACACGTTTGATTTCTGAGATACGGATCTCTTTCCCTCATTCTTTTTAAATAGCTGTGAAATCAGGAAGTATACTACAATTGATGGTACATCATCATTTAATCAGCTAAGTTGTTCTTAAGTGGTAGGTGACATAATGACGACCCATATAGTCAGTGGAGTCTCAGATCTAGGAAATACTATATTCCTCAATACCCAAGTTCTTATTATTCCTAGACACACTCTGCTCCATCCAGTAAACTCCTCTGCTGTGCTGAAAATGCCCTGTCCATCCCTCCCTCCTGAACGTAAACTCAATCCTTCTCTTTCACTTGGAATGTCTTAGCTTCTCCTTCACACACCCAAATCCAACCCATTTTTTAAAGACCAACTAAAGAAGTTTCTTACTAACTTAGGTCAAAACGAAGAAACCCTACATATGCCTTTTAAGACCAGTTATCCATTTTGGCAATGAATTCCACATTATCTTGCCTCCTTTAACTCTTTCATGTATTTATGAATCATCTCCTCCATGAGATAATAAATTCTGGGAAGGCACAATTTTGGCATTTCACCCATTTTATCCTCTGCAGAACAGTAGAATGCTTTGCAGTTGATAAAAAATTAATTTGGAAAAAGAAAGATGAGCCATCTTCTACCATTTAAATGATATTCAAGGCTAACATGGATTTTTTTATTTTTCCAGCATTTCACAAAGTTTTTAAAACAAGAAGAAACTTAAGGAATTTTATTGCAAGCACCCAGACATCTGCTACCTAAAACCTATAATTAACATTTTACTATTACTTGTTTAATCGCCTACCTATCTATATAGCTCTGTTTTTTAAGTTCAAGCAATGACTAAACATATTAAGAAACTGAGGAGTGGGTTTTGCAATTCTTGATACTTGCTTTGGACTATGGCTCAAATACCATTGCATTAGAAATCATTTGAAAGACTGGAAGCTAAGCACACTGGAAGCTAAGCACATTAGCTAAGCTAATGGTTCTACCTCCTCCAACTCTGCCAGGCTCTGAGCTCTTATGTATTTGAAATGCCTTCATCTGTAAAATAATGGGAGATGTATATCCTTAACTTAAAGGGGTTAAATGTTAATCATACACAATTTAGCCACCAACAATGAATAATACCCAACATAAATAATCCCTAACCAAAGATGCAGTGACAAGAAATCTAGGTCTCTCACCTTGCATAATCCACAGGAGTTTTTCCACTAGAATCCTGTGTGCCTGGGTCTGCTCCATATACTGCCAATAATTCTGCCTGTAAAATCTGCCCTGCTTTGGAGGCAACGTGGAGTGGGGTGTTTCCTTTTTCCTGAGAAATATTAATAAAAAGTAGATTAACAAGCAAATTAAATAAAACTAAAGGCTACAACAAACACAACCCACTTAGTTTCAATTTAGTATCTGAATCAATTCATGCTTTTCTCACAGGGTGAAAGAAGTTGGCTTGTGCTCCTAAAGATAACAGCCTCAAACAGGTTTCAAGATTCCCTGTTCTCACGCTTGAATGAAGTTGCTGAAAAACACACAAATCAAAAAAGTATTTGTTAAAAGTATAAAGAATGGTATACTATAGCAGCTGGCAGATCATTTTAATATACATTATATTAGTGATAATCAGTTATTTAGCTCAGTAAGCCTCTCCCTTGCTGGTCACAACCACTCCAGAGCTCTAAGGTGGGGCCAGGTCCATTTTACTGATAAGGAAATAAGGATGGGAAGGCTGATTTGCCCAAATGCACAATCTAAGTGGTACAATCAGACCTGAAGTGAAAGGGGGTATGAGAAGATAGGTGAACACAGCTCTGAAGTCTCAAAGACCTGAAGTTAAAACCATATACCCTTCAAGTTGTGTGACCTTGTGGAAGTTCTTTAAACAATC
Source organism: Canis aureus (assembly GCF_053574225.1). Classification (NCBI taxonomy): domain Eukaryota; kingdom Metazoa; phylum Chordata; class Mammalia; order Carnivora; family Canidae; genus Canis; species Canis aureus. Next base: position 20,734,290 of record NC_135637.1, on the reverse strand, counting down.
TGAACCTTAGTTTTCTCAGCTCTAAAATGGTGAAAACAATGCCACTTATTCAAGGATTACTGTAAGGAGTCAATGATATAACAAAATGCTCAGCATGGAGCCTGGTATACAGGAAACACTCAAAGAATACAACTGCTGTTATTATAATCATTATTATTTGTTGTTGTTATTTAACCTAGGGCTTTAGGGCTGCGTACCCCATGCTGTAAACTACTGGATTCTGCTTTATAGCACACCCTCTTCATAACAACATTCTTGGCCTTGTATACAATACTTTAACAAAATCTTTCAGGCTGGGAAATAGGCCTGGTGTATACCAAATTCTGTACCACTGCAGAAAAGCTCTTAAACATGCAGAAGATTAGCTGCTTTTTTCAAGTCTAACCTAGAATTGTCTAAAATGCAATAACCCTTATTATAAAAATGCAGAAGTCTACTCCAGCATCTATATCCACACCTTATTTTTACAATTAATGTATTTAATATTCTTAAGTTGTGGTAAAAACCCCATGCCAAGCTTATTAACGGAAGTAACAGTTATATATGTTTTCTATGCAAAGTTTAAAATTCCTTTTTTTTTTTTTTGCAAAGTTTAAAATTCTGATTGCAAGTGTCCAAGCTCTGTGCGAACATTTCCTAAAAGCAGTGCTTTGAAAATAAAAATGCATGTTTCTCATGGCATCTCTCAAAATCATGCAAAGGCCCACATAAAGAAAACCATCTACTCATTTTACAAGTATAATAAAGAATCATAAGCACTACAGCTTTCAGTCATCCTGCTTCCTGAAGATCCTACTCAGTATGCAACCCAGAAACCTAAAGAGGTCCCTCGAACTTTCTAGTCCCTTCTAGAAACAAACTCAAGGGATGGTTCCTATTTTAAAGTTAAATGAAAAACTTTTAGGGATACAATTTTAGGGGTGTCTGGGTGGCTCAGTTGGTTAAGCGTCTGTCTTCGGCTCAGGTCATGATCCCAGGGTCCTGGGATCAATTCAGTGGGGAGTCTGCTTCTCCCTCTCCCTCTCTCTCTGCCCCTCCACCTGCTCGTGCTCACCTTCCCTCTCTTTTTTAAAAAAGATTTTAATTATTTGAGATAAAGATTTTATTTATTTATTTGAGAGACAGAGAGATAGTGAAAGAGAGAACATGAGCAGTCGGGAGAGGGAGAAGCAGGTTCCCTGCGGGGTTCATTCAGAGGATCCTGGGGGCCATATCCTGAATTGAAGGTAGGTGCTCAACCAACTGAGCCACCCAGGTGCCTCAAGAAATATAATTTCAAAACCATTTCTGAAAAACATAAATAATTTTCTAGATACATACTTATTTTTCCTTGTACCTCCTTGTACCTCCACTAACATAGAATGGCTGCCATTTGAACTAAAATTAAAGATGTAACCAACTGCAAAAAAGGTTGTTATTAATTATTTAGAGTACTGAAAGTTTCTGTTTTGTTTTTCTTTTCTTCCTCTTTAAGTTTTTTTCAAACAAAACAATATATCATTTGATCCAGCAGTTTTAGGGATTTTAAAAAGCGTGACCCACCTTGCTAAGATCTTTGGCAGTCATACTGTCATCATCCCGGCAAGGCAAGCGATGGACAAATGCTAACATCTGATATTTGGCTCTGATGAATTCTGCTTTATTAGGACTGATTACCACCCAGAAAAAAAAGAAAGAAAGAAAGCTGCTTACTTGCAGTTCAGATGCAACATTTCCCATTCTTTAGGCCGTAAAAAGAAAAGGAAGTGACCCATATCCCCTACTAGAGAAGAAAATGAATGACACTGAAATAAGTTCCAGCAGGAGTTTAAGACCTGAAGTCTCAAAACATCAATTAGTCATTCTAAAGGCCAGGACTGCAGAATACTTGCTTTTTAGAGCTTCTCTCTTTGTAATTTTCTTAACTGACCTACAGCCTTGTGAGGAAGCAGCATTGTATCCCATCCTATAGGTGAGGCATCAGGCAGACCAGAGCCCAGAATGGAGATTTTTGGTCTGATTGCCTCTTGTTTGAGCACCTAAGCTTAAATCAGATTACATTAACAGTCTCTGAGCATTAGTGTCAAACATGGAGAAGCCACTGACTTGTGCTGTACAACCATGCAAAAGAGATGGTCCTGTGCCTGGCCTTGTTCTGCATTCCTAAGAGCAGAGAGCTCAATGCACAATTGGGGTGTAACCACCTCCTGTGCTGCCCTTGTGGGGGCTGGTCCAAAGTAGCTGCACTCCTTTTAGTGGGCCCCAAGTGTTATGAAGAAATAAAAGTATTTATAAACATTCCACTCACTGTACTTTATCCTGTGGATTAGCTTTACGTCTTCCGCTCATAATAGAGGCAGGGTCCAGCAAAGAATGTTCCCATATAGAATTAGCACCATTATTATACAAAGTTTCAACCATCTAAAAACCAAGCAGTATAAAATCATATTTTAATTTCTTTCCACAAATATTCACTGGAAATTACAGTGACTGAACTGGGAAAACCAAGACCCACTGCACGGCGAGGATGTCTTACAAATCATTGCTTTCTGATTCTAGAATGAGAAAGATGAACCTATATGCAGGATTCAGGTCTGACCAGGAAGATGGCTAAGTACCTAAAAGAGTTTGATTAGATTATTCTTACAGATTATGAAGGAAGAGCACTCTGACACTTTGGGGTAAGCCTGATTATCCAAATACTATTTTCAAGATTCTTAACCCATGTACTGTCTAGACTTTCCATCTAATATTTTTCTTTAAATCTACTCATTAAAAAAACAAAAAACAAAAAAACTTTTACTAGCAATTATGGCTTGATGTGCTAGTTAAAGTTTTCCAATACACAGTAAAATAATGCAACCATTAAAATAAATATGTATTACCTACATCTGTCTTTTGAGTACCACTGGTGGTTCATGTGCCATACTTTCAGAATTGTTCTTTTAGGGTCAAGCCTGGCATTTTAAACTACTCATCTCCGGACTTTCTTCAGGCCCTATAATGAAATCTGTAAACAAAGACCTGAGAGCAGTAAATACCCACTTTCACATGAGAATGAGTTGTTAGAAACTTCTGAGTAAAAGTTATTAATAAACCATATTTCCCAATTTCATTTCAAAGCATGAATCCTGACCCAACCCCATCTGTGTTTCTGCATTAGTGGAGACACTGTCACATCAGAGACCCAAACCCACTTGTTTTAGTCCCCTTGGCTTATACAGGCAAGTTTAAGAGACACATTGTGCAGCTGCCACAGATTTAGTAAAATATGTACTCAAGACAAATGAAGGCGAAACACATGCTTAATTCTGACTTCCAAATAAAACTTGAAGAATGTGCACCCCAAAATAGAAGTACAGGTGACATGACATTCAACCCCAAATAAAACAAAGACCTCACTTAACACTTAGCAGTGTAAGGCATTCAATCGAAACATGTTAACTCAATATCCTCTTTAACCTGTAACAAGAACTTCAAGAAAACTTAAATCAGATGTTTCAGGAATTTTAGAGGAATCTCAGTCCATGCTTCCATCAAAGCAGGAAATGTAAGGAAAAGCCTGAGACTGTAGCTTTCAGAAACATTTATTGTGGTATACAGAAAAGATGGACTATTTAAAAATAATTTCTGGTGACAGTCCAGAAAGTGAGCAGTAAAATGCTACCAATAAATTTTAACAATTATTTTTGTATCTATAATTAAGATTTTGGCACAAGATTTATTTGTTAGGAGGGGGATAAAAAAAGCTCAAATGACAAATTCAGTTCTTACATACAGCATTAATAGGCATAGCACCTCTATTCAGCTGATTGAAACATTTTTATAAGATTTAAGGAGTAGGAGAAATTTTAGTTCCTAAAACTATGAGCCCGAAGAGCTCAAATTACAAACTGTGAGAATTCTTAGTCTTTACCTGCAGCAACGTGGGAGGCCACGGTGTGTGTTTAAGATGCCTTACTTGAGAGATGTGGCGCCCTAGGCTCCGATGGACACTGCAGCACTCGTCACATATAAAAGTTCCCCTATTTACTGATGCCCAGGAAGGATCTGGAAAGAAGAATGACATCTCAATGGCGAGGATACCAGGTGGCTGCTATACTGCCAGATGGCCAAAGATGACTGAGGTTTGGTTTTTCAGAAAAACGAGACATTTCTGTTGTTTTATTTTTATTTTTATTTTTTTATTTCTGTTGTTTTAGAATGCTAGTCAACACACAAAGCTGGTGAGCCTGTCTGATGTTACCACCTATCTTGGCTGATCGAGTACATTAATTGAGACTAAATACATGAGCTGAAGCCCTAAATAACCAGTTGTCTCCTTCTGGTACAGGGCTACAGTCTGTAGACCTAATATAATCTACCATCTCAGAGACAGGCTTCTTCACTCAACATAAGACAAACTGAGAGGGTACAGGTGAATCATTTCAAATCCATCTCCACAAACAGCAAGATAACATAACCATGTCAGTGAAAAATCCACATAGCATTATCTGAAGTAAATGGTGCAGAGACTGTAACCCTAATCTACTGCCATTATCTCTGCATGGCTCTGGGCTCAGCAGAAAGCTGCAAGCAACACAACAGTAAAACTGTTGGCTGTGGTGGCTTGGAGGACACACTGAGGAACCTGGCCTTCTCTGCTAGGAAATGTTCTATGACATCCATTAGTCATTTCAAATAAACTGCTAAGTTCTACCTTGCAACTGATCTGAAAGAACAGAAGTGGGAACAACAGCAACCTCAAAGAGGTAAAGATGTAAAATAAAAGTGAGTAATATTTTTGGTGCATGTACAATACGTTTTCCCACCAAGTCTCATGGAGCTTTAGCAGACATCCTTTGAGACAAGACATAATTCGTAGTTGGTAAGCAGTGAGAATAATCCACACTGGGCAAGTAAACTGAACACATACTTAGAAACCCCAGATTTCGTCAGACTCACAATGGGGTGACAATAGGTGCCACTCAAGCTGCTTGGTCTAAGAGTTATATTTAAAAATTATTCAATGTCCACAAAAATCTCTAAAATGCATGTACACCATCTTTACCATTTTTAACAGTTTATTCAAATCCTTTCCAACCATATAATGAAAAGTTAGGAGATTTCAATCAGAGACAAATCCTGGGAGTCAGAGGGTGTGGTGGTTGAGAGGGTGGCTCTGGAGACAAGCAGTCCAGGGTTGGAACCCTAACTCTGCCACTTCTCGCACAATGATCTCAGACAAGTTATATGAGTATCCTCTCACTATGGATTGAATGGGAATAATAGTATATGTCAGAGTAGGGGGGCACATAAAGGGTAAAACTCCTTGCATATAGTAAGTACTCAGTAATGTGAGCTGTTATAACTATTCTAAATTATTTCCTAAGTACCATTCAGATATTTTCAAGGGCTCGCTGAAATTCTCGATAACTGAAAAAGTTTTTAATTTCTTAAAATTTATTCATGAGAGACACAGAGAGGCAGAGGCATAGGCACAGGGACAGGGAGAAGCAGGCTTCTTGTGGAGAACCCGATGCAGGACCTGATCCCAGGACCCTGGGATCATGACCTGAGCCAAAGGGAGATGCTCAACCACTGAGCCACCCAGGCATCCCTGAAAAAGTTTCTGATTGTCAATACTTAAAACATCAAATGATTCAGGTGAACTATTACTACAATGAAAAATCTCAAGCGGAGTTTTCAGGTAGTTTTTTTTTTTTTTTTTTTTTTTTTTAGTTTTCAGGTAGTTGAGTTCAGAGAACGAGCTATTTAAAATGAATGAGGTTTGGGGCACCTCAGTGGCTTAGCTGGTCAAGTGATTGACTCTTGATTTTGGCTCAGGTCATGATCTCAGAGTCATGAGATCAGTCTCCACACTCAGCACAGACTCCGCTTGGGATTGTCTCTCATCTCCTTCTGCAAGTGTGCAGGAGTATGTGAGTGCACACTAGCTGTCTTTCTCTCTATATATAAAATAAAAATTAATTCCAAATGAATTAAAGTCATTAAAAAAGAAAAGTATTTGCTAAAATGTGGTTATGGCTAAAGGTTTGCCCTGAAATAAAAGAGAAAATAATTCATTGTAAGTATAACTCCGTCAATACTACTATGCTATTCGGAAATGCAAAGATTGGAAACAAGAAGATGAAAGATCCCTACAAAGATATGTAAATACACTGCTTTTTGTAGTCTGATACCCATACTACTACTTAAAAAAAAAAAAAAAGACGATTTTGAAGCATAGCTTTGGTTTTCACCTATCATTCAGAGGATTCACAGTGTTCCTGGAGAAAATTAAATAGTAATTAGACAATAAGGATGTAATGCACATTAAGTGACGTTCTCAGTCGCTTTAATATCATGGATCAGAATCTCATGGAAAAAATATCAAAATGTTCACAACAAAGTAAAATCAAAATTGAGTTCATAGGAATGATGCTGGGTGAAACCTTTCCAGATTACCTAAATGCTCTATGCTGGGGCTTCTTCCTTGGGCTTCAGAAATGTCTATGGCCCCATTAAGAAATTAGAAGTTCTGTGTAAAAGAGTGATTGATTACATGTGCATTTTCTGGGGAAAAGGCCTCAGCAGTCATCAGAATCTTTAAAGGAACTCCTAAAAGAAAGAGGTAACTCTTTGGGGCTCTGCAGAAAAGGCAGCACAAATTCCTAGCTGCTCAAGTTCACACAACATTTCAAGGTAGCCTAATTATATTCAAAACAGGAAGGAAGTGACTCAAGTCTCTGTAGATTAGGCACTTGAGACAACACCGAAAATGATACAATGGAAGAGAAATGTTCTGAATTATGCACGAAATGCTGCAGAACGGCATGACACTTATTAGTCTGGCAATGGAGAAGCTGTTTTCGTTCGTCCGCATCACCTAATGAGTAAAGAATACACATTCCAAGAGGAAGTCTGAATCTAGACTCATGTGAAACAAACACATCACAGAAAGCTCAACTGAAAACAAGAAAATAAGGAAGTGGAACAAATAACATTTTCAGAGAATACAATGGAGTCTGTAATAACCCACACTAACTTGGTTCTCTTTTTCAACTCATCTACACCCCCCCACCCCCCCTCCCAATCTGCAAAGGAAACTGGTAACCCCACTTGCACTACACAGGCCATGAAAGAACCACACAAGGTCTGACTTGCCACAGTACTATTTAAAATCCGTCTCTACTGCCATATAACAAGATGGAAGTTCAGAACAGTTGCAAAAAAAAAAAACCCTGTTTTTTTCAACGATTTCTTTAGGATTGTTAACTGGGAGCTACTGTAACCAATGGGGCCATCTTACCTTTGAATTACTTCCAATTTCAAAGCAGGTTAATCCAGGCACCAAGAATAGCATAGAGACCTGTCAACTCAGTTTCAATTGCTAAGAGGGATCTACACTCTAAAGCTGAAAACCCTAAGCCCCTCATGCAAGTGAAGAATGATTTTGGCCTTTCCACGCGCCCACCTGTCTAGCCTGCCTGAATGCCCAAATGCACCTATTTGCTAGCGATTTTGTTTTGTATGTTGCAATTAATGTATGATGTTGAACCTCAAGTCTGTCTTTAAGGACCACAAAGGTTCTGTACTAAACAATGCAATACAAAAAGAAAGAAGAGAAGAGAAGAGAAGAGAAAAAAAGAAAAAGAAAAGGAACGAACGTAGATGAGATGATCCCAAGAATATTCATGGACTCTTCTTACCACTGAATGTGGTTCTCCCAATGCTGGCCGTCGGAAAAATGAGGAAACTAAGGCTGGGCCAAAGGAAATCACCAGCCCAAGGTCACCCACAGAGAAAACCCTGTTTGAACCCGGGCCGCTCGGATCCCCAAACTCCAGACACGCACCGCCTCCCAAGCAAGCGCCGGTTGAGCTTGCAGGACCCCGACCTCCTGGAGATCGTCCCCGGTGGAGGTGGAGCGGGCGCCGGGATGTTAGGGGCAGGAAGTCAGCCCTGGGGGTCCCCTCCCCCGGGGACTATCGGTGGACGGAAGCGGCGAGCGCGCCCACCCCGGGCAGGGCCCCCTCGCGGGCCGGGGCCGGGGCCGGGGCCGGGGCCGGGGGCCGCGCGGGGAGGAGGGGAACACCTGCAGCGTCTGGGGGCCGCGGCCGGGAGGACGCCCGCGTTCCACTTGTGTAATCGGCCCTCCTGCGGATTGCCCAAGCCCCTTCCTGTTGGGGAAGCGGCCCCGACCCCGCAGCCTCCCCGCCCGGCCTGGGACCGAGCGGGCGAGAGGGGAGGTGAGGGGCGGGAGGGCGGCGGCCCCCGTGCCCGCCCGGCTCTGACAGGCCCGGCACGGGGCCGCCCCGCGGCCGCCCCAGGTCCTCCTCCTCGCGACCCCGGGGGGTGGGGGTCGGACGCAGGGGCCCGCCCGACCCGAGGGGGCGGCCCCGGGGCAGGGGTCCCTCCGAGCCGAGCGGAGGGAAGCGGGCCCAGCCGGTGCGACTCACCCGGCCCGCTGCAGTCAGCGCACACCTCGCTGCTCCGAAGCCGCTTGGACATGGCTCCCGCCTCCCACCTGCCGGGAATCAGGGTCCCCGGGACAGTGAAGGCGGCGGCGGCGGCGCTTCCGCTCTAACGGGTCCCCGCGGCGGCGCAGGCGGCGGCGCCTCTCCCCTCAGCGCCTCGCAGCCGCGGCGCAGCGCGCACGCGCGGGGAGGCGCCCTTTGCCGACAGGCAGATCATGTGACCGGAAAGGGCACGCTACCTTGCCGCCATCTTGAGTGAGGGCAGATATGTGCCCCCGCATCTTCTGCCCTGTTTATGCGTATTTTCTTGATTTTGAGTTTCTCTCTCTCTCTCTCTTTGCAAGTCCCAGTACTGATTAATACGAGGGGAAGCAGCAAAATCTAATGGCCAGGGTTTTGCAGCCACAAGTTTCCTGAGGCAATCAATAGTCAAGTGACTTGGTATAACTGGTCAAATTCATTCGCTTGCCCAGTATTTATTGAGCATCTACTATATTCCACAGACTGTTCCAGGCGCAAGAGAAATAACAGCAAAGAAGACAAAATTTTTTTCTTATGACGCTTACATTCTGCTGTGGTAGATCTACAATAAAATAAAATAAGCAACAGTAGGTGTTTCTTTGGCTGCAGTTTTCGACTCATGTGCAAGATGGAACGGATGTGTTATCTGCCTCTAGTCCACGATTTTTTTGGCTTGTCTTGCTATATAAGAATGATTTTTACATTTATAAAGGGTTGTAAAGAAGAAAAAGGAGAAGAGGAAGTGGATGAAGAATAGCTGAAAAAAAAAACTCATATGTGTTTTTTTTTTTTTTTCCTCAAAAAGCTAAATATTTACTACCCAGCTAAGGACAAATGGGATAATTTACAGAAAAATAAGGTGTGCTGCCCCATAGTAAATACTCAGTAATAGTAGCTCACGCTATTATTGGTATTTGGTATTACGATTATTTTCTAATCACAACTTTTTGCTTTTGAGAATAAGAATAGATAATCTACAGTGATCCACAGGTTGGAGTGAGATAAACACACGAGATCAATTTAATCAGTGTGAAGGAGAGAAGAGATGTGACCCTAATACTAATGAATATTTATTGCATGTATTATATGTAAACGCAGAAATGATCTCCATTCAGCAAATACTGGATGCCTTTTAAGGGCCAGGCACTGCTTTGACTTTAGATACTCTGGTAAGCAGCCATTGTGGAGTTTTTCAACTCATGAATAAGAGAGAGTTCAATAAACATTGAAGGATGAAGGGAAAGGTGAAGTTGCAAAAGCTTCTGGAAAAATAGGAAGTACTGGAATAGGACTTAGAAGCCCTGGCTTTTGGCCTATCTCTCCATTGTGTTAAATGTGTGGCGTCAGAATCACTGCTTCATTCCCACACATTCCACGCCGAGAGCCCCTGTGTGCCATCCTGATGCCCCTATATCCTGTTTTGGTTCGCAGACTCACAAATCTTCGGGACTCAACACGTGTGGAGAACGGATTAGGCCAGGATTCTTGAACAGCTGTTGTTGCAGGCATCTGAAAAGCTGGATGCACACAAGCAAGGGGAGGCAGAGGGGATGCTTTCGGGATGCATTAAATAACTTCACCCAGCTGTGCAGTCTAGTTGTGGACAACTGTGCAGATAGCTTAGGCTGGTAAGTAGCTTAAGTTGACTTGGCTCTTCATCGAATCACAGAGCTGTAGTGTCTGAGCTTGCAACCCAAAGAATGTACTTAATATTTGCAGAATGTGTCCAATTCTGGGTATTGTCTATTAGTCTTTTTAGCCATAATCCAAAACTCAAGTGGCTAAGTTTAAAAAATGAATGACCTTCTTATGTGGAATAAACAACCCCCATAGGTGCCTTTGAATTATAACCCAGTTCGGAGTTCACACAGAACAGTGTTTCTCAACTATTGGGGATGATTTTCCCCCATCCAGGGGACATTTAGCAGTGTCTGGAGACAGTTCGGGCGGAGAAGTGCTCTGGCATCTAATGGGCAGAAAGGCCAGAGATGGTGCTCAGCATCCTACAAAGCCCAGGACAACCCCCGCCCCCCCACCCCGCCCCCAAAGCAAATGACTGAGTTTCCAATGTGCCCCTGCCGAGAAACCCTGAGAAAGAACAATCCCCTGGCGTTGCAGATCTTTAATGCCACTTCCCCTGAGTTTAGAACTCCTCCTTTAACATTGTTTAGTGTTGCCCGCTTCCAAAACGGCTTCTGGCCAATCGTGGAAGCGCTGCCCAGTTCCAAAAAGGCTGCAAGGGAGTCAGTAACTGGAATGGTTCGGTCCGGGTCCCAGCTGCCTCCCCCTGAAGGCCGAGCGTGTGGAACAGGCCCAGTTGTGGACTGAACCATGTGAGATCGCTGGAGCAGGGGGGAAGCGGCTGGTGACGGGCAGGCCGAGTTTTGAGGGTAGAGGTCCCGGGGTCACGGCGAGGACGTTAGCTCTGTTTTGGGCTGGCTCTGCGTGTCCCGGTGTGTAGGCGGGGGCGGGCGGGATCGGGCCGGCCCCGGGCCGGGTGGCTGGCCTCGCCTCCCCCCGCCGCGGCGTGCGGTGGTTCGCCCCGCGCACTTCCCTGTTTGGGGCAGTTCGGCCCGCAGAAGTCGGTTCGGGAGCTGTCAGCGCGGGCGGGAGCTCGGCGGGGCGCGGGGTGGGCGCGGCCGACCCCGTCCCCGACCCCGTCCCCGACCCCGTCCCCGGCCCGGTCCCCGACCCCGACCCGGCCCGCGACCCCCGACCTCCCGCGCGCCGCGCCCCCGGCCCGTAGGCCGCCCCGCCGCCTACCGCGCCCGTCGCCCGCTTGGTGCTCGCTCTCTCGCCGGCCGCCTGGCGGGCGGGCAGGCGGGCGCCGGAGACCCCGCCGGGGCTGAGGCTTGGCGAGCGGGCGGCGAGGGCCTGGCGGCGGCGTTTTCGCCATGTCCTCGGCCCGCGACAGCAGCGGCCACTTTCCCTTGCACCTCCTGGTCTGGAACAACGACTACCGGCAGCTGGAGAAGGAGCTGCGGGGCCAGGTGAGGGGCGGGGCGGGGCGGGGGGGGTCGCTGAGCCCCCACCGCCGAGCCCATCTGCAGCCCTCTGCCTCCGGGGCCCTGCAGCCGTGGGACGGTCATAGTAAGAGGACGTGTGCCCGAGTGCTGACTGCGTGCCAGGCCCGTGCCGGGGCTTTGGTGGGCAGTATGTCTTTTAGCTTTTACAGCCGTCCCAGGAGGTGGGTACTGTTGTTTTTACATTTGCCGGAGAAGGAAACAGGCTCTCCGAGGTTATCTGCCTTGCGCAAGATCTCCTCCCTAATACATACCAAGTCGGGGTTTTGACTCTGGCCGGCCGGTTCCAGAGTGCACTCTCTGAACCAATTAGGCTCGACTGCCTCTCCCAAAGAGGTGAGAACAGCACACGCCGCTCACCCCACCCACCCCTTTTGTCTGGAAGGGCTTGGTTGGGTTTGAGCCCAGGTTCTAACTCGCCCTGTGACCTTGGGCAAGGCATTTTCCCTCTGTGGCCTTAGGGAGGCTGATACATACCAAAGTTTTGAGAATCACTGGTGCCCAGGATCCTTAAAATCCCTTTCTGTCCTTAAGTGCTTTGATTCCTTGTCATTGATTTGTTGCCATCTTTTTAAAGCGGTGGATCTCAGTTGGAGGTGATTTTTGATGTACACTTCCCTCCCCTCCCCCCCCCCCCCCCCCGTGGTAATGCGTGGAGACAGTTTCGGTGGTTACCAGTGGGGAATGGGTACTATGGTGAGGCCAGGGATGTTGCTCACCATCCTACAGTGCACAAGACAGCTCTCAATAACAGGATTATCTGGCTCAAGACGTCAGTAGTGTTCTGCTTGAGAAACCCTGCTTTTAAAGGCATCTTAACAATTCTGGGAGTTATTGGTGCCCTCAAGTTATAAGCTAACACACTTAGCAATTAGGATAAGGATTTGTAATTATTTGGTGTAATTCTTGTTGACTTTGAAGTCCTGATTTCTTTTTTTTTTTTTCAAGATTTTATTTATTTATTTGAGAGAGGAGAGAGAGCATGAGCAGGGAGAGGGGCAGAGAGAAGCAGACTCCCTGCTGAGCCGGGGGCCCACCATGGGCTCCATCCCAGGACCTCAGAATCATGACCTGAGCTGAAGGCAGATGCTTAACCAACTGAGCCACCCAGGGCCACCTTCAGCCCCTGAAGTCTATTTTTGAATGGCTCAAAATTGTCAAGAAATTTTAGAGAAAAAGGAGCACTTTTGGTTGGCAAAAATTGAGCAAGGTCAGCAACACCCTGTTTGGTGACTGGTTACTGCTAAGTGAGTGTGTTCTTGCACCCTGCTATATTTGTAAAAAAAAAAAATTGTTAAGCACTTGCTGGGAGTCAGGAGTTGCTCTTTTTTCATTTAAATCCTCTGTCCAGACAGAATAAACTTTTATTGTAAGAGTCATTGGTCTTAATTAGATCACGCCCCCAGAGTAGATGATTCATTATTAGGTGTACCAGTATACCTGGTGATTTCATTCGCTTTCTGTTACTAGATGTGGTGCAGAGGGGAATCCTCCATCATTTTGCTCTTAGCGCTAAGTGTTCTCATCTTGGACACTTGAAAAATGACCAGACAATCCTGCTGTGTTGTGCATCTGTACTTCCTCAGTATCTGGGCTGCCCCAGCTTCTTATGAAATATTGAGATACAGTACAAAGAAAGTCACAGAATTAAGTCCCTTTTGATAGAGAAGTTCATTGCCATCATTAAGCCACAGGCTCTTTCAATACTGATTTCTAAAAACAGCAGGTTTTCTATTCATCGAGGGTGAAGAAAAGAGCTTGAATGAGGTGCAGTTTTTCTATAAGGAGAAGATAAGAACACGGTCTTGGTTTACAATCTAAGATGTGGCATAGTTGTATTCTCTCCTTTTCCTGTAAGCTGTAATGAAAGTGTTCATTGGAAGTTCTCTGTGCCTTCTTACCTTGAAAACCATTAAGGATATTTGTGATCAGAGAATTATAATTCTGCAGCAGATTTTCCTGGAGTAAATTGATCCTTCACACTTTTACTGTCAAGGGGGTCAAAGAAAGAATGTTCATTCTTGCTAATTACTTGGTTTTGACTTTGTTATTGGTTATTCCTGTAGATTATTTCATAGTATACCAGTCCCCTCTGAGTAAGAAGTAGTTGAGGTGTATTCGTAAAGAACATCTTCGCCGTGAAAGGTTGACAGTTGTGTGCCCACATAATCTAATCTGAATCCTGAAACTTGGCCATTGAAGGGGTAGAGATGGGGCTGGCTTCAAGGGCATGACGCCTGTGCTCAGAAGGGGTGTACTTGGTGTAATGCTCTGCTGTCACCGTCTTGGAATTTTTTTTTTAAAGATTTATTTATTTAAGATAGAGAAAGAACGAGTGTGGGAGCAAGAGCAAGACAACACGGGAAGGAACAGAGGGAGAGAATCTTGAGCAGACTCTCTGCTGAACACCGAGCCGGACTAGATCTCACAACCCTGAGATCATGACCTGTGCTGAAATCAAGAGTTGGACCTTTACCCAACAGAGCTACCCAGCACCCCTACCATTTTGAAATTCTTAAATTTTTTTTTCTTTTTTTAACAAGGAGACTTGCATTTTCATTTTTCACTGCATCCTGCAAGTTATGTAACTGGTTAAGGGTTAAGTTGATCATTGATATTAAAATATGTGGCAGGAAACATTTTGTTGCTTTCATATTTATCAAGATCCTCTTGATTATGAAACATCTACATACATCTATGACTTGGAGGCAGTTGGGTTAATGGCTAGCGCTAATACTGATTACGTTGTGAGCTTGGGCAAGTTATTTACCCTTGCTGAATTGTTTTATCATCTGTAAAAATAGGGAGAGTAGCACTGAAAGCCTACTGTTTTGTCAGGCATTGTGCTGAAATGCTTTATATGCAATTTTAGATTTAATTCTCATACCAGTGCCCTGGAGTGAATGGTGTTATGATTCCCGTTTTACAGATAAGGAAACCAGATAAGGTGGAGAGAGGCTTAGTTGCATGCTTTGCCAGTGGCTGAACCAGGGTATGAACCCAGAAAGTTGGATTCTGCCGTAATGCTGTATGCTTAAACCCTTTCAGTTTGCTTCTTTTTGTAAGAGTCCCTCCAGTTCAGAATTGTGGAAGATAAGGCAGAGAACAGATCTGAACGTGCAGGCACATAGTAACTGAGAATAATCCCATTTATCATCATTGCTGCTGTTATTATTATAATCTTCCTGGGCTTTCAGTTTCTTTTATGTATGCTCCAATTTTACTGCAAGGAACATGTATTGGCTACATAGTGAAAAACAAAAAATTCCTATCACCCCAGCAATACAACCAGCTGTTTCATTTAGCAATTTATTTGCCAGTAAGCTTCTGCTGTCTCTTCCTTCATTCCTTTCATCCCACGAGTGAGACTCGAAACAGGCCCACTGGTAAGCTGTAAGAATTGTATTTTGTCCTAGGAACAACAGCACAGAAAGAATCAGATTTATCCAGATGAAGAGGATAGGATACGTTTCTGAGTGTGTGTGAGTCAGCCCCGACCCCAAGGTCTTGCTGAGAGCTGGAGTGTGGAGTTTGCCAACTCTGCAGTTGTTTCGAGCTTTCCATGTTGGCTCAGCGGAGGTACTTTATTAAGTGCCTCTTAACGCATCAGCTCTACTGTCTTTAATATTCAGTGGGGCCTTGAAGTAGGTGCAGTGGAAATGATTTGTGTCATGGTTATGTTGTTTGTCATTTAGCTAGAGAGGTCTATTAAACATGTCTGGCCTTACAGATGCTGGGAGAATGAATGAACACTTAAGGGGACATATGCAAAGGTGAGTGCACCTTAAATGGGGGGAAGCCCAGGACCGAGTAGGGTACAGCAGATGAGGCCTGACTCTAGGGCCAGCCCCTAGTGAGGAAGTCAGCAGGTGAAAGTACACCATCAGGGCAAGAGGAAGAGGATGTTTTAGACAGCTGCAGTCCTCAGAGCTTGACGGGGAGCCACGCTGTGCTCGTGCCCCAGTCTCCAGCAGGCCGAGTGAGGCACTGGGCACACATTCAGGTTGGTGCCTGTTGGCTGGAGGCCTACCAGGAGCCAGGGGCCAAGCATTCAAGGTGAGGAGCTAGAGCCTGCTCTCAGGTGCTCCGCCTTGGCCCTTGGGGGCTCAGGCTCACTTGAGGGAACTATGCCTACAGATACCATTGCCCACCTGACTTGGGGTGAGGGAGTTAGTTTGGGCCACAGCTACAGAGGACCAGGGCAGCCTGAGATGCACAGGAATGAGGGTGGACTCTGGAGAGAATGGAAGGCCAGTTAGCAGCCTCTTGCTGGAGGCCCCCAACCAGGGAACAGTGATAGTTGATGAAACACTCCTATCGAACTGAGGACCGAGGTACAGAAGGCTTGAGTAATGCACATGAGGCTCTTCAGGGTCCTGGAAGTGGGCCTGTTGTCTGGCTCTGCAGCCTGCACTCAAAGCTTGGCCTTTACCACCTCTGGAGGACAGCAGGATATAAACAAGGCTTTGAGCAAGCAAACCCCAGGGGCTTAAATTACCAATGAGTATGGGGACGTGCAGAAATCTCATAGCTTTTCTTTTCTGGGGGGCACTATTATAGTTTATTTTTTTATTTTTTTTTATTTTTTTTTTAATTTTTTTTTTAATTTTTATTTATTTATGATAGTCACAGAGAGACAGAGAGAGAGAGGCAGAGACATAGGCAGAGGGAGAAGCAGGCTCCATGCACCGGGAGCCTGACGTGGGATTCGATCCCGGGTCTCCAGGATCGCGCCCTGGGCCAAAGGCAGGCGCCAAACCGCTGCGCCACCCAGGGATCCCTATAGTTTAAAGGAGTATTTTTGATTTGGTACAGTTTATGACTGAAGAAACAAAGAAAAAACTGAAATCAGCTTCCAGTGTGAATTCCAGTTTTATTCTGAAAGCTTTTGCTCACTGAACTAAAGTCCTTGGTTGGAGACCCTAAGCCCCACTATTAACTGTAAATGAAA
Organism: Canis aureus; assembly: GCF_053574225.1. Classification (NCBI taxonomy): domain Eukaryota; kingdom Metazoa; phylum Chordata; class Mammalia; order Carnivora; family Canidae; genus Canis; species Canis aureus. The sequence continues at coordinate 20,717,857 of NC_135637.1, read as the reverse complement.
TCTGAACAGATCTCTTTTAGGAAGAAAGTGACAGCTTATATACACTCCATAATGTGGGTGTAGGATAATACGACCTAATTCTTTTTAGTGCTTCTTACAGCGTTAGTTAGGTATTATGCCTTTATTCTTGTAGGAACTCTGTAAGGTCTGTGTTTTTATTGTTCCCAGTTTACAAGGGAGCAAACTGAAGCTCAGAAGAAATTAAGCAACTCATCAAACAGTATATAGATGATAGATTCGTTTTATGTATTACATAAAACACATACATATGTAGGTTTTTTCAAACATCTTTATTGAGCTATAATTCACTAATCATAAAATTTACCCATTAAAGTATATCATTCAGTAGTTTTTAGTGTTTTCACTCAGTTGTGCAACCATCAGCACCAGCAAATTCCATAACATTTTCATCTCCCCAGAAAGAAACCCTGTACTCTGTAGGCACTCCTCATTTCCCCTCTACCCCTTCAGTCCAGGCAACCGCTAATCTACTTGCCATCTTATAGATTTGTCTATCCTGGACATTTTCTATAAATGGAATCCTACGATATGTGGCCGTTTGTGTCTGGCCTCTTTCACTTACCATGTTCATGAGGTTCATCCACACTGTGGCACCTATCAGTACTTTGTTCCTATTTATGGCTGAATAGTATTCCATTGTCTGGGTGTACCACATTTTGTTTATCCATTTACCAGTTGATGGATATTTGTCCCCCTGCCCACCTCACTTTTTGGCTCTGAATAATGCTGCTATGCACATTTGTATACAAGTTTTCATAAGGATGTATGTTTTTATTTCTCTTGGGTAAATACTCAAGAAGAGAAGAATTGCTGGGTCATATGGTTAGTCTGTGTTTGACTTTTGAAGGACCTGGCAACTATTTTTCAAATTGGCTGCACCATTTTACATTCCCACCAGCAATGCATGAGGGTTCCAGTTTCTCTACATCCTTGTCCATGCTTGTTATTTTTTTGATTGTAGTCATTCTAGTGGATGTGAAGTGGTATCTCATTGTGGTTTTGATTGACATTTCCTTAGTGATTAATGAAATTGAGCCTCTTTTCATGTATTTATTGTATTGGGATATCTTCTTTGAAAAAATGTCTATTCCAAATGCTTTGCCCATTTAAAAATTGGGTTGTCTTTTTATTCTTCAGAAGTTTAAGTTCTTCATATTTTCTGGATGCTGACTAGCCCCTTATCAGATAAATGACTTGCAAATATTTTTTCACCATCTGTGGGATGTCTTTTTACTTTCTTTATGGTATCTTGTAAAGTAAACATTTTCAATTCTGATGAAGTGCAGTTTATCTGTGTGTATATATATATATATATATAATTTTTTTTGTCTCCTATGCTTTTGGTATTGTATCTAAGATGGTTTTGCCTGACCCAAGGTCACAAAGGTGAACTTCTGTGTTTTAAGAGTTTTATTGTTTTAGCTCTTCCATTTGGGTTTATGATCGTTTTAGAGCTAATTTTTCATGTATGGTATATATAAAACTTCATTCTTTTACATGTGGATATCCAGTTGTTCAAGCACCATTTGCTTGATAAGATTATTCTTTCCCCCTGAATTATTTTGGCATCCTTGCTCAAAACCAATTGACCAGGGATCCCTGGGTAGCGCAGCGGTTTAGCGCCTGCCTTTGGCCCAGGGCGCGATCCTGGAGACCCGGGATGGAGTCCCACGTCAGGCTCCCGGTGCATGGAGCCTGCTTCTCCCTCTGCCTGTATCTCTGCCTCTCTCTCTCTCTCTCTCTCTCTCTATCATAAATAAATTATAAAAAATTTTTTAAAAAATTGTATTCTATTGATTTACATGTCTGTCCTTATGCCAGTACCACACTGTCTTGATTGCTGTAGATTTGTATATAGTTAAGTTTTGAAATTGTTAAGTGTGAGTCTTCAAACTTTGCTCTTTTCAAGATAGTTTTGATTATGCTGGTCTCCTTGTACTTAAGAATTTTTAGGATCAGTTTGTCCATTTACAAAAGGCCACCAGAATTTTGATAAGTATTACATTGACTCTGTAGCTCAGTTTGGGGAATATTGACGTCTTAAATATTAAGTTTTCTGAACCATGAACATGGTCCATTTATTTAAATCTTAATTTCTTTCAACAATGCGCTGTAGTTTCAGAGTATATGTTTTTGTACTTCTGTTATTTATTCCTAAATATTTTATTTTTTTAAAGATTTATTTATTTATTCATTCAGAGAGAGCGAAGAGAGAGGCAGAGACACAGGCAGAGGGAGAAGCAGGCTCCATGCAGAAAGCCCGATGTGGGACTCGATCCTGGGTCTCCGGGATCACACCCTGGGCTGCAGGCGGCGCTAAACCGCTGCGCCACTGGGGCTGCCCTTCTTTTTGATGCTATTGTAAATAGAATTGTTTTCATAATTTCATTTTGAGTGGTTATATGTGTATAGAGATACAATTTATTTTGTTTCATTTTTAAAAATTGAAGTATAATTAGCATACAGTCTTATGTTAGTTTCAGGTGTATTACATATTGATTCCACAGTTCTATATATTACTCAGTGCTCACGATATTAAAGTCATCATCTGTCACCAAACAAGTTATTTACAATATTATGACTATATTTCCTATGCTGTACTTTTCATCTCTGTGCCTTAATGTGTTTTATAACTAGAAGTTTGTATCTCTTAATCCTCTTTATCTGTTTTACTCATTTCCCCACTCACCTCCCCTCTGGTAATCTCTCCAGTTCTCTGAGAAATGTAATTGGTTTTTGTATATTGATCTTGTATCCTGCAACCTTGCTGAATTCCTTTGTTCTAATTTTTTAGTGGCTACCTTGGAATTTTCTATATGTAAGATCGTGTCATCTATGAATAGAGATAGTTTTACTTCTTCCTTTCTAATCTGGATGCCTGTTCTTTCATCTTCTTGCCTTATTGTCCTGGTTAGAACGTCTAGTACAGTGTTGAATAAAAGGGATAGAAGAGAACATCCTTGTCTTGTTCCTTGTCTTGGGGGGAAAGCATCCAGTCTTTTACCATTAAGTATAATGTTAGCTCTGGGTGTTGATAGTTGGATGCTCTTTGAGGAAATTCCCTTCTATTTCTATTTGTTGTTTCTTGTTTTTTATTTTTATTTTGTATCATGAAGGTGTGTTGGATTTCATAAAATGCTTTTTCTGTATTGTCGTAGTCTTGTTTGGGCTGCTGTGACAAAATACTGTTGACTGGGTAGTTTATAAAAAATAGAAATTGATTACTTACAGTACAGGAGGCTCCAAGTCCAAGATAATGGTGCTGGCAGATTTGATGTGCTAGAGAGAGCTCTCTTCCTGGTTCATAGCAGGAGCTTTCCAACCATGTCCTCAAATGGTGGAAGTGGGACTAGCAAGCTCTCTGGGGTCTCCTTTATTGAGGCACTAGTTCTATTCATGAGGGCCCCCCCATTCATGCCCTAAGCACTCCACAAAGGCTCCACTCCTAATACTATCATCTTTCAAAGTTAGGATTTCAACATAGGAATTTAGATCACATTCAGACCACAGCATGCATCTTTTGAGATGATCATGTGTTTTTAATTTTATTTTATTCTACTGACATAATGTGTTACATTAATTATCAGATATATTTTTAAAGATTATTTATTTATTCATTAATTCATTCATTCATTCATGGGAGACACACAGAGAGAGGCAGAGACATAGGCAGAGGGAGAAGCAGGGTCCCTGTGGGGAGCCTGATGTGGAACTCCTCCCAGGACCCTGGGATCACCATGTGAGCCAAAGGCAGACACTCAACCATGGAGCCACCCAAGTGCCCTTAATTATCAGATATTAAAACCATCTTTGCATTTGGGATAAATCTCACTTGGTCCTGGTGTTTAATAACCCTTTTTATGTGTTGCTAAATTTGTTTGCTAATATACTGTTGAGGATTTTGTATCTATATTCATTAGAGATATTGGTTTATGGTTTTCTTTTTTGTAATGTGTTATCAGGATAATATTGGGCTCACAAAATGAGTTGGGAAGTTTTCCTTTATCTTCTATTATTTTATTTTTTGGGGAAGAGTTTGTGAAGAATTGATTTTAATTCTTTGAATATTTGGCAGAATTCACCAGTGAATCCATCTGGGCCTGAGCTTTTTATAAAGTTAAAAAATTACTGATTTTAATCTCTACTTGTTACAAATTTATTCAGATTTTCTACTTTTTCTTAAGTTAGTTTTGCTAGTTTGACTCTAGGAATACGTGCCTTTCATTTAAGTCTCTCATTGGTTGGCATACAGTTTTTTATAGTGTTCCTTTTAAACACTTTGTATTTCTGTAGAGTTGGTAGTAATATCCCCTTTCACTCTTGCTTTTGATAACTTGAATCTTATTTTTTTTCCTGGCCAATCTAGCTGAAAGTTTGTCAATTTTGTTGATATTTACCAGGAACCAGTTTTCAGTTTTGTTGATTTTTTTTTTCTGTATTGATTTGTCATCCTCTGTTTTGCTAATTTCCACTTTTTTTTTTTAATTTCCACTTTAATCACCCACTGTCTTTAATCCCAGTCACCATAATATAATATTCTCCCTCCCTTCTCTCTTTTCAAATGAGAAAGAGGCACAGGATGCTCTTGAAGAGCTACAATCAGCAATGCAAAATGTGCTGCTGTCTGGTTCATACATGTAGTTTTTCCTGTGGTCCAAAATAGGAAGAAGTCAACAACTTAATGTATCTGGCTTTGATTTTATTTTTTTTTTATTTTTTATTTTTTTTATTTTTTTTTAAATTTTTTTTTTTCATTTATTTATGGTAGTCACACACAGAGAGAGAGAGAGAGGCAGAGACATAGGCAGAGGGAGAAGCAGGCTCCATGCACCGGGAGCCCGACGTGGGATTCGATCCCGGATCTCCAGGATCACGCCCTGGGCCAAAGGCAGGCGCCAAACCGCTGCACCACCCAGGGATCCCCGGCTTTGATTTTACACATCGTATCTAGAGCTTGCTCAGGAGCTTGAGTGTCAGTCCTTGGTCTGAGATGTTAGTTTGCTTCTAACACCCCTTTTTGGGGTGTGAATTGCATTAAATAGAATTTCCCCTTTTTTGTGTGATAAATATTGTTAAACATCTCCTCTATGTCAGGCAGTGTGCTAATAAACCCAGCACCTTTCCCATAGACTGAACTTGTTAGGTGAGGAAACAGTCTATATAACAGATATGTAAGGAGGTAATGAATTTGCTAATTATTTGTTTCCTGCTAAACTTCAACTCAGTTAAAAGTCTTTAGCTAGATTATTTATTTTTAAAATTTTATTTTAATTCAGTTTGCCAATATATAGTATAACACCCAGTGCTCATCTCATCATGTGCCCTCCTTAATGCCTGTCACTCAATTACCCCATCCCTTTACCCCCTCCCCTTCTGCAACCTAGATTACTTTTAAAAAATCATGATTTAATGCCAATTGGAGACCGGGTGGCAGGAGCTAGGAAATATGAGACTTGGATCCAGCTCTTTGGAATTCTCAGTCTCTCTGGTGAGACAGACAAGTCATACCCTTAGGGAAAGCCAGGGAATCCTGGGAGGTGGTGTGGGCCCCATTCCAAAAGATGTATTGGTATTCCAGTGCCTGAGAGAACGGTGAGGCCTGGGACTGGTCCAGGAGGACAAGTGCTCACTTAGCAGAATGTCTTCAGCCATTGCTGTCATTCCTCGAGAACAGTTCCTATCTTCATTGTATGGCAGTCATGATGCACTTCACAAAACATGGAGGTTCAATAGCTGTTGGGCAGTAGTTGTTTAGTTCTGCTTACCTTTCTCCCCTGTGGCAAGTAAGAGGCATGTTCTGGATATCTCTGGAGGCTGCAGTTAATGCCTGCATCATAACTAGCATCTCAAATCAAGATGAAAGCACATTTCCTAAGAAGTGTTTGAGCACTTAAAAAGTTTTTTTTTTTTGTTTTTTTTTTTTTTTAAGTTTTACATTCCAGAAGTCCCATGAAAGTTTATTGTGTCCTTGGAAGAACGTTCAGTCATCTTTGGAAGGAAGGCAGCATTCAGTCATTCAGACTGAGCTCATGCCAGAGAAACTGCCACTTGGCTTTCCACTCAGTGCAGGTGGCTGAAGAAGGGTCGGAATAGGAATGAAGAGTAAAAGCCAAATGGCTGTGTCTAGCATGGGGAAGAAAACCTTTGAGGGGAAATGGACCAAAATGGCATGTGTTTGTTTTCACGTTTACCTATGAATATGTCCACATACACATCTGGCAGATCATGCTCATTGTAGGACCTGTGGATGCTGCTACTTCAGGGCACTTGGAACTCAGCATACAGTAATGAGAGTGGCGTTTTGGTGGGAATACAGCTAGAGAATGTAATTTTATTCTGACCCAATTATCTTCTGTATTTTCAGTTTTGCTTAAAGTCCTCCACTTCCTGTTCTAGACCTGAATGCTGATAAGTGCTTGAGAAATCCCCCATGTTCTGTGTCACAGGGTGGTTGCATTCATGAAAGCCCCTGGCCTTATTTAGACTTCATTTGAGTGCTGCTGGGAGCATAGGACATGTCTGATGATCTGAGGCCTATAGCCAATGTTATTTATTAGGTACTTTATAGAAAAAGGAACTCAATAACTATCATCTTTATTTATAGCCCTCAAATTAATATTTCAACCACTCCCACATGCAAACATTCATTCTTCCACATATTGCTGTAATTAATGTATAAATACTATTTTCTATTTTTTTATACTAAATTTTCTCTCTCGCACACACTTCCATGTTTTGATGTAATATATGCAATTATATACATGCCAGTGTTTACTTCACAGAATGTGGAGGCTCTGGATCCACGAGGTCGAACCTTACTGCACCTTGCTGTTTCTTTGGGACATTTGGAATCTGCTAGAGTGTTGCTCCGACATAAAGCAGATGTTACAAAAGAAAATCGTGAGGGATGGACAGGCAAGTATACTCTTAAAATAATTGAAAGCCTTTTGTTTTGTTATCTCTCTCTGAATAAAGGTCAGTCTCAATTATAATTGTCCTCAAGTTATCTTTATCTTAAGACTCTTTCTCTCTTGGGAGTAGGGGCTGAGGTGAGGAGATGCGAGCCTCAGAGGCTACTGGCTGACCTGCAGCACAATGGTCCGAACCGTGTCCTGGGCCCTCAGCCCTCAGTGGAGGGTGACTCCTATCCAGAAAGCAGCTCTCAGTGCAAACCCTTCTACCATACATGAATTTGGAGGCCAGATTCCTCCTGAGGGATGTGATGGTAATTCCAGTGAATCTGTTGAGATAGGCAAAATCAAGACAAAAGTATGACTAAAAGTAGCCTTTTTCTGGTGAAATCCTGGCATTTCACTTGCTTGTAAGCTATCTTACCATTGGTCAGTTATTCTATGTTGGCTGAGCAAGGGTACACATAAGCCCTACCTGCCTGATCCACATGTAACCACAGTTGTGTGATCACACAGGTAAAGCCCGCTCTCTGAAGACACTGTCAGGATTTCAGAACCAGTGGTAAGAAAGAGGGTGTGGGGGGAGGATGGAAGTTGTTTTGATCAAGAGGCTACGAGTGCTATATTTTCTTTTCACTCAGTTAAGAGCTAGCGATAAGCAATTATGGTCATAAAAGTAAGGTGAGACTCCCTCTTTGAAGAAAATGTTGGGTCTCAGACTCTTCAAACTAGCTTAGGAATTTGTCAAAGCATGAGACTATGGGGTGATGAAATGTCACCTTTTTGGTTTCCAGTTTTACACGAGGCTGTAAGCACTGGTGACCCCGAGATGGTGTACACCGTTCTTCAACATAGGGACTACCACAACACATCCATGGCCCTTGAAGGAGTTCCTGAACTGCTCCAGAAGATTCTCGAGGTATCCGAAAAAATGTGGCAATGCCATATTTTGAGCTAAATGCTGACAGCATAGCTGGAGACATAGACATCCACGTGTACCTTCCTAAGAGTTTTATGAATTGTAAATACAATATATTTAGTACCAAAGAACATTATTACTTATTTGTTAAATGTATGAGGTCTTTCACAAGTTATGTTTCTAGGTCAGTAGACCTACCTTTTTGAGTGCTGCTTAAAAATGATAACTTAAGACAAATGGACATCGTACAATTAATTTGTCTAGGTGCCTATTTTCTTAACAGTGGCCTTCTTTACAGAGGTCATCTTTTTGTTTTGAGAGAAAGTTTGCACAGGCTTATGAGGGCAGGGGGATGGAGGGAGGGGCAGAGGGAGAGAGAATCTTTAGCAGGCTCCATACCCAGCCTGAAGCCCAACACAGGGCTTAATCTCACAACCCTGAGATCGTGACCTGAGCCAAAATCAAGAGTTGAACGCTTACCTGAGTGAGCCACCCAGGCACCCCGAGCATAGGTCATGTTGAGGAAATTGTTATGAGCATTGGTTACTTACTGTACAGGGATTTCCAGGGCCTGCTGAGGCTCTGAAGTTTGTATGCACTTTCTCCTTGCCATTCCTATTGACCCTAGCTGTTAGATTTTGTGACTTCTGATCCATTGGCTTAGTTTATTTATAGACATTGTTTTTTGGCTGGTAAAGACCATTATCAATGAATTAAAGTGTATGGGCTTTGTGACACTTGGAGATCATTTATTTTTTATTATTTTTATTATTTTTATTTTTTGGAGATCATTTTTATAAAAATTTGCTTCTAGGCTCATGGACTGTTTTGCATGCTGGTTGCCATTCTTCATATATATAGTCTCTGTTACCTGCAAGAATGATCTTTTGAGCCAATAGTGCAATGTTCTCAGGGCAGCAAGGGACAAAAAGCACCAGTGCTTTCATTTTCCTGTTATTTATTCTCAATTTAAGCACATAAGTGAACTTGTGAAAATACCTCCAAAGGTATTTGCTAGATAAATCTACTTTACAACTTTAGTCAACATATTTCTTCAGAAAAATGAATAGCTAAAAAAAAAAAAAGGAAAAGAAAAATGAACAGCTCTGTTGAGAAAAGGAACAACTTTGCTGTAAGTAAGACAATCACTGCTCATTATCTGAGCACTCTTTTTTAAAAATATATTTCTGTGACACTCAAGCAAAATCATTCCTGAAGACAACTCATTTTGTCGTGTACTACATGAAACCATCTAGGAAATATGAAATAGTTGTATGCATTGTTTTTAAGCAGTGTGACAGAAGATTAAGTGGATTTATTGTTTTCGTATCTAACTTACTGTAGGAGGAACTAAAAACACATTTGCCCACTTGCAAAACAGAAACTGACTTAACATGGAGTCACTCTTCATTTAAAAAATTCCATGTAAAGGATTTTTTTTTTTTTTTACCTGTATTAATTTAGAGCAGTAAACAACATTGGAGTGTTTTGCTTGAAGTTAGAGACAGCCTATGAATGACCTGTGTGCCCAGTGGCGCCAGATGTTGTTGCTGACGTTTTGTCTTTCAACATTATCTCCTTAAAATAGGCCCAATTTCTTGTCTGCTGCCCCTTTGAGAGCCTTTACCCATTACTAGAATTCTGGTTTTACTCTAGGGTAGATTCTTGGTCTTCCTGTCCTGTGCTTCTGTAAAAAGCCATGGGGGTGGGAGGGAACAGAGAAACACCTGGAATTTGTAGCATTTCTCTTCTTGGCTGGTAACCGTTGGATTTCATAAGTAGCTCTCCAAGAACCTTCTGTAAGAACTGAGAGTAGGTCAGAAAGCTGTCCTAATAAACAGGGCTGCTCTGGTGGTGTAAAATTTTATAGAGCCAAATTCTAAAAGTTTAAGGGGGAGAATGAGGACAGATGTCTGTTAACTGGAGGGAAAGCCAACTCCCTGGGGAAGTGATGTCTGATAGCCTCTTTTAGTTTTGAGGCCCAGTAAATATGAAGCATGTCCCAGAACACAAAACCTTTCAGTCAAGCTCTCCCACAGAATAGATGGAATGATGTTTTTTCTCTTTGTTCAGAATTGCTTGTTATCCACATTGCATGGCAGTGCATAAGCCCATCTTCCAGGCTCATCTTTCTGCTACTGTTAGGCACCAGACTGAGTCCTGAATCAGATTTGATTTTATCCTTCTCTAACCTTGTTGCTCTCAGTTAACTTTATTAACAGTCTAGACATATTTTATATCAAGAGAAAATAATAGCCTGCCTATAAAATAGGCATTTACTTTGATGGGTTTGCATTTTATGTTTCTTATTTTCTGTATTCTCGCTTCTTCCCCTCCTTTAAAACCTCATTAACCCTTACCATGTTTGTGTTCAGTTAATAGTGCCAAGGGTCATTTACTTTAAACTTTTGTCCTTCAGGCTCCAGATTTCTATGTGCAGATGAAATGGGAATTCACCAGTTGGGGTGAGTGGCTCTGGGTTTATAAGTTATTTTTTTTTTTTTTTTTGGTTTATAAGTTATTTGTTTCCAAATTTATTGAGCCTGAATATAAGTTTACTTTTCCGTTATAAAAGTGGAATGTATTTTTTTTAATCTAAGAAATGCTTAGAAAAGAATAAGGAAAAACTTAGTCCCACTTAAGTACAACTACCATTAATACTTTGTATATTTTCCTTCTTAGTTTTTTCCTTCACACATAGGGTTTTTCTCCTGAGCATCTGTGAATATAACATATAGACAATTTTGTCTCCTCCTTTTGTCACTCAATAGCTGATACCTGTCCATATTATTAGTTTTTTTAATGTCACTTTAAATGGATTTAAGATTTTAGTAAGTAGATTTACCATAATTTATTGCTCATTTTCTTATGTGGTTCAACTTCTTTTAAACTTGTTATTCTAAGGAAGAAAATTAGATGACTGTTGGGATAGCTTGGTTTTTTACAAAATGGATGTATTTCTCCAAAATCTTATGTAAGGCAAATTGACTGACAGTAATTTTCATAGGTGTTCCACTTTTATTTCCAGTAACTTAGTTAATGACAGCTCTTAATTCCCAGGTTTCACTCTGACTTCTTTGTCAGGCAAGAAGTCATATTTGTAATGAAGCATTTTAAATGATGTAAAGAGTACGCAACAGAAGAGAACTTCAGGTTCTTTTGGAAACCTTACAAGTTCTTTTCCAATGCAAATACCCACAGGTGAAGCAGCAGCAGATCTTAGATGTATTAGGTTTGATATTTCAAAGGATGGGTATGGCAATGTGGTAGGCCACAGCCATATGGCAGGAACAGCATATGTGAGCGAGAAGGCCAGATGGACACACTATAGCTCTAATGGTGATCGACCGTCAGAAAGAGAGGTTCAGTTTTGGGATTAAGAATACCCTTGGGAAATTCATTTAGGGTTTTCTCTGGATAAGACATACGACTGCACCGTTATAAAGAGCTATAGAACAGAAGGTCCACTTTTAGTTTTTGAAAGTGACTTCCTATATTCTCAGTGTGGGAGCCAAGCCTAGGTCTGTCAGTCCCTGTTGTGCCACTCCTATAATTTTGTTAAACTCCGAATGCTGATTTCCTGGGCCTGCGTGTTCTGCTTGGCCCTCAGGATTTTCCTCAGTAGTACATTTCTCTTCTCCAGTGCCCTTGGTTTCCCGAATATGCCCTAATGATGTCTGTCGCATTTGGAAAAGTGGTGCCAAACTGCGTGTGGATATCACATTGCTGGGATTTGAGAACATGAGCTGGATAAGAGGGAGGCGTAGTTTTATATTTAAGGGAGAAGGTGAGTGGTTCTGTTCTGTTTTCATGATTGCTGCTAACGCTGAGTTACAGTGATTTTTAACCATCAAAATGTGTTTGCATTTCTATACTTTATCTGATCATGTCTGGGGCCTTTTTTTTTTTTTCTTTTTTGGTTATTCCTATTAACTTTCAGCTCTCCATTCCTCTATTTTATTCTTTTTGGATAGTTCTCTTAATTTTCTTGTCTGTATCATTTACCACCCAATACTATTACTCTTTGACATGTCTTTGTCCCACATTCTTGAGCCTTGAGTTTGAGACTCTTTTTGTTTGTTTGTTTGTTTGTTTTCAATTAGCAATAATCACGCCTCGGATAAACCTCATTGGCTACAATACTGCCACTGCGCAAAGCTTTTTTTTTGTATATTTTTTTTATTAGAATTTGACCTGCCAACATATAGTATAACACCCAATGTTCATTCCTCCAAGTGCCCCCTTCAGTGCCCGTCACCCAGTCACCCCATCCCTCCATCTACCTCCCCCCATCCACCTCCCCTTCCACTACCCCTTGTTTGTTTCCTAGGGTTAGGAGTCTCTCATGTTTTGTCACCCTCTCTGATTTTTCCCACTCATTTTGAGACTCTGTCTTATATCTCCATATATTCCCTCCATAAGAAGGCATGATCCTCCTAGTGGAGGGTGAGAAAAATGGTATTGCCAGTCCAGCGTTGTGCATAAACAGTTTACATTAATTAAGTAAATCATACATTTTTAAAAGTACACAGATGTATTGCCAACAAAGAAGGCAAATTGTTTTAAATGTCTGGAACTTAGGGGAAGATGACCTATGGGCTGTGGAAACTGGCCAGATAATCTCCATGTAAGTAGGTAGTCAATAATCAATAGTCTTTAGGTTTTATCTGATAGCACTTGGCTGGGGGGGAGGGGGGAATGTCAAAGATGATTCAGTATTTTAACTTTGAGGCTTCCTTGTTTTTGTATCTTCCTTGCATGGTGCTCAGTTACACTCTTGTTTCCATTAACAGACAACCGGGCAGAGCTGATGGAAGTCAACCATGATGACAGAGTGGTCACCACTGAGCATTTTGACCTTTCTCAGGAAATGGAGCGCCTCACTCTGGACTTGATGAAGCCAAAAGGCAGGGAAGTTGAGAGGCGGCTCACAAGCCCAGTCATTAATACCAGCCTCGATACTAAAAATATTGCTTTTGAAAGGTACGCATTAGGTTCTGCATTTTAATGTCTAATCCCTTTACTGCCATCTTTAGTGGCATATAGATATGAATTGGAAATTATGGGTGGATTGGGATTTTTCTAATATGGCATAATAAACATAGAGGGTTTTAATGTTGCTTTCTGTTCTAACCAAGTAGAAGCCATAGCTGACATCCTCTTTCATAGATCATTTTTATAACACATTGGTTAAGTCTTAGAGAAATGGCTTCATATTCTTTTATGGGCCCTTTATAATGGCTTTTACTTGAATTTTTTGTTTTGGTGTTTGGAGATCCACAGGCTCCCTAGTCCCAAACCATGCAGCTTTGAGATTCTGGAAGGTAGAATTGGCCCAGTGTTGATTGTGGTTGTACTGGCTAGTCAAATTCACATTTACCATATAGTTAAGTGTGGTCCTTTCCCTCTGTGAGGACTAACAGTTTAGAGCAAAAGTCTGGAGGTGTTTTCAGTTCTATTCCAGATTCTACCAGAAGAAGCTTCTGGAGAGGTTTGTGCCTTGGTTAACCTGGATGACAGCACTGTCTCTGGTCATCTGCCTCTGGGCATTGCAGAGGCATGGAGCACTTCTGAATGTTAATGGAAGTAGAGGCTGTCAGAGCTGTTGGCCTGAGTGTTTTTACCACAGGACACCTTGAGCTGAGGGAGTAAGAGCCCTGAGCGTTTGCCTAGGATGTCACATCCAGCTCTGTAAACCAAAGCAGCATAACCTGAGCTAACATGGACACATATTATCCTGGATTTCGGCTTTACTCTAAATGAATGTACTGACTTTCCTCTCTTTTTCTTTTCTTGGTTTCCAGAAAATTTGTAAGAATGAGAGTTTTCTGTTGAGTCAGACATAAGACTGAAGTGCCTTTTTCTTCAGATTTAGGAATTAGGAATTAGGGCATCTATTAGTAGCAGAAGAGAAAACCAAAATGCCAGTTTGTGTGGTGTCTTGATACCACTGGTGCTTGGGGAGTGGTACCCCCAAGAGGCAGGGTCATCACTGCCCCCCCCCCCCCCCCCCCCGCCCCGTCACTAGCCTCCTTGCCCTGATGGCTGTCTATTAGGAGCTGACTGTGGCTTTACCTGGGAGGGCCTGGGGAAGACCCCTGAGGCTTTGGCACATCCCTCTGTAGACAGAGCACCTTCAGCTAGGGCTCTGTGGTGAAGCTGGGAATAGAGGAGCCTCCCAACCCCGCCCCTCCCACTGCACCCCCTGCAGCCCAGCTGTGGAGATAGGGGTGGGAAGAACATGCCACTGACAGGGCTGCTGAAGTACCGTGCGGCTCTGGGAGTGGCTCAGTCTCTTCGGCTTTCAGTTTCCTTGAAGGAAAGAAAGGAGTGAATCTTGAAATGACGTTGCTAAAGTCCCCATGACCCTAAGATGTCATGAGAAGAGCTCCTGGTTCCTCTGGTTTGTTGGCAGCATTGTTTAAGTCTGTGTTTGCCAGTGTAATTTCCAAAGAGTGTGACGATTACTGGCAGCTGCCCCAGTGAGGGGGGTAGATGGTACATGAGGGCACATTCCATTTTTATGGAGGACTAAGGTACATCTGGTATTTGGTCACTAGGTCTTCAGAAGGTTCAAGCTAACCTCCTTTTGAAACCAATGGTTGGTTTTGGAGAGAGTGTTTCAGGAAGATGGCTGCTTTTTTTTTTTTTTTTATGGTGCTCAGAATGCAGGCAGTCAGTGAGTTTCTTGTGCATCAAGCAAGGATTTGAGCCACTTGAGTTGTAGAAGAAGTGTGTACATATCCTTTCCACTGGTGGTGGGAGTGTGTATTTGTTTGAATTTGGAAGTTGTGCTCACTTGTGATAGTCGTTCTCCTCCATCTCTCTCCTCTGATCTGAGATTCTGATACCTGCTTCCTGCATGAGTTTTTGGCCTGCCAGTATGCACCCCCTGGCTGCAGTCTGGGCTTTTCTCTTCTCTGAAAGATTATGCTCTGCCAGACTTAAACAGAATGTTCCCTGTCACCCTCAGAGCCTTTCTCTGAATTGCTCAGTAGCCTGCAAGCCACAGTGCTTGCTCAGTGGCTTTTGGTATGGCAGTCTCAGTGGAGACAGGCAGAGGTAAAAATGGCAGAGGGGGAGCTAGGTGTACTGTCATTTTCAGATGTCTCTGCCTGTAAAGTTAATCAAGGGCCAAGGAGTTATAGAATTTGGGTTTTAAAATAGGACGCTGAATTTAATAAGCAAGCTGTCAGAATGGGAATGGAAAGGGAAGTGGAGCAGCCAGGATTGCCAGCCGAGCAGATGCAGAGGAGTGAGTTGCATGGCGGTCCCCAGGGAGAACCACACAGCTCTGCTTCCCCAGCAGGCTCGCAGGATGAAGGAGAGCAGACTGAGTCATCCTTTGGTACCTTGGAAGACTGTGTGCCAGAAAGCAGTTCTTTCCTAGGCCAAAATATCAAGTGACTTGGTGAAGGACAAGGAACTGAGGACTGACTCTGTTAACTTAAAAGGACTATCTTGATTTTCAATTATTGATGGCTAAGAGAGGACTCTGGTTTATGAATCAATGTGGACCCTAAGCCCTTTCCCCCAGGATTGCAGTTTTGTTTCTGAAAAGTGAAGTGGAAATAGCTAGCATTTGGTGTAATTCCTTTAGTGTTTCTCTCTCTCCCTCCATGGGTCATGCTGCATTAATTGTGGACAACTAATTGGAAGAGTAAAGCTCTGGTCCTTCCTTTCTCTGATGGGCTATAAACATACATGTAAAACACTGCATACCCCATCTGGACTAATGAAGGTGTTTGAAAGCATGAGATACAAATGACATGTATCTTCTTTGTGAGTTGGGCGATCTGGCAGTTCCTGGAGCTTCCTGCGTGACATCCCACTTCCTTCTGGGGTTAGAGCAGAAGGCAGACAGTTGTTCTATATGGAGCTAAGTGCAGCAGTCACAGTGGAGCTAGGATGTGATGTCCTAGACAAAAGGGCAGACCAGGCTGGTCAGGGTTCCCTTGTGAGTGGTAGTATTTCCCAGGGTGAGCTGCTTTGAAAAAGAACCAGAGTTTCTTGGCTGTTCTTGCCTCTAAATGCATTTTTCGCCCAGGAGTATGTTAAGTTGAATAACTGAGTTTTCAGGCACTTTACCAATGCTGTAGCTGCCGCTGGAATGCTGGGCTACTTTAAAAGCGGTTCCACAGGCCTGGAATCCATGCCTGGGCTAAAAAACTGCTTTTAACATAATAACCTTTCTTCTACTGCACCAAACCTGATAAAACGTGTAACTCCCGAGCTGTTTTGCAGGCCTTAATGGCTTCTCCAAGCAGCTCACCACAGTGATGAGTTCCTGCCCCACCCACTCTCCTGAGGAGCAGGATGGTCTGTGCCTTGTTGTTCTAAGAATTCCTCGATTGAGATGTGGCTGCTCATGGGGACAGAACTGCTGATGTCTTTGCCCACAGTTACGATGATCCAGATAAATGCTCTGGCCCAGATACCACCTTTTGGCGAGCCCTTGGACACTGGTCATCTTCACTCATTTCTTTAGGACAGCAGTCCAGTCAATGTCACCACCTTTGTTGCCTATGCTGGCAGTTTTTGTAAAGAAGCCAAGAATGGAGGCTTTCTATGCCAGGGGTGAGGCAAATTGATTAATAACTGTGGGAGGGGGTGGGGATGCTTAAGCCATCTGTCACTGAGAACATCCTTTTGTGGACAGTAGGACCATAATCATCAAGTGTCCTTCACCACCTTAAGCTGGGGGAAATAAACTGTAAAGGCTGCAGGGATAAATCTGAATGTCAGCATATTGTACATGTAGAAATTTGTGGTGTTCACTTTTTATCAGAACTAAATCCGGATTCTGGGGCTGGAGGACAGATAAAGCAGAAGTTGTTAATGGTTACGAAGCAAAGGTAAAAGGAAACTCTTAAAATAAGATTTAATATAGCTATTTAGCTTCTATGCAAATGAGGAGTCTGTTCAGATTTTTTCATGCCTCTGTGCCGTGGAGATGCTCTGGGGAATAAAGTACTGCTTAGGGTCTCTCACTTGGATGTGTATTTTACCTGATGTTTAGAAAATAGGCTAGTATGTCCCGAGGAGGCCCCTGGGTATGCCAGAGATCAATGGTGGTGTAGAGAAGTGAGTCCAGGTGCCAGTCGTCCCTGTAGGAGTGACTGCTCCTTTCATTCTTTAAGGAGGAAAAGAAAGGATTAGACTCAAACCTGCATGTTGATCTTTTTTTATAACCTGAGTGGGTTAAAAAAAAAAAAGTAAAGTAGCTTTAATGAGCCTCCGTTTTCGTAGTCAGCCTAATTGTAACCAGTGGCTTGACAGCCCACTCACATGACATCAGTGCATTAAGAGTATAGTCATCAGGGTGGAGACAGCTGTCAGTTGGGTCCTCGGCATCTTGTCAGCCGGAGTGCTCTGTTTGCTGGCCTTCAGGTAGCCCTGCAGTCCAGCAGGGATTGCTGGCTCCTGGAGCCGTAGCGGGATGCTGCAGGATCCTCTGGTGACCCGAGTGGGCCAAGACGCTTCCATCATGCTCAGCAAGATCCACTGAGAAACAGTGGCTCCGGTGCTGCGTGTGTTTCCTCGAGTCTCTGATCCTGGGGAATCCACGTACGACACGTACACTTAATTCTGCTCACCGGGAGAGTCGGTCTTCCAGACCCCCCACTCCCACCCATGTTCCTCAGGTGGCCTTGAGAAAAGAGCACTGGCTCCGGTGGTGACAAATACCTTTTTGTCCATAGACGGAGTAGCTTTTACCTAGTGATTTGCTGGTTTCCTCGTTAAGTCTTGCAGGTATAGAGAACCTTGTGTTCATTCCGTTTTCAGCAGATGGCTGGCTAAATCAGTCCTGTTATCAGATTACCACAGATCAGTGCAGAAGCCCAGGATACAGGTTTGGGTGCCTCAGCACGATAGCAATCCAGCTGGGAGGCCTAAGTATCAGGACCTTTGTTTGAGGGTGTTTAGTTACACAAAGGGCAGGCGGGAAGACACAGCGTCCCTGTTCACTCCTCAGTATTTAAAACTGTCAGAGATGCAAATTAACTGCTGATGCATTTCTAAGTTGATAGCCTGTATATTTTCTCTGAAGGATCCTAATGATTGTCAACCATTTCCCATTTTTATTTTGCTGAAATTTTTTCTTTCTTTCTTTTTTTTTTTAATTTGGCTTCAGCATTCTTGCTCTTGCTATGCTTATTTTTTGAGTTTTGATTCCCTGTGTCACTGTTTTCTTTTGCACACGTCTCTCAAGGTTTACACAGTAAACAATGTGAGTGTGATAACCAAAATCCGGACAGAACATCTGACGGAGGAAGAAAAAAAGAGATATAAAGGTAATCCTTCCCCTTTTGTTTAGCTAAGAGAGAGCCTTCATTGGCTTCACCAAATTTTGGGGTTAGTGTGGTCAGGTCAGGGTCATCCTAACCCTAACTTCCTTTTTACAGAAAAACTAACTTCCTTAGTCCAGCCCATTCCTGTAGGTATTACCTATAGTTGGCTTCAAGTGGAATTAAAGCCACTCAGGAGGGTTTGTTTTTGTGTTCTAAAGATGGATTTGACCGGAATGGTAGATGAGGGTATTAGAGACTAGTTTTCACTGGAATAAGTGATTCATTCCAAACTCTGACCATGAAAGATCTGGGTGGAACTTGGGCTCTGAGCCCAACCAATATGTAGTTGTTCTATGGCAGTTCCACCCACCAGAGGCCAGTGGTGTGGTCTTAACTTATCTACCCTTTGTGGCTCAGGTTCCTTAGCAGTGAAATGGCGGTGCTCAGGAGAATGGGTTGAGTCTCCTCATGCAAACCTTTGGAAGGTTCCTGCAGAGTGCAGCAAGCACGCAGTAGTACTTGGCTACCTCCACCACCACTGTTACTAGGACTCCGGTTTGACAGATGAGGACTCTGTGGCCCATCCAGGTTCAGTCCTAAACTCAGTCTTTTTGCTGTAGTTCTTGTAACTCTTACTCATCTAGGTTAGAGACCCTAATAAAGAGTGTCTTGAAATAAATAAGTAAGTAAGTAAATAAATAAATAAATAATAAATGAGTGTCTTGTAAGGGATAGATTAGCTGATGGTTATAGTAGATGATTTTATCAGCCTGTCCATAAATAGACTTCCTAATATAGGTAGCTGGGATCCAGAACTTGAGAATAGGATGAGAATCTCCTTCTGTAGTCACAAATGAGGTATAATATTAGACACTAAACTTTCCCCCCTTTCTTAGCGGACAGGAACCCACTGGAATCTCTGCTGGGAACTGTGGAACACCAGTTTGGAGCCCAAGGGGTAAGTGGAAGAAGTGAGCTCCCAGGTTCAAGAAAGGACATGACTTTTCTGTGCTGTGATGGCATTTACTGAATTTGAACAGGCCACTCTGTCTGCAAGTCTGAAGAGCATTCCCAAGCTGAAATCTGAGATACTCTTTTGGAAGAGAAACAGATGAGTCTTATACCTAAAGATTTTAGAGGAGGGTCATGATATAGAAGTCAGGTGCTTTCTCTCTCATCTGTAAACTTAAAAAGGATTCAGGACTTTCTATTTTGACCAGAACTTTTTTTTTTTTAAAGGTTTTATTTACTTATTAGCAAGAGAGCACAAGCAGGAGAAAGGGCAGAGAGATAGGGAGAAGAAGACTTCCCCACTCAGCGGGGAGCCCAACATAGGGCTTGACCCCGGATCCCGAGATCACGATCTGAGCCAAAGGCAAATGCTAACTGACTGAGCCACCCAGGCGCCCCTTAACTGAGCACCTTAACAAACATTTTCTTACTTGATCCCTATGAGAACTATGTAGTTAGTATAATGGCTGTCAGAGGGTTAGAAAAATGAGATTTCCTTCCCAGTGTCCTGAGTGAGAGCCTGACAGAGCTGGAGCTTAAACTCCAGGTCTTCCAGATCTTATATGCTTTCAGGTATTTCTTTTTTCTTTTCTACAGTCAGGAGATAAAAATGCAAGAGAGTGGAGAAATATTTGACATGGAGACCTATTAGGCTTCCTATGTCATATCCTCACACCTTTGTAGATTTTCTTGTTCTTTGCAGTAACTTAGTTTAAAAAAGTCGGGGGTGGAGGTTGGGGGAGAAATGACTAGAATTTCCTGATCTATAGCTGGTTAGTGTGTCCACTGCAGAGGCTGAATGCTGTAGGTCTCCACCTGTGAGCACCATTAGGCATTTCTGATATCCCTGAGTTCTGGCTCGACAGGACCTCACCACAGAATGTGCCACTGCCAACAACCCCACAGCCATCACGCCTGACGAGTATTTTAATGAAGAGTTTGATCTGAAGGACCGGGACATCGGGAGGCCGAAAGAGCTGACAATTAGAACGCAAAAGTAAGAGGCTCAGTGGCCATTTTCAACTGATGGATTCTTATTTCAGAAGTTTTGCTGTTTCATGGGGTCATGTTGTCATTTTTGTGTCCCCTTCCTTTAAAAATATTTTGGAAGTAACTTTATCTGAGAAAAACAAATAGCAGATTGCCCACCTTTTTCTTTTCTTTTCTTTTCTTTTTTTTTTTTTTCAAGATTTTATTTATCATGAGAGAAACAGAGAGAGGCCCAGACACAGGCAGAGGAAGAAGCAGCTCCCTGTGGGGGAGGCTGATGTGGGACTCGATCCCAGGACCTCGGGATCATGCCCTGAGCCAAAGGCAGATGCTCAACCACTAAGCCACTCAGGCATCCCAATTGCCCACCTTCTAATTAGCCCTTCTCCAAATAGAGTAGAGATAGGATATAAAATTCCTTGTATTTTTTACTGCCAGCAAGCTTCAGCTGATCAGATGAAATGATCCACCAGCTCTTGATTCCTTCATGCTTGCTCTCAATTCTGGCTGCTGCAGGGGGAGGTCAGAGTGTAGGGCATTTCTCCTGACAGCCAGATCTTATGGTGATCGGAATGTTGTGTGGGTCTAGTTTCTTTCCTGCTCCGCATTAAGAGAAGTACGGTGGCTGGGAAGGCTGCATAAGGAGGAGTGCTGTCTACCTGGCTGCATAGAAGTCATTCAGTTTCCCTGGCTGGGGGTGATGGCCTCACTCTTGTCTTGGTCCGTCTTGTAGGTTTAAAGCAATGCTGTGGATGTGTGAGGACTTTCCCCTCTCTCTTGTGGAGCAGGTCATTCCTATCATTGACCTCATGGCCCGAACCAGCGCTCATTTTGCACGGCTGAGAGATTTCATCAAACTGGAATTCCCGCCTGGATTTCCTGTCAAGATAGGTACTTTCTACCAAACCACAGGAGCACCTGTAGGTTCTGCCTGTTTCTGTGGGTGACAGATTGTGCTTCAGAACACCAGAACATTTTAGGCGAAAGTAGCAGAGAGTAGACATAACAGAGGAGGTCACAATGATGCTCTAGTTTAATATGGCTTTTGGTTCACTTGCCATATCAAAATTAGGAGATCATCAGTTCTATTCACAGATGGTGCTAACAGATGTAAAAAGGCATAAAAAATGTGAGCATTCATTGTTTTCATGTCACACTTTATTTAAGCATCAAATTAGATTGTTTTTGAGGAAGACTGTTGACACCAAGATCCTTTGATACAGAAGTATGTTTTAGGGCCTGCACTGGAATGCATAATCTCATAAACAATACATAGAATCTGTGAGGTAGTTACAGTTTAGATAGTTGCATATTTGTGACATTCTTCAGCACAGTCTTGATCAATTATTTACTGTGATCTAGAAAAGTTGCTTAACCCCTCTGAATATTAATTTTCTCACTGTATATTGGGAAGGGTTGTTATGTTCATGTATTTGACATGGACCTAGCATAGTAAGCACTCAGTAAATGATGGCTATTATTCTCATAAAGTTTATTTATAAAAGCTCTTATTTTGTTAGAAATTCCCTTGTTTCATGTCTTAAATGCACGGATTACATTTGGAAATGTTAATGGCTGTAGCACTGCTGAAGAAACTGGATCTCAAAATCTTGAAGGGACCCAGCCTGATTCAGGTAAAAAAAAAAAGTTGGGCTTTGTGATTTCAAAGAAAAATACACATTCAGTTAGTATACTAATTATTCAGTTTGACATTGGAGTATCTTATGAAGCAGATCTCTGCACTGAATGAAAATTTTAGATTTCATTTAGATTCAGTGAAAAAAACCACTTGTATAATATGACCCCACTTGTATTAAAGGAAACATAGTCTTAAAAGCCAACTTTATTGAAGTGTACCATATATACAATAAAATACTCCTACATTAAGTGTGATAGTTCAGTGCATTTTGACAAATGTGGGTACCTCGGTAATCACTACCACAATCAAGATGCAGAGCATTTCTATTACCCCACAAAATTTCCTCAGGCTCCCTTGCAGTCCATCCAAATTATCTTTTGGATGCTACTGTAAATGGATTATTTACTTAATTTTATTTTCCAGTTAGTCATTGGTAGTGTATGGAAACATAACTGAATTTTTTTTTAGTTGTTTTGTTTTACTGTGGTAAATGTTGTTCTGTGTCTGGGACTAGTTGAAAGATACACAGGCATTTGTTTTATTGTTTTTTGAGAGAGGGAGAGTGAGTATGGTTCCAGTGGGGTGGAGGAGGGGCAGAGGGAGAGAAAGGATCTCAAGCCATGCTGAGCATGTAGCCCAATGAGGGGCTCAACAAGGGGCTCAATCTCATGACCTCAGCTGAAACCAAGAGTTGGATGCCCAACCGAGCCACCCACGTGCCCCATTTTACCATTTTTATTTTAGTTTACAGACATCTTATATACTTTCTTTTATGTGTTTATTATATTTCATAATAAAAAGGAAAAATACAAAGAGACCTTGTTGTGGTTGTGTACATACACTGCATTCCTCAAAAACAAACAGGAAACACTGGTTACCTTTGGACTTTGGAAATAAGAGAAAGAGTTTTTTATTTATTTATTTTTTTTAATTTTTATTTATTTATGATAGGCACAGAGAGAGAGAGAGAGAGAGAGAGGCAGAGACACAGGCAGAGGGAGAAGCAGGCTCCATGCACCGGGAGCCTGACGTGGGATTCGATCCCGGGTCTCCAGGATCGCGCCCTGGGCCAAAGGCAGGCGCTAAACCGCTGCGCCACCCAGGGATCCCGAGAAAGAGTTTAGGGAGAGAGAGATCTTTATTTTTTTATGACTGTGAGTTAATTTTATTACTTAAAAAAAAAACAAGACAAAAAGAAAAAGGCTGTATTTTGGTACTTTTCTGTGTCAACGTTATTCTTTTTTCTTTTTATAAAGATTTTATTTATTCATTCATGAGAGAGAGAGGCACAGACATAGGTAGAGGGAGAAAGCAGGCTCCATGCAGGGAGCCCGTCATGGGACTCGATCCCGGGTCTCTAGGATCACACTCTAGGCTGAAGGCGGCGCTAAACCACTGAACCATCCAGGCTGCCCTGGCAAGGTTATTCTTACTCAAAATCACTCTCACGTAGTAGCAAACCTTGATTTTAATCATTTTAATCCTTTTGTTTTGTTAATTGAAAAAATTTTTATAAATTTTAAATTATAAGTTTGAAGGAGAAATTTATTTTACTGATTGAGGCACTGGACTGTCACCTTTTGTGTTTCAGCTTCCCACGTCACAAACTTTGAGGTTGATCAGTCTGTATTTGAAATTCCGGAATCTTACCACGTTCAGGACAATGGCAGAAATGTGCATTTGCAAGATGAAGATTACGAGATAATGCAGTTTGCCATCCAGCAGAGTTTACTGGAGTCCAGCAGGAGCCAGGTGCATTTAGCAGAACAAATGGCAGGGCACGGGAGGGTTTAATTTGTAGCTGGCTTGTAAGACTCACTGTACATCACACATTGGGCGTATTCACAGTGTTAGAGAGATTCTATTTTTTGTACCTGGTCTCTCTCAGAAGCTTCTTATGTGACACCATGTGTACAACCCTAGTCTGTATCATTCATAGGATGTTTCCTGACAGACTGTCCTTCTCTTCAGTTCACCCATGCAGCTAACAGTCATATTTTTGGGAGTATGCTGTCCAATTTGCTGGTACTGAAACTGTAGGTCCATGCTTGTTTTCATCATCCTGTTTTTTCTGGAATACTGTTCATGTGTTGATAGTCTTGTAAGAAGGCATGTGGGTTTTGAATCGCAGCTTCCTCCCCAAGAAAGACTAATCACTGTGTTATGGCTGTTTAGTGTGCGATGAAAATGGTGGTTGATTCCTTGTTAAATTTGTTTTTTACTCCTATTTTTTATTCTGTTGCAAGGGGTATAATCCCAAACTGTCAGAGTATCTGGCTAAGGGTAGAGCTAAGGATAGAGCAGACAGACCAGCGTTAAGAATAGTTGGTGTTTTCTTCCTTCAGATCTCACCTGCCTGGGGCAGTGCAGGGCGTGAGCTCTTCCCCCCTGCTCCCCCCACCCTCCCCACCCCCCCCACCCCCGCCATCCCCTCCACATCAACTCCTTTCATTCCCACCCTGCTGTGGCTTCCTGACTCTGCTGGAGTGGAGGCTCTTTCTGTGTCCACTACCTCTTGGTGTGTCCTGGGCTCTACTGTCTGTCTGTTCATTGGTTTCTTGTTTCCTTCTGTCACTTGTTTGGCACGTGTTTGCAGAGTAGGGATTCTTTGGTGAAGCAGCCTCAGCCCCTGCACTCATAGGCCCACTAAGCTTTGAGAGTGGTACCCACACTCCAGTGTCCAAGCTCAGATTTTGGTATTCTGGTTTTATTCTTGAGGCTCTGAGGTTGGGCAGTGTGTGCCCTACCCCTCTTGCATTTCCCATCAATCCATTCTTTGAACCATTTAGTTTTCTGAAGCTGCTGGGCCAAGGGCCACACCCAGAGCCAGCATATTCCCTTTGGGAGGCCTCCTGGGAGCAGTCCGAGCCCCTGGACCTCATTGTCCCTCCCTCCAGTGCACCTTCCTTTCCCTTCTGTAGGTGAGCTTATTTTCCCCCTTGATATCTGCATGTATTGACCATAAATTTTGCAAAGGGGAGTGGCCAAAGATGACAAATGTTGAATTATGTATTGCAGTCTTGCTTTACAAGAATTACTTGCCTTATTCATTTAAACTTTGCCCAGGGCTGTTTTTGATAGATTCTGTGTCAAGCGTGAGAGGCTGTGGCCGTTAAGCAGGGTAGTGTACCATATACTAGCTGACATTTAGGTGTCATTTTTGAGATAGCCTAAGTCCCTATCAGTTTTTCATGCAGTGCTATCAATAACACACTGCTTTGATCTCCTTAATGGTACGATGCCTGTTCCTTCTAGGAGGTATTCATGCCCATCTTGTTTATTTTTTGTAGGAACTTTCAGGACCAGCTTCGAATGGAGGGATCAATCAGACACATGCCTACGATGCCCAGTATGAGAGGTAATTGGCGTGACTCTTAAGGCTTAAGCTTTGGCCAACACAGGCACTTAGTGTCGATACAGTTGACTAGTTCCCAGGCCAGTGCCGTTGGGAAAACGACACCTTTTTGATTGGCCTGGTTCCTCTACAAAGAATGTATGCTCACACAGGGTCTAGATACCCTCAGTGGGAAGTATATACAATTTTAAGAATGAGGGGACTTTGAGGAGCAGCTACAGAGATGAGTAAATAATCTATTCAAAGGAGGGGATGGTAAAAACTGCAAAGATTTACTTTGTGAAGTATTTTCACATACTCCAGGCATATGTGCAAGCTTATTGAAGAACAACTTGGATTTTGCTTTAAAACAGATCCAAGTTCAGTTCCTAATACTATCACTTAGCAGCTGGGTGATCCTGGGCAGGTTTCTTCACCTCTCTGAGCCTTGAGTATCTCACGTGTGCGCAGCACCCACACCTCTAGAGTCCTATGGGATTGAATGGTAGCGTGCCCATGGAGTGCACATCCAGTGCCTGGTGTGGTATGCTCTTTGTGAGCGGTTATACGTGGACGCTGCCGCTGGCCTGATGATGCTGGTCATTGGTTTCTTTCCGCTTTTTTCCATCACAGGGCCATCCAGGAGAGCCTGCTTACCAGCTCAGAAGGTCTGTGCCCTGGTGTCTCGAGTGAGACGAGCCGTTTTGACAGCGACTTGCAGCTGGCCATGGAGCTGTCTGCCAGAGAGCTGGAGGAGCGGGAGCTCCGGCTCCGGGAGGAGGAGGAGGAGCTCCAGCAAGTCTTACAGCTGTCTCTTACCGAGAAATAGACCTTTCTGCTCATGCTCACGGGCTGCACAAAGCAGAGGTTCTAGGCTGCACGGGAGTGCTGCATTACTAGTGCCCCGGGGCTGAGGGACCGCACTTCGCATGTATGCAGCAGACAGCAGCTGCCCTTTTTTTACACAGAGGTGCAAGACCAGGAACTCCCAGGCCCATCCACGACACTCCCCGGGGCCGGGGGGGTCCTGGGGACTGGCAGGCGCCCTGCCTCCAGGCTAAGGGGAGGAGAGCATTGTCACTTTCCATTAGCTGTATTGGCTTGCAGGTCACGTTCTTACTACCAGCTTTAGACAAACACCCCAATCCCCGCAAGTTTGTAGATTAATTTTTATCAAGGAGTGATAACAAAACAAGTTATTGCAGAGTCAGGGTGCTTTTCTATATGAGAGCAGCAGCCTTTTTAGAGCATGGTTTATGAGAATCTATGAGGCACTTCTTTACAGTTCACCAAAGAAATGGATAATCTGTGCCGATCTACTCTTTTGTTTTTACCTTTATACAGGGTTTCTAGAACACCATCACTGCTCCTCCTCCACCTTACTCCACTCCTCCCATCCCCAGCTAGAGTTAAAGAGGAGACATGTACAGGATATGTTTTAGATTAGGCTTAACTACTTGCATCACATTAGGATATACAAATGACCACGGATGTTGCCTTAGCCTTAAAAATTACCAATAGTTTCAAACCACCTCACTCCACTTACTGAGGGGTCTGATTTGAATTTATAAAGGCCGTTCCTTTGAGAGCAGGATCCTCCAGGCTAAATCCAAGGCAGCTAATCCTGGCCCTGAAGGAGCAGCTAGGAGAGCCTGAGGCTTGTTCTCGAAGCGGGCAGGCTGGCCAAAACATTGGACAGCACGGAACCAAACCAAGTATGTTCCACGCCTTCCCTAGTGACAGATTGCCATGGAGAGGCTTAGGAAGACCCCACTACAGGCCTAGGCTCACTAGAGAGGAAGGGGTGACCTTGTAGTTAGAAAGGGAGCTACAAGCAGAACTCAATAGCTCTGTATTCAAAAGGGAAAATGAGGATTCTGTATTGCTTTTTAGAGTTCAAATCAACATCTTTCTGGATAAATATATTTTTTAACAGAATCTTTTTATTATTTTTGAAAGATATAAAAACAACTACTCCCATCAGTAGCAATACAAGGTTATACATTTTAACCAGATTTTCTCAGGCCTTTTTTGGATACCTTTAGTAGTTCAACGATTTTATCTGACCCTTCTGTAAATAAGCACCGCACACCACACGGAAGATCCCGGGGAGGAGTGCTGAGGGCGCCCTCACTCTGGCCCGTCTATTCGTTCCCACAGGCTGCACTGACATAACCTGGTAACAATGGCCTCCTCAGCTCTGCATCTGTCTATCTGCTGTGCTGCTTTCAGGATAGGAAGAGAGACAGAAGCTACACTGCAGTTAGCATCTGTATCCTCCAGTTAGTGTTGCCAGTAAAATATTCTTAGTCACAGAGATTTGTGCTTTGGATTCCACATAACCATCTGCCTTTTATGTCATGGTCCAACCAGACAGAATTCCTTCTATTGCGCACACAAGGCCAGTATACTGTGGTGTCACGTTTGTTTCAAATACACAGCTTGGCATTCTGTTTACTTTGTGTTTACCCTGAGTGAAGACACTTCTTGGGAATGGCTGCAGTCAGGCCACATTGTTTACACACTGAGGTGTATCATCAATGATTTCTATGTTTGCATTCCATTGTCCTGCTTACTGAGGTCTTGGACTCCCCAGGAAGCCAGTTAAAAGGGACTGAGTGTTGTGTCAACTGTTGCAGCGTTTTTCATATATGTGTTCACTCTCTTAAAATGCAAATAAAGATTGCTTCCCAAGAGGGTGCTTGTACAATATCCTAGACAGCCTTTTAGTCTTTTTTCCTTTTTATGTGGTTTTTCTAGTCACTGTATGTCCCCATACTTCCTGTTACGTATGTGACTGGCACATGGGAGTGCCTCGCAACACTCTGCATGTATTATAAAGGTGACCTGCTCCTCTCAGTCTTCCCACCTGGGTCATACAATCTGCACACACCATGCTACTTGTTTCACACAAGAAACAAAAAGCCAGCCAGCATCAGGGCTGCTGAGAGACGGCAGTCATCCTGCTGCCTCTTGAGTCCAGGAAGCCACACCAACATCGTATCTCTCGTGGGACTGAATCTGCTCTCCCCTCTGAGGGTAAAGTCCTTGTGAGGCTTTTCTTACAAGTTCAGGTGATAATTAGGCTTCCAGATTTATCCTACACCCAATTACATTGGTATTAAAACAAAAAAGGGGAGAGGGTTGCCTAGGTGGCTCAGTCAGTGAAGCGTCTACCTTCTGCTCATGGCATGATCCTGGGGTCCTAGGATTCAATCCCATGCTGGGCTCCCTGCTTAGTGGGGAGTCCATCTCCCTCTGTTCCTCACCCAACTTGTGCTATTTCTCTTTCAAAAAAATCTAAACAAAAAACAAAACGGAAGCAGTGACCAGTAAAAAACATCTGGGCTCCAGAAATGAGGCCTTGGCATTTCCAGGAAGATGTGAGGGAGTTGCTATGCTTTGGGGGAAAGTACACAATACTCTAAGCCAGTGGGGCATAATGAAGAAAACCCAGGTCACCTTAGGCCAAGAGATGGAATACCTGTGGATTATTAAGAAACTATAGCTTCTTCACCTTTAGGTTCCTTAAAGTTTAGGTGGTTCAGTTATCAGCAGGAAACAGCCATTTCTATAAGACATTACTAGGAACTAAGTCTAACAAAGTGCTTGACACTGCACCATGAGCATGTCCAATACACCACACATAACATGCCTGTCAAGGAAGGGAAGTCCAATCTAAATGATGGGAAAGAGATTTACTGTAACAACAAATTTGTTGCTGAACACAGAAGACTTCAAGGAGGACAAGTTGTGTGACAACTGCTTTACGGGACTATTTGCAGTACATGCAGTTAAGTGATGGGGTTCAAAATCCAAAGTAGGCCCATGTCTGGAAATGTGTGGATTTCAGATTGCGGTCCAGCTGAAAAAAATTAAGACTTCCTGAGCCCCGAGATCCCAAAAAGCACTTGCAGATTTATTAATCTCAAATTTAAAAAAAGTGAAGATTAATGCTAAGTCATTTGCATGACTGGTATAAATGAAGTGAATATGTTCATTTGGGTACACGGTAAATATTCGGAGCACAGTTCATTTTATGAGGTTTAGGCTGCCTCCATACCCCATATTCCCAGAGATGAAGGTAAAATAATGCCACTTGAAAAGTACTAGTCAGTCTCTGGTGCATAAACGTTTTTAGAATTCTCTCTTCCCAGAATTGAGGTTTGTGCCCTTCCTCATCTCTACAATAAGCCTTTTTCTACAAAGATTACTCCGCCTGACTTTAGCTTGAAATCTCATACTAAACAGATGGTAACATTGGAATGAAGAGGTAGGCTGGGTGTTGGATTTGTATATGGATTAACTATCACAAGGTTGTTTCAGAAAAGTAAAATGCATAGTGATTCCTGAGCAAACAGTAGGTTACCAGGTTGGTT